>NC_134844.1:20449621-20784755 GCF_965363235.1 Mytilus galloprovincialis
GCAACTATTGTCTCCTCCATGCCAGTCTTGAACATAAAAACATAATTTTAAATATACTGCACTAATAATTTTTAGTGTTCCTAAAAGATTGCTGTCATTGTAAACCACAGTTGAACATAGAACTCACGGGCACTCGCCTCAGAAAAAAAAATCGGTATATAGGATTTTTATTTCTGAGACGAGTGCCAGTGATAGAACTGTATGGGAAAAACAGCTACTATTTTGTCAAAAAACACTGTCAAACATTCAAACATAATATCCATACTGATCTGTGTTCACACTTGTGTAGTAGAAACAAAAATATTATAGGTGAAAAATGTAAAAATGTAAACAATATCTAAAAAAAAAAAAAAAAAAAAAAAAAAGGGGGGGGATAGATTTGAAAGGTAGGAAATTTTGAATTAAAAGATACTTGGAGAAATATAGTATCTACTAATAGAAGTATACTGTCAAACAATTGAAATGTATTGTGTTCCTACCGAGCTTTGATATATCTGCTACAATGAAATAGCCACCTTCAGGCACTACTACAGTAATTCCTGCCTCACTGAGGTATTTACACAGTAGATCACGCTTTATTTCCATATCCCGTGGGAGAGAGCTAAAATAACATTCTGACGAACCAAGGCGGGATAATTCTGTCTCTAATGATACAGCAATAGCTTCCTGTAAAATGAAGAATTCATAATTGGTAAATTATAAACGATTTTTATGCCCCATGTATGGGCATTACGTTTTCTGGTTAATGCGTACATTCGTTCGTCCGTCCGTCTATCCCGCTTCATGTTAAAGTTTTTGGTCAGGGTAGTTTTTGATGAAGTAAAAGTCCTATCAATTTGAAACTTAGTACAGATGTTCCTTATGATATGATCTTTTTAAATTTGATGCCAAATTAGAGTTTTGACCCCAATTTCACGGTCCATTGAACATAAAAAATAATAGTGCGATTGGGGCATCCGTGTACTATGGACACATTCTTGTTTTTCAATTTATGCAACGTTATATAAAGGTATATAGGTATTATTTTTCAGAGCAAGTGCCTATGTCATGTAAGCTGCCATTCTGATGTATTTGGTCTAGCTAGGTATTACCCATGCAAGGAATTTCTTCGTTAAAAGGGGATATACTATTCTAATGCTACTTGAAATGAATTTTGTACATACCTGAGTTGGAGTAGGATTAGTCCTTAGTACTGCATCATGGATAGTCTTAATACCCTGGATAAGGTTTGCGGGACCTACAGCCCAACCGACTTTCCAACCAGTGACACTAAACGTCTTCCCAGCACTGCCTATTGTAACTGTTCTATCCCACATACCAGGTAAAGTTGCTGAAAACATATTATTTAGTCTGATCTTTACAAGCAGAAACATAGGTAAAGGTTTTATTTAATAAACTGCACATTCCGGACCCAATTCAAATAAGAGAAGTTCTTGTAACAATATTTCTTCGAGTCACAATAGATCTTATGTATAATCAGATTACGTCTGAACATTTTTCCCAAAAAAAAATATTCAGCAGCTTTAGTATTAGTATCATCACGAAAAACAAAAGATGGAACTCAATTTAAAAAGGAGTTAAGGATGATTTAATAAGATGTCAGTTAATTTGTACTGCTAACCTCCAAGTTCTTTCCGTGTGATAATAAAAGAGAAACTTACCAATTCGAATATGCTTTTTCCCATCATATATAAGCCATTCATAGACTTCATCAGCAATACACATCACATCATGCTCATTACACAACTCAGAAATCAGGTTCAGCTCATCAAATGTAAACACCTGTAATATACAAATGCCCCTTTTATGTCAGTCAGCACCCTTAGGAAAAGTTCTGGATCCGCCACTGGTTATCGAAAAAGATATAGTAAAGTTGGCAAGTTTGAAATTTGATAGTTGGTTGCTTGCTTAAAGTCCAGTGGCAACTATTTCTTGCAAGTTTAGGACGAAAACAAAAAGATGAAAAAAAAAACATTAGGTACTTGTTGTAATTACGGTATTTTGGGGGTCAAGGAAATTTCGACTGCCACTGGAAAATGGGGATATATTGGAAAGGGAAAATAATTTGACCTTGGGACAGGCCACCTACTAGGCTACAGACCCTTCAAGACTTGTTGCAAGGATTCTTGACATGCAGATAGCATGGCTATCTCTCTAAATGAGGCATCGTATTTAGCGTACCTGATCTGACCGAACGTGATTGTGTATTTGCTACATCCCGCACAGCCATACGGACACCACACGTTGGCGAAGTTTTTACTGTCGGTCGGAGAACGACCAATGATGACAATAGTTCTATTCGTCAGTCACATTTGAAGTTAAATGTCACAGCTGATATATAGAACTATTTCAATAGATTTCTGGACATATCTTCGTTCCACCTGAATTATAACCTGGACCGATAGCTTTATCTTTCAGACCACTGATAGGATCACAGTTAATGTATTGAAATAGTTCAGGGGCACATCTTGCATTTCTCACTTCTGCCACAAACAATGACTTTTAGTTGTTTCAAATATGCAGTGACCATGACGGTTCGTAGATGTTCACAAAGGGGTACAGATGCCCCTACACCCGAAATTTTGTACCACTGAATTGCCATGACCTCTCCAGAAAGTCATAAATATGAGAGAGAAAAAAATAAGAAGATGTGGTATAATTGCCAACGAAACATCTCTCCTTCAGAGACCAAATGATAAAGGTCCCAATACGGCCTTAAACATGGAGCAAAATCCATATCGCATATAGTAAACTATAAAAGACGCCAAAATGACAGATGTAGAACAATTCAAACGGGAACGAGAGCTGATTTAAAGTTAAACCGTGTAAATCATTTTATGGAATTATACGCACCTTTCCAAGTGGATTCGATGGGTTGTTGACCACTATAGCTTTTGTCTTACTATTGAAGGCTTCTCTTATCTGACTAGTGTCAAATGTCCAGTCTTCGCTGCCCGTGACACTTTTACAAGTATTTGTCTACAATAAATAGAAATATCACTCGCACTTATTCTAAGGACATAATATGAGACAGAATGGTGATAAAAAGGCAGTAAATTGTTTGTCTAAAGATTGCTACTTATGAAGGAAGAAGACTGAATAATCTATATATTAAAGACAGATGCCTTATGGTTTGAGATTTCTGTCTGACAAATGTATGTTTTTTTAAAAATAATTATACATAATATATTAAGTTGACATATGACATACTCACCATTCTAAGTGGTATGTAGACAGGCACAGCACCTGCTAAACGCAACATTTCTTTATATGGTTCATAAAATGGTTCAATCAGTATAACCTAAAATGATTCAGAAAACCATAGCGTAGCGTGAATTATAAATAAAACAAAATGATTTCAAATGTAATTCGCTTATTCATTAAATAAATGGTGTTCGTGTACTGATTTTATTGTTCGTTCTTTTCTGTACATTTTCTTAGTTTAGTTTAGTTTAAACATATTTATTTATAGAGGATTGGGAAACAAGTTATTGCAACTTATATTAATCCCTTTCCACTTTGCGGGTGCGAGTGCTGTCTTGTAGCGGCATTAGCCTACTATAAAGATTAAAAGAGAAGAGTTGAGATCTATACAAAAACTTGTTTAATGCTTACATATGATGCTTTATGTGTTTGTCCTTAGTCAGGACCATCTTCAGTGGTTGTCTTCAATCGAAGAGTTAAAAAAATGCAATTTGGAATTACTAACCTCGTCTCCGGGATTAATTAGTCCAATGAAGGTACAATATAATGCTTCAAATGCTCCAACGGTGACGTTTATGTTGGTCATGGCGTTTATTTCTCTTCCCAGGGTTATACTGTAGAGTTTAGAAAGAGCGTCGACAAGGCGCGGATGCCCCTGTAATGTATATTACAACATGCTTAAAATCATCTTTGGTCATCCTTTCTCTGGTCAGTGATTCGTGTGTTCTGTTTTACTTTTCACAATTGTCCCAATTTAGAGAAATCATATAATTGTCATTGTTTTTTTTATAATTTCAAAAATGCCAATATCTGTTTACAGTGTATACACTTAATATCTGATTGATATAATTTTTCCTTATAACAATCCAATTTTTCGTATAAAAATGGTTTCAAATGTAAAGACCGATGATGTTATCTTGTATAAATCCGATTTCAAATGTAACAGAACGGTAATGTTATCTTGTACAGGTGCGGTTTCAAATGTTACAAAACGATTATGTTATTCTTACAAATTCGATTTCAAATCTTACAGAACGCAGAGGCGGATTTAGTGGGGGGACGCCCCCCCCCCCCTTTTGAGAAAAAAAATTGGTTGCTTGTATAGGGAATCACTGAAGAGTGACGAGTTCGGGCCCCCTCTAAGGCAGCCAGTGGGCCCCCACTTATGAAAATTTCTGGATCCGCCACTGGAACAGGTAATGATGTCTTGTACAAATCCGATTTCAAATGTTAATGAACGGTAATGTTACAGACCGGCTACAGTGTTGTCTTGTATAAATCCAATTTTAAATATTTCGGAACGTATAATGTTATCTTCTACAAAGCCGATCTTAAATATTTCAGAACGCTAATGTTTTCTTGTACAATTCTGGTTTCAAATGTCATATAACGTGCATGTTAACTTATCTTGTACACATCCGATTTTAAATGTCAGACAATGTTACTGCGACGGTGTAGAATATTGGAATATTACATAACATTTATCTATTTATGGAAATAATTTATTATGTAGAATACCAAAACTGTTTTACGAGACAAGTACGAGAAATCAGAGTCACTTCATAGCCTAAACTGTAGATAATTAGTGTCATAAATAGAACAATAATGTAGCGATACAATAATTCCTTTGTTCCTTTGGTGGCAAAAGTCTTCATAGTTTTAAATTAAATGGAGAATTATCATGCTTTAATCCATGCTTCTCTACCTGCTGATATAACTTACATAAGCTCTTGTGTAGTGATTGATCATGTGGTTGTTCCCGATAACAGCATTGCTTAGAGATTCAAGAACATTTTCAGGTGGTCTGAAATCAGGGAAACCCTGAAAAAGTATCGTTTAGGTCATTCACACGCACAGTATACGATGCAAATTTTCGTTGTCAATTCATCAAACGAATCAAATGTTTGCTTTAATCATATTTTAATGAACTTTTTACATAAATATTTTATTTCAAATAAATTTCTTGCAATTTATTCACGGGGACCTCGGTGGCCGAGTGGTCTGAGGAGTTCATCTACTGTGTTATTATCCTGTCAACACTGAAGTTGTAAGTTCGAACCCCGATATTAGAACATATCAGAGGCGTATGTAACGGTCTCGTTCGCCTTTAAATTTACAATAAGCAGTTTCGTGTATATTTCTTACAATAGACAACTTTATACATGCTAGTACAATGAAACGACTGATATACAGTGACGGAATTTAAAAAGGACAGACACAAATATCGAATGGTTAATTTATAGAAATTTTACAATCTTATTTTTTTATTTGCTCCGCCTACTTTAAAAATCCTGGATAGTCACTATAGTTCCTTGCTGTCCCTGGTATAATTATGTTCTTTAACCTGTACCAAACGTACATGCAGTAAAAAAAACTTATTTCAGTATGTTTGTATATAAACAGAGCTGACTATGCGGTATGGGCTTTGCTCATTGTTGAAGGCCATATGGTCACCTATAGTTGTTAATTTCTGTGTCATTTTAACTCTCTTGTGGAGAGTTGTCTCATTGGCAACCATACCACATCTTCTTTTTTATATATATACAGCCATATAATACATGTATTTTATGTGTCTGATATAAGCAAAACACGATACGTATTTCAAATTTTTTTCGTATGTTCGCTCGCTTCATTTCTTGACAAGCTGGCTCTTATGCATGCAGTTTAAAAAATTACATAATCTTCTATCATCTATCTGCAGCGTATGTGAAAAAGAACAAAATTTTACCTACCATACTACTATGTTTGGTTATATACGTACCAGTGCCATGTTCAGCGCTCCATGTTGTAAAACAAGTCCCAATATTTCTACCCTGTAGAAATAATATACTAAGTTGATTGATTGATTGTTGGTTGCTTAACGTCCAGTTTCAAATATTTCATGCATGTTCAGGACGAGAACAAGTTAACAATAAATACAATTTGTAGGTCTTGTAAAAGAGGTCATCAGAGATGATGGTCAGGGAAATTTGGACTGCCACTGGAAAATGAGGATATATTGGATAGGAACAAAAATTTTGCCTTGCAACAGGCCACCTACGGACCCCTAAAAGAGTTGTTGCGAGGGTTCTTAACATGTAAAGAGCTTGGCACTCTCTTTACAGTTAAACGGCCCCATTCTAACCGGACGTGGATGCAAATTTGAAACATCCCGCATATAGCCAAACGGACGCCCCACTAAGACAAGCGGTTTCAAGTTACTGCTGGTAGGAAGAAGACTAAGTGACCATATCTTTATTCCCAAGTCACCCTTGGGGGCTATACTAAGTTGATGTTAAACACTGTATATGCTGGTTTCTTAAAATGAATCTAAATTCCATCTGGTAATGCCAGTTATCTGCGCTGCAAAATGACGTGGCATGACTGTCTTTTTACGGTATATTTTTTTTGGAATGATACTGGATAATTTAAGATAAGAAGTTGTGTGATTGCCAGACAGCTACACACTAGAGACAATGCGAATGTAAACAACTATATGTCACCGGTTGCTTTCAACAATGAGCAAATCCTATAACGTAATAGAAAGCTTAACCTAACGGAATTGCTTTCGTTTTAATGCGGAACACAATGATATATTCACTCTTTATTCTTAATTAAAAACTGCAATCCCCAACCTTTTCTCGACATATTGTGGTCACATCATTTTGGCGTTAACCTTCATATCTTTCACAACTTACCATATATTTCCTTCGCATGCTTTGTCTTTAACTCTGTTTGCTAATCCTAATTTTGATGCCATTCTTGTCCACACACAATCTAAAAATAAATTTCATATAACTGTTGCACATTTTCCTTTTCATCTGGTACTTTTTTTATATACAATACTGCGTTACTTTCGTACGGGAAAACATTTAAAAAATAAAAGAGCTCCAATTCTTACCTTGCTTATGTATGTCTACGTGTTAAGGAAAGACAAAAACTTCACATACATAATTTATATACTTGTACTTATATGTCTCTCCCACTAAGCATGTCAACGGTGAGAAGGTATGATTAAATCAAGCCCTAATTATATCATGCAGGAAGATAACAATTCGTACCCTTGTTTAAATCATATCCCATAGACAAAATTATTACAGAACGTAACAATAAGGATGTAAAATTAGATACAAAAGGATTTTCAAGGATTGAATGAAGAAAAAGAACACTTTCTTTTCAAGAATAAATGAAGAAAACTTGAAGAAAAACTTGAAAGCTTATAAAATGGAAAATGTTTCAACGAGCTTGATTTTCCAATACCTGTGAGAGAGATTGCAAATGCCATATCAAAGATTAAAAAGAACAAATCTCCAGATTTGGATAAAATCACAAATAACATGATAAAATGTAGTCAGTCAGCTCTCTTTAATGTTTTCAGAAGCTATTTAATGTCTGTTTAAGCTCAGAAATATACCCTACAAGCTGGGCAGAGGGTTACATAACACCATTACATAAAGCACATAATATTCCTGATCCAAACGACTATCGTGGATGGACAATTACAAGCTCGATAGGCAAATTATTTAATTGTGTTTTAAATTCATGTCTTCACAAATTTTTAATTAAATTTACTATCATAGATGAGTGTCAAATTGTGTTTTTTTCTGGCCCCGCAACGAAGTTGTCGGTGCCATATAGTTTTACCCTTGTCCGTCTTTCCGTAATTTCGTCATTCCGTCATTCCGTCATTCCGCAACAAACCATTATACGGAGTTTTTTTTCTAAACGCCTTCTTATATATATGTTATCTCACTAACTTCAAACTGGGTCGATTTGCGCTTTTTAGCAATTGTTTTTTTTCTGATTTCATCTGTTGTCTACTTTTTTTTTTTAACAAAAACGTATGTTAATTTGACACTTTAGATTGCTTTGTATGTTCACTTTCTAGATTATTGTTGAAGGGCGTACGGTGATCTATAGTTGCTAACTTTCTACATTGTTTTGTCCTTGGTTGATGAGTTTCCTGATTGGCAATCATACCCTAAATTCTTTTTCATATAATATGCTTTTAACAATTCAGTTGAACAAAAGAGTATATATCGAGATTTAGTTTGTTTCTTGTTACTCAATCAGGTCTATGTTTGTTTTGTTTTTTTTGTGTTTCGTCTTGAGACGCGTTGGCAAAGGCACAGGTTAGAAGTAGTAGTCGTTGATGCCTCAACAGTTTAAGTTCGAATTCCGCTGAGTCAACGATATAATTTGTAGATACAAAATTACAGCTCTAAGATTGTTAAGGTGAAGGAAGGTCTCACAAAACATGTTTAACCCCGCCTCATTTTTTGCAAGTCGGGAACCTTTAGTCTCCGTTAGCCTTGTGTATTTTTAAAAAAGAAATAGTTCATTTGGTTATGTTTGAACTTTCAGAGTTTATAGTGTGGTGTCCATTTTGTGTTTTTAAAAGAAGTAGTTCATTTGGATATGTTTCAGAGTGGGGTCTATTTTGTGTTTTAAAAAGAAATACTAGTAGTTCATTTGGATATGTTTCAGAGTTTATAGTGTGGGGTCCCTTTTGCTGAACTATTACTAGTATAAGATTATTGCTAAAGGGCCCGCTGAAGCCCGCCCCGAGATTTTCTCGTTGAAGACCCATTGCTAAATTCACCGTTTCCATTTTCTATCCCATTTGATTTAAATTCGGCATATAATCAATTACATTGTAAATTGCACTATTATGTAGCGTAAGAAATTTGGTTGGAAAAATAACATTTTCACACCTGTGTGTGTGTCATGAAAACTAGATATTTAAAACTGTCAAATATAATTATATATAAGTTCTGATGCATCGTATAAAATTATCAGTATTAGTACTAAAAGATACTATTCTTATGTGCTTTCTATGCTTTTAAATATTATAGATGATATATAACAAATTATCCGATCAATCAATTTGGTTGTCACCATTGTAGCAAGTCTACATCATAGACAATGAAACACGTACAAAAACTTAACTTTATAAAGTGCACCAGAAGAAAGGCAAATTCTCCTTCATTTTTTTCCATTATCGAGATCATTTTGAAATCTCCTCGCAGCTCCGTCTAACGTTATTTTGAGGAGTTGTAGGTGCTAAAATCATAATGTTCTATTTTAAAGCGACTAAACAAGTTCAAATGCGTTATGATTCTCTGATAGAATGAGCAAATTCGATATATTTATATAAAACATCAAGAAATCTATATCCAGAGGATCGTCAGGGGTTGTCGTTTAAAAAAAACCAAAAAAACCCTCACAAATATAAGCTTTTCGTGTTTCCGAAATTCTACAGACAAATGTTAAGGGTATGGCGTAGCAGGAACGGCACATAAAATGTACCGGATGTAAACTAGTATGGTAGGCACCAACTGTGCAAACAAACGGTTATAAGCTTAACACCACTAGACACTGACTAAAAGCAATATTTTTTTTGTTTGTTGTTTTGTTTTGTTTTGTTTTGTTTTGTTTTGTTTTGTTTTGTTTTGTTTTGTTTTTTTGTTTTGTTGTTTTGTTTTGTTTTATTTTGTTTTGTTTTGTTTTGTTTTGTTTTGTTTTGTTTTGTTTTTCGTAGATGAGGGTAGAAATATAGTATTAAATAAGACACGTTAATATATATCAATTTCCATTTATTTTCACATTAATAACAAATCAGAATAAATAAAACAAGCAAATACATATTTTAACAAAGTTTAAGCACATTTTAAGTACTAGTACTTTAACGTTGCACTGTCTGTGGTGATACGCTGCTGTAGAACTTCTGACTATAACCAGGATACACACACGGTAACATACCACACATAGACGGCGAGAACACAGGAAACGGCGAGTATGACTGCTGACTAAAGTTACTATTCAATTCCATTATTCTTGAACCAGGTTTGCCGACACCAACGAACTGTGATAATTCTGGTGAACCGTGGTAGCCGGTTCTTTTGATGTGACGTTTTTCTTTCATTCTTCGATTCTGGAACCACCATTTAATTTTGTGCTGACTGAGTTTGAGTTTCTTGGCGAGTACTGGTCGATCTTCAAGCTGGAGGTATTTGCTGTTACCGTAGTATCTCTCTAGTTCTAACAGTTGTGAGTTTGTGAAGGGAACTCTCGCTCTCTTTGTTGGTTGATCGGACTTGGCCGAGTTGTCGGAGGACGAACCAGGCGACAAACAATCTTTTGATTCGGAGTCTGTAGAGCTAAAACTGTTATCATCTGAGTCATCGAGTCGTTTCCTCTTGCATCGCAGACGATGCGTTGAGATGGTTAGCGGAAGAATCATATCTGCTGTAATTGGCTGGTTGATGTTTTGTAGATATTTGTCGTGGATATGGTTGACAACTGCATCAGTACAGACGGGATCCACAATCCTGCTGCTCTTTGATAGTTCTTCAATACTGAAGGACATCCTGGTTGGAACGTTTTGTTGATAAGCCATTTGTATATATTACTAGTAGTAGATCACTGTGTGAGGACACTGACAATGAGCTGCTCTTGTCATTTTACTTGTTTTATATTCTCTTGTGTTAATTACTCATAACGAGTCATAACGGTTCTTGTCAAAACAATTCAGTGGTCTTTCAAAGCCAAGCCAAGCTTTAAGTAAATTAATTACTCTAATCAGTTTATAGATTATGTGCTTCAATCAGTCACGCTAATTAATCATGTCAAACAATTTTACGATTTTAAATCATTCTAGCTGATAGATTGTTGTGCCATCCAAGCTAACATCATGTGATGGGTAGTTATGCCACCCAAGCTAAGATCATTTGATGGTTAGTTATGCCATCCAAGCTAACATCATTTAATGGGTAGTTATGCCATCAAAGCTAAGATCCATTTGATGGATAGTTATGCCACCCAGTTAGCTAACATTGAAAAGAATATGAATTACTAGTAAACAGTCTAAAATATAAACATTTTGGTAAGTATATTATTATTTACAGTATCGAATTTTATTTGTATAAATCAACCGTTTCCAAATTTCCTGGCCGTATATTTTTTTTACAAGGTAACCCCCGAGCTGATTTTTGGCATTAACACACTAGATACTTAATGAAATACTTAGCTTGCTTTGGAACCCTTGGTGTTGCATTCTTTCGGAAAATATTTCACGATTAGTCTTGTTTTACAAAAAAAGAACACGAAAAAGCTGCACTACTTAAAAAGAACATATTATTATAATACCAAGTAATGTCGAAACAGACAACCGAAAACATAAAAAAGCACACCAGTTCTGTCTATTTAATATTCAATCTCAAAATCAATATTAAATTCACAGCTATACATATCAAAGTATTGTACATTTGTTTTACTAGTATTGTATTTGACTATATTTTAAATTTTATATATAATTTTAGTATGTTTTAATGCACATATAAAGTGTATATACTGGTGGTTGGTGTCCAAATAAATAGTATTATTCAACTTTCAACATGTATTGGCCGTTTTTAACAAATGAAGATCGTAAGGATTTACGTACAGTTTATGACGTCTGTCAACTAAATCCGTTGGATGTGTACTTCTTGATACTGTAATCTGAGAGAACCCGAGTTATTTATTAGTTGCTATTGACTTTGAACTAGCTTTCAATAAATGTGAGTACTCGTATCAGTGCTTTACATGCAGTGTCCTGCTTAAACCTTTTTATTTTAAATTGTACACCAATGTCCAGGTAAGTTAACTTGTGACATTCTGTATGTACCTGTTCCAACCCCAGAGTCTGTAATTCAGCGGTTGTCGTTCGTTGTTGTATATAATTTTGTTTTTCGTTTATTGTGTTGTATCATTATCTTTTGAATTGTTTAACATTACGGAGCCTTTCATAGCTTGTTGCGTGGTTTGGGTTTTATTCATTCTGGAAAACCGTACGGTGACCTATGGTTGCTTAATTCATCATTGTTAGTGTCACTGTGTAACCGTAATGGTTGAGAGTTGTCTCATTGGCAATCAAATTACATCTTATTTTGAGTCTACTAACACAATCAAAGTCCGAAAATCTACTTTATACATAATAGGAATTTTTGATAAAAATACAAAAATTATTGTTCGCTATGAGGGGAAAATTTGAAGCGAAACTTCGTTGCGTTGTCCCTTTAAGATTCTCCATTTTTTCATCATAATGACCTTCAAATGGGATATTGTTAAAGTTCACACCACGAAACAAAATACTTTTTTTATTAGAGATTGTCTGTTAACTTTAACTCGATGTTGCAAGTTTCGCTTGGTGGCTATCTTTATGCAACCATTCTGTGAAACTTAACATAAAGGTTACATCTTAATAATCTGTTGACACAGAGATATGTCTGGCCTGTTTTTAAATTTGACAAAATTTGCAATACTTTAACACGTAAATTAGGCAAAATATTTCGAATCAATGATCCATGACTGAAGTTATAGGTTCATATGATTTTCAATGGAAATAAGATACTATGTATGCCAATGCTAATGGAACTGCATACCACGCATACTATGCGTTTACTTTTCTACATTGGCTAGAGGTATTTAGGGGGGGGGGTGTTGAGATCTAAAAACATGTTTAACCCCGCCGCATTTTTGCACCTGTCCTAGGTCAGGAGCCTCTGGCTTTTGTTAGTCTTGTATGATTTTTAATTTTAGTTTCTTGTGTATAATTTGGAGTTTGGTATGACGTCTATTATCACTGAACTAGTATATTTGTGTAGGGGCCAGCTGAAGGACGCCTCCGGGTGCGGGAGTTTCTCGCTGCATTGAAGAACTTTTGGTGACCTTCTGCTGTTGTCTGTTCTATGGTCGGGTATTATCTCTTTAACACATTCCTCATTTCCATTCTCAATTTTATAGTATATCATTATTTTTTCATAAGTGGTTCTCCTGAAACTGATGTAATCAAACTCAAACATTTAATATATGAAATTGTTTTAAAGTTAATAGATCATGAATAAGAAGTCGGACTAAATAATCTCAATGGAAACGAGATGTACCAATGCTTATACAACTGTATACCGTATATATCATTGACTTAACAAAAGTTTTCCCCCTTAAACTGACTCAATTACAACATGTTAACTATGCAAACGTTTCATTTTAAGTTAACACACCATGAATGAGAGGCATGACCAAATAAGCAATGATCGCTAAGAAATTGAACTGTACCAAATTGATTGTACAACTGCATACCAAATACCATTGACTTATCATATGTGGACTGGTCCCCAATTAAACTGACCTTATCACAATGTGTTAACATGTAAACGAAGCTAAATATTCGAAGTCAGTAAACCATGACTAAGAGGGTATGCCAAAAAAAAATCCATTGAAATGAGATGTGCTGATGCGTATACAACTGCAAACCACATATCACTGGTTTATCATTAGTGGTTACCCTTGATCTTACCTAATCACAATCTTTAATAAATTGTTGACGCCGATGCCATCGGCGGAAACAGTATACCCAAGTCTTACTTTTTCGACTCCGTATAGGGAAGACAAATAGAAATATCGTTCAATATTTTATAATATTTCCAGTAAAGCAAAGATGTCCTGTTTTTTTGTTGTCTTGGAACGTTACAATAATAGAAAATAAACGTTACTATAAAGCTTACTAACAGTGACACTGACTGCAAGAAATTATCAATACAAACTCGGGTAAACTTTTATTATGATTTTAACAGAAATATAATGCGCGCTCATGTACATTCAAAATCTTAATTGCGACAGTAACCGCTCTCTTACTTCTGCCTTGCTTGTTTTGTTATGTTTTTGATTGTTTTGTTTTGTGTTATATTGTGTGTTTATTTTTCTCTGGGAAGAGATGGCTATCATAGAAAAAAGACACAAAATGCAGCAACATATTAATTTCCTTTGATTTCTACATCAATAACACATTAGAATTAACAAAACAAACAAATACATATTTTAACAAAGTTGAAGCACATATATATTAAACAGCTGATTTTAGGTCCTGTAATGTTGCACTGTCTGTGGTGATACGCTGCTGTAGAACTACTGACTATAACCAGGATACACACACGGTAACATACCACTCATAGACGGTGAAAACATAGGGTACGGCGAGTATGACTGCTGACTAATGTTATTATTCAATTCCATTATTCTTGAACCAGGTTTGCCGACACCAACGAACTGTGATAATTCTAGAGAACCGTGGTAGGCAGTAGTTTTGATGAGACGTTTTTCTTTCATTCTTCGATTCTGGAACCACCATTTAATTTTATGCTGACTGAGTTTGAGTTTCTTGGCGAGTACTGGTCGATCTTCAATCTGGAGGTATTTCCTGTCACTGTAGTATTGCTCTAGTTCCAACAGCTGTGAGTTTGTGAAGGTAGTTCTGGCTCTCTTTGTTGGTTGATCGGACTTGGATGAATTGTCGGACGAGGAACCAGGTGAAGAACAATCTCTTGAATCGGAATCTGTAGAGCTGGTACTGTTGTCATCAGAATGTAATGAGTCGTCTTGTCGTTTCCTCTTGGACTGTGGACATCGAGTCGAGATGATAATTGGATGGTTCGTGTCTGCTATACATGACTGTCTGCTGTTAGGAAGATATATGTCGTGTATATGGTTGACAACTGCATCAGTACAGACGGGATCAATGATCCTGCTGCTCTTTGATAGTTCTTCAACACTGAAGGACATCTTGGTTGGAACGTTCTGTTGATAGGCCATTTGTATATATTACTAGTAGAAGATCACTGTGTGAGGACACTTTGACAATGAGCTGCTCTTGTCATTTTACTTGTTTTATATTCTCTTGTGTTAATTACTCATAACGAGTCATAATGGTTCTTGTCAAAACAAATCAGTGGTCAGGTACTGTCATTTATTATAGTCGGCAATTTATAGCTTGTGCTTCAATCAGTCACGCTAATTAATTATGTCAAACAATTTTACGATTTTAAATCATTTCATTTGATAGAGTTATGCCACCCAAGCTTACATCATTTAATAGGTAGTTATGCCACCCAAGCTAACATCATTTAATAGATAGTTATGCCACCGTGCTAACACTATTTAATAGGCAGTTATTCCATTCAACATATATACAAATAAGCATTCACTAATATAACCAGTCTTTTACTCTCGTAACATTGAAGTTAGTATTTTTAATTATTTACCGTATCTTTTTCTTTTCAATAAATTAAAAATTAAGAAATGATTATTATCCAGCCTTTAACGTTTTTTTAAGAAAGGTAACTTCCGAACAGATAAATTTTCATCATTTTCTATTTGACATTATTTGCATCGTGTACATGTATCATGAAAATAAGCATCAGCCTGCTTGGTTGTATATTCAATATGTAAATAATGCAACAGCCTTTCCGACAGAAGAAAATATCCAACACGTATATATATATACAGTTGGCATTCCCAAAGAACAAATTAATTCAACAAAGAAGACATTAAAATTCTTATTCACCCCAGCAAAGCACAGTAGTCAGTACATTCCCTGCACAAGAGCAAACTATCCGACAACAACATACTCAAAATTCCTAGACGAAACTACGATTTCTGAAATTGAACATCTGGAGGTATTTGCTACATACTGCATGAGAGTTGATATCGTGATACATCATGATGGTCCGAGACCACAATTATTTCGTAGTGCATTTCTTTAGAACATAAATGAAAATTAAAAAAATCCCACCTGCGCTTTCTCAATGAAATTTTTACAGTGTGTTGTACTACTTTTGGGACAAATTATATCAAAATGATAGAAAACTTCATCGGCTTTAACTCAAAATATGGACAATTTTATGTTTAGGGAGTCTTGGAAATCTTTTGACAGCTTCCGAAGTGCTAATTTTTAACTCATTTTTCAGCTGGACCAAATCACTACTTTCCTTTAAAATTCGGGACCAAATTTATTTAGTCTAATTTCAGCCCCCTTCTTGCAATTTGAGGCATTAAACATGGAGAAATAAATTTGTAAGGGGTGTAAAAATTAATGGCAAGTAACCCACGGTCAACACTAGGGACTATATTAAGGGACGACAAGTGTGGTCTCGGACCACATGACATTATTTTTACATCAGTTATTGATTGAATAATAACATATTTAGAACTTTTTGTTGACTTTACAAGCATAGGTCTGGTTAGCTAGAAGAGGAGGCATATACATGCACATTCGCTTTGTAGATGTATTTTGTGTTGGTCAATGATTTAGTAGAATCAAAATTATATGCCCGGTCATATTAAAAATACATCGTTTGGTAGTTCCTCTGACCATACAGATTAGAAATTTGTATAGAAGCCAATTTATCTTAGTGGTTGAGGGATTGTCTCGTCACAGATATGGTCTGTTATAGCAGAATGCATGGAGTGTGTAGGTAAAGGTAGAATCTTTAGGTTGCAATTAGTTTGCTTGGTAGCTGAACCGTGAAGTCCTTATTAGGATAGGTATACCAGTCCTACTGACAATAGATTTATTTGTCGGAAGAGTCTACTATTAAGGACTTGACAACTTCACGATTCAGCTAACAAGCTAACCTAAGATATTACCTTTAGCTACACACTAAGAGGATTTTGCTGCAAGTCATTTTTTTGTAAATGTGGTTTTAGTTATTTAGCTGATGTTCATGTTGTTCTAAAAGATATCTCAGATTAATCAAATCAACAATTGCACTTACTCCTAAATGTTGCATACTACAGAATCAGCAAATATTTATTTCAAAGTCTGGTTGGACTCAGCCAGGGTTCAAACCTTCAAACTTCCACAATCAACAAGAAAACCAGACCACCTAAGCCAATATTTGGCAAACACTGAAATATTAAGAACAGGCTAAGAATAGAATTTCATTATAACAAAAGATTTCATATGAAAGTTCTTCTTGAATACTTCACAGTTTCAGTTTTTCAATCTTTCACGATGTATACCAGTTTCAATATCTTATTTGCAATTCAAAATAATTTTCACCAGCTTATCAGTATGGAGAAATAAACTGAAACCAACAAGAGAAGAGCTTGTATGACATGAATGTCCAAAATTGCAGATCAACTAAGGTTTTAAAATGCAAGTCATCACTACACACTTAAGTACATTTTGTACCAAAAAATCTGATTAAAATCTTCAGGCATAATAATTTTTTTTTTGACAACTTTAGATTCAAAAGATGAAGGAGGAACACAAGCACAACTTAATGCCATGGCCGAAGAGTGGCTGAGAGTCAGACATACAAATTATAGGTTCATAACAAAGAATAAAACCAAAATAATGAAAAACAAACACAGAATGGATGAAATTTAAATTTTAATCAGACCCATGTTTTTATGTTTTCAATTATTCAGCAACACATTTGATAATAAAGCCAGTCTGCACATCTACTGGTGTTTGCCATACAATATTCTGTGAAAATGTTGCATAAAAAGAAACAAACACGTGTCTACATGAAATTATTGAGGTCAAAACAATTTTCTAATGATTTTTTTTTTTTATCATTATGAAGAAACTATCTTTTTACCAACATTTTTGGTGCTGATAAAATCTCATTTTGTTTTTACAATTGGTAGCCAGGTTTACTGTACACATTTTCACATTTATAACTGAGTAGTACAACCTTTTTTTTTATTTTTTAGAATGAACAGATATATAAATATTTCACTTACTCATTTTAAGCATATTTCAAATTGTAATTGGCTATATCAATCTACATTTCATATTCAGTTTACAAAGTTGTCAACAGAATACCATTGGTATGATCATCAATTAAACTCAAGAAGTGGTGGAAAATAGTTTTTTTTAAGAGTCAAATTTACTATTTATAAGGAACAATTGAAGAAAACAGACTGCTTAGAAGTACTGCATATATTATTGAAATGTCCAAAAAATTTCATTTCCTTTCATTTAGAGTCAACATTTCACATAATATTGTAAAATGTCTCCAAGGATTTTAACAAATGCTGCTAACGTGACTGGCTCACAATCACATTATAATACCCAAGGTTTTTTTTTACTCGCAGCTATGTTCAACCAACACAGAAATACATCATGTCAACATAAATCAATATTCAATGTCTGGCTCCATTTAACAAAGCAATTTTGACTAGACAATAAGCACAAGGCATTTTCTTAAAATATCAACTGCAATCAAATCAAATCTCATTTTCTTTTCACAGATAAATATTACCCTAGTCAATCTAATAAACACTGCTCAGTAGGCACCAAAACTCAAATTTTCAATACAAAATTAAACTACAAAGATGTTGCATCACTGATCACCAATCTGTTGACCAACTATCTTTTGAAGGGAGCAGCTTATTTTTTTTAAGCTACAGCTGCTAAAATTGAAGTAAAAAAATAAATTGGTAAGTCACAAGGAAAGTCCTTTTGTGCAATTTTTATTTCAACAGCTGACATTTTTAACACCCATCTAAATAAAATAGACCACTAGAAGACAATTGGTCAATAGATGGATGAACTTTGAAGCAATAAATAGTTCATTGTCATTGTATTGAAATTTTCACAAGAGCCTAACAATCCATCATCACCACAATAGAAAATTCTATAATACCTGAAACCAGCATGGCGGCTAATTTGTCATCAATATTTCAACAGGTCTTAAAACCTCTCTTTTCTTACATTTTTCTTGGGGTCCGTCATTTTAAAATTACGTCAAGTCCCATGAGCATTACATTTATTTGTAATAAAATGCAGTATGATAAATTTCAACATTCTTTGATAAAATTTAAGATTCACCATATGTTTGTACTGTGAATTCATTAATTTTCCTGGTACCAATTTTCTTGAATTGAAGAAAAATTGTATTTTCGTGGATATTGATTTTGAGGATTTGCCTATCTGCAAACAAGCCTGGAGCAAATGTATAATTCAGTAACATAGTTTACCTAATACTTATATCAAGAAAATTGGCAACAGAGGTACAATCATGAATCCACAGTAGTATATATTCATATTTAAAGAGTCATGTGGCTTAAAAATAAATTAACAAGCACTTACAAATGGTTACCTGAAAAATACAATTAAATTTGAAAGAAGTCCTTCAAAAATATATACACTGTACAAATAATGTTACAAGATGACAATAATATATATGAACAAGAACATTTATAACAAGTTATCTTTCATAACAATAAAAACTAGGTGAAGGATTTTGTTATTTTGAAAAACAGGTACATGTACATGTACATAAAATAGTCATAGTAAAATTATTGAAGAATTCTAGTTACTCTATGATGTCAGTCTCTTGGGTAATCCCTTCCAAAAATTATCATGCTTTTTTCACAATTCTGCAGTAATATATTATTTATTTTCAAACTGACACTATTTCAATTAAATTTGAAAAAAAATCTTTACTTGTGTTAATTTGAGAAAATTCTTTTTGTTCACATTTCAATGTAAACATAAGACTAAAAAGACCAATTTCAATTTTTTTAATTTATTAACTACATTTGTTTGAATTATGGATCTTCTAAACCATTCAAAATCTTTCTTACATTTAAATTAATGGATTTATAAATGGAACGACTTGTATGTGACATGAAGTGTGCAAACTATATGAAAACACTACTTCTTTTCTACTTAAATGATTTAGACATAACAAATGTCATACATTTATACAATATTTTATTGGTTCTATAGGTGTTAATTCATTTAATTTCTGGTTTTCAGATACTGCATTGTAGTGGGAATTTACACAACCTTGTTATTAAAATCAAATAAAAGTGTAGGGAAAATAAATAAAATTTCTTTCTGTATCATTTGTCAAATTATTCTGCTTCAATCACTTCAAAAAATCATTGTAACTTTTTCTCCACTTGCCTTCATCATCAAAATACATCTCATTCTTAATACAAAATGGCCAGTCTTTAAGAGATTCAAAGTGGGTTTAAATGCCTTCAGTACATAACAATCAATATAAGATAAACAAAACAAAACTGGTAATCCTGAATAATAAAACAGTCTTTAAAATCTATCAGACATAATGAAACATTAACATTTATGATTAATTCTAGTGAGAGACTAGACCCTTCCTCTATAGTAGCTATCATTATACATTTCATTTTTAACTTACCCGAGTGATCAATCATTTATATCAATGTAACAGGTTTGAATTGAAACATTAGTTTGAATCTAAGAATTATCTTTGTACAGCCTTCAGAATGTCATGGCAAGAATACAAACCACATTATGTTTGTTGGAGTTGAATAATTACAAAAAGGCAAAACTCCTTCATTTCTACTGTTTTCCAGAAATAATGGGCAAGGTCAACATTTTAATTACTGGAGTAAAAATTCACTCCAAAATGAACAACATGGTTAAAAAATCTGTTTTAACAAAATTTATTTTTGCTGATTTATAGAACTCAAATTACATGCTGCTGTATGAACAGGATTGTGAAACAACGATACTTGTAAATCTTTCCTTATTATTTAAAGATAAAAGCACAGTAACTAATATCAATCTTTCATGGTTCTTTTTGAATTGTAGATCTTGAACATGTTTTGTACTTCTATATTAAAGCATTGAAACATACCATATCAAAACTAAATGCATTTATCTGATGTTCGATCACACATATACAAAAATATTCCCTTCTTGTATCTTATGACAAAACATTTGATTTACAGCTAGTTTTAAAAGCAAATCATGAAGCTTTCAATCAAGCAACAAAATAAAGCAAATTCTTCAAAAAAAACCAAAAACAAACAAATGGTACAGCCATAATAATGTATCCCTGGCCCATTTATAAAGTTGTTTTGAACAGTTACCTTGTATATTGATGGAAATATGCTAAGAATACATCTGTTGGCCATGCATAGCAACTTTTAGCTGTAAATAGTTTAGTGTTAGTTCTTTCTTTTGCCACAAAAATATGGGTTTTTAAGTTAATTCAGTGTTCAAATATTCCACTTGTTAAGAGCAGCAGTAAACCAATCCAGTTCAGGTCCAAGGTAATCTGGCATTTGGTAAAATTAACAATTGGTAGAATGGTAGCATGATGCCACTCAATTTCAAAATGAAAAACCAGCCCTATTTCTTCTTTCTCAAGTAACATAAATTTTTAATTTATTGGCTACAATATCATTGCTACTTCATTTAACAAACGGTAAAATATTTCTCCATGAAAGCAATAATTTATTTGTACAGTACTAAATTATATGGTTTTAACAATTTTGAAATACCACACAAATCTTAATTTATTGATAAATCAATTTGCTCTAATATTTCTGAGATGCATAAATTTCCTCCTCAACAAGGTTAAAAGCATCCAAAGCTAATGCACTTCATCAGCGTATTATGCATTAATTACTATACATGACCGGATCTGATGCATACTTTGTCTTCTAAACAAAGATGAATATGGTTTATGTCAAAAGTTTAGACAAAAATAATAAAAATTTGACAAATGACTGACATGAGGTGATAAAAGTTTGTTCTAATGTCTTTTTCATTGTTGTTTGCACTCTTCTGGTTTACCTCCGGCAGTCTGAAAATAGAAATGCAATGAATGTAAACAATTGCTACACGATATGTATAAGAAAAAAAAATGCATTCAATATAAACAATTGCTACACGAAAGCTGAACGACTTACAACAACTTGAGCACCTGAGATCACTTTTGTTTATTTTGGTCTTTTATATTGTGTTGCGTCTGGCGTATCAAATTATAATCCTGGTACCTTTGATAACTATTTGGGCTAATTGTGTATTGCTGGTTGTTTTTATTTTTGGCCATGGTATTGTCAGTCTTGACTTTAATATCATTTACCAAAAACACATTTCTTTTATTATGTCAGAATTCAAACAACCAAAGAATCACTTTCAAATCAACTTTTTTACACTATTTCAATCATTCATATTTAGAGTATTGTACTTTTTAGGTAATCTAACCATAAAATTTACAATTGTAGAGGAGAGATGTATATTATGCAATTGACAAATTATGCAGTAAAAAAAAATATCAAAATTTCAGAAATGTGTTCAGTTTATATGTAAGAGTTAATAATAAAGACGGTCTTTTCAAACCAGGTGGTCATAAACCATGTAAAACATTCTGTGGTTGTAAAAACTTGCTGTCTCTTGGTTCATTGAACACATTGGACAATACAAACAAAACTTATATCAAGTACCTGCCCAGGCATCTAGTATGAAACATTTACAAGTCATGCACAAAGCCAAATGTCACAAAAACAAAACAACTGAACCCTCTCCATTTCAAATCATTAACTTTGAAATAAAAGATGCATGTTTCAGTCAACAAAAATATGTAAAATCATGCAGACTTGAAATCATGCTAAAACCAGGAACTTCCTAAAACAACTTAACAGAGAACCAATGCTGTACATGTTCTTATAATATGCTGATAACTATAAGTTAAGGTACCCAAATCAAGCACAATCCCTTGAAAGATTCATACACCAATCACAAGTAATGTAATTGTAAAATTAAGTACAGTTTTTCAAATATAAATTATTATGCAACTTGAATATCTGAGTATAACATTTCATTAATAAATTTTATGGGAATTGCTGAATATGATCTCAAGAATTTGACCACACTGAAATGTTTTTTTTCATGCCTGGGCCTATTAAAGCTGACTATAATGTATGGCTTTTTCTCATTGTTGAATGCCGTACGGTAGCCTGTATTTACCTACATCCATTTCATTTGGACTTAAATAGTTATCTCATCGGCAACCATACCACATCTCCTTATTTGGTTTTAAACTATCAAAGGCAAGAAGATATAGATCTTAAAGCCAATAGTATAACAGTATTGATTGCATTTAATACAATTTTATCCCCAAAAATTACAGTACATGCAAAAACAACAGACAAAGCAACAGAGTATAAACACTGACTGACTGAAAAGGATAACACGCTCTTCATCAATACTTAGAAGTTGTGAACAAGCAGAATTCTCTCAGATTGGAATAAATAAAAGCACAGCTTAAACAGTCATGTTTTGACAAGGGAAACACTTAATATAAACTTCAGCGCCATTAGGTGATGAAATTGTTTAAAGTTTTATTAGTTTATCATCAGTTGTGGATATGGTAAAGCACTCTACTTAGTTTAAATCATGTAGTCTTTGTGGTGTTATTATTTATCTTGAAGAATAAAAAATAATGATTATTTACGTTTTTTACCTAAATACATTGAGCAGTAAAGAAGCAATTTTAAAGTAGGAATGCAACTCCAATTATAGAAAGAACTCAATGACAAAGTCCTGGTTTATTAGCTTCAAGACACAAACTATCATTAGAATAAAAATACATAGGAGGAGCATAATCATTAAATGCCATAAGGTACTGAAAATTCCATCATTAAAAAGGTTTTGTGCAGCCCATTCAATAGCTTAGGAGATGCTGATAAAAGGCAGTCACAAATTCACCTTCATCCTCATTATTATTTACCTTCATTAATCACTTTAAGAAGGAGAAAAAAATAATACATTAATTGCAAAAGCGTATCCATTGTTCTGGAAACATCAATTCATCAACTTGCTAACTTTCCACTACTTAGTAAATATTAACCAATCATTACTCTATGTAAGCTAAAACATCCCAAAAATTCACAAAGATTCTAAACAATATCCTTTTTCCTATAGATATGACATCTGCAAAAATTAAATAAAGGAAGTCTGCATTACTTGTGAGACATCTTAATTCTGCAGTGACCTTTATGGATTAACAGGCATGCAGACCTATGACAATGTGTTTCCATGAATTATGTATTGCTCATGTGACTGCTGAATAAATAATGACATAGACCACCAGAATGTAATGCATGTAACATTTTTTTCAAGAGCAGACTTAATAGTCAAATCTAATTTTAAAATGATTAGAATGACTTTAAACAAGTTGCTTGAGAAAACTCAAAACTCAATAAGAATAGTTTAAGAAAGCAAAATCAAGAAAAGGGGCCATCAGGGCATTTACAAGAAGTTTTATTTAAAGTAATGGTGCTTACCAAATTTAAGTCAAAAAGACAATCAAATATAACTTTCAAATTAGATTTACCTAGTGTTTCTATTGGGATTCTTGAAAAGTTAAAGGCCATCTGATGTTATCTTACTCCTCCTATGGAAATGATGGATCTAGCAATTTCAAACCACAATTTTTGGAGAGAAAAAAATGTCATCCTTTTGCCTGTTCACAATTTCTTGCATGAAAATAATACAAAACCAACAAAACAATTACCAATTATTTTTATTTTCTTTTAAGCTGCATCCTAAAAGAAGATACTTATAATATTAACACATTAATAATAAAATAAAAAGTTTTGAGGAATTACAAAAATGGAAAGTTTATTTTTTTTATAAATATATATAAAGTTACCCCTTTCAGTCAGACATATAATAAAATATAACTTGAGCTTAAAGATACAAGATGCTGAATGATATTTTGATATATTTTCATGATAATGAATGTTTAAGATCAGTTTTCATAAGTTTTCATAAAACCAATTTACCTATAGGCAAATATATAGTCCTATCTTATTTGCTGAAGTTTCTCACAGAACCACAAACACATAAATCCTCAAACATTATTTCTTGCCATAACTGTATTTAAACTATCTCAAATAGGAGTGTAGTAGAAGCTGATTAAGGAATAACATCTGAAACCCCTTAGTAAAACAACCCAACATGTTGAAAAAGAGGAAACCATGTCCAGCTTGCATTATCATGCATCCTTGTTTAGTGAGCTTTAATCAGTCATAATGGTAACTTGCAAAAAAAATGTAATTTTCACAATGGACATGTTGACATGACAACACAGTAATTATACACTAAGATTTAATGGTTCAGTGTTTGAAATCTGGATAAGTATATGATTCAAGATTTAAGATTCATGTTGATGTGATCAGCTTAACTAAATACATTTTGACACCACTCTCAGACTTCTCAAAGCAGCCAGTTTTTAATGTAGGAAAGTGTCCCTACAGAGAACCAAGAACATTTGCATTATTCTCATGATCCTAATCAATTAAGACACACTGGCTACCTGTGGGACTTGAACTCATAACCTCAAGGTTGACAGGAAAGTGATATATTTTTTGAACTATATAGACCACTTGGCCCTTACTAAATACAAGACGGGCTAATTGGCGTACACAAGGCCCCCAGCATCTGTGGGTATGGCATAAATGTAACTAAATTGAAAAGGTTCCACCTCTTTGGAAGAAACTTTAAAATGGTAAAATGTATCTAAAAGTTCTGAGAGATCCCATTTCTCACAAATGAAAAGAAAATGGATAATGATGTCTCTCAGACTGTTTAACAAGAAGCAAATGAAACAAATCAAAGTGTATTAGATGCACAATCATGTAAAATATTTACCTGAGGATTATAGTCTGGGTCTGCATCCTCATCATATTCACCTTCCTCTTCACCCTGTAAATATACAAACATGTTTATTATGGCTTTTTAAGAAAGTTATGTAAGGTGGATACTCTTTTTAAAACTGTCTGACCGACAAAATGTCACAAAAATTTGTTTGGTCGGACAAAACCAAGATTTTTTGGTTGAATATATAGTAGAAAAGTTCAAATTTTTCTTTCGGTCAGACAAATCCTAAAACAGTTTGACATAGACTGCTTGACAAAAAAAGTTTGAATATATATAATTCTTGAAGAATTCAAATATAAATGAACATATCACATACCCCAGTCACCACTTGAATCCAGAAGTTGTGTTGTAGTGCTTTCCAATTATTACAGTGAATTAATATATCTGATTTTATTACCTTTATTGTTTCAAAAGTTGTATTTAAAAACAAATATTATCAAACATAAATCTAGATAATTTTATAGCAATAATTCATCTTTGCACAGGACTCCTCATAGCCAAAATGGTGAGTCCTTTGACTTGGTTGTATAACACTTTAGTGAGAACAATGAACTTATCAGTAACTCTTACCTCCTCTTCTTCTTCATCAAACTGAAATAAAAAAATAAAAAGATTTCAGTATCTAGATTTGTTCATTTTTCAAATTTTCCAATCCTAGTTACATATATTATTAAATCATTGATTTTGATAATCCTAGGAAATGAACAATTACAATTCAGCTTTTTTCAAAAGCTCCACATAATAATCACTTCTCTCTACCATCGAGTTCTTGAAAAAATATTAGTCTTTTGAATTTATACTCAATTACAGGTTTAACAAAAACTTCCCATGTTGGTTAAGGCATCCAAAAATAAATCCCTGTGATCTTTCTATTATGTTAAGGCCAATAAAAAAAATATGTCTGTTTATCGTTACCCGACCGACCCTTTGCCATTTTGCCCCTGTCGTAAAGTGAAAAATAAATAGAACTTGTGTCAAAAGCATGTAAGGGTTGCCAATAAATTAAATAAATTGCCTGATACATCCCTATGTTCACAATTGTGTATATGACAGCTGTTTTAAGGAAACTCGCAAGTCGTGTAATGAAATAAAAACTTTGCAGCCATTTTTTCTCAACCAATAACCAAGGGAAATAATCCAATCATTAAAAATACGAGTAAACTCGGCCCATGGACAACTGGGACCACACAACTCAAAATCATGGCGTAAAAAAATAAAATGGAAATACCGACTGACCTACCTACCCTATTTACTTTGATGATGTAACTTTAAACAGACATATATTTTTTTGGGCCTAATATTCAAGTGTTTTTGTTGCAATAAAAAGTGCATCCTCCTCAACAATTGGGTAATTTTCTTATATTGGATGAAACTGATGAGTGAAATAAGAACCTGTTGACCAATACAATTTCATTATTTATTAAGCCAAAAAGAAGGAAAAAATTGATGGAAAAAAAAAAGAGAAAAAGAAAATAGGAAACGGTTGTTTTTGAAAGCCTGTAGAAATGGACAAGGCTGACAAGACAGGTATTATACAGAACCTAAAAGTTACAACTCATTGTGGCCAAGCTGCTGAACAAATATGGTCTATTTAAGTGTTGAGGAAATGTGAAATAATTTTATTTCCAAGAAAGTTTAACATATCGTACCAAAAAAATGCACACACTTTAAAACTCGTCAGTGTCAAGCTACAGACAAAATATGAAGTTCCCTAGAAAAAAAGCTGAAAATATTTGTTGGACAAATAGATACTGGCAGACAGCTGGTCACAAGACAACAATTGCACACTAGAAAGGTGCATATCATTTAAATTGGAATTCCTCAAATATCACAAAGAAAGCCATGCACACCAAATCAGAGGAAGTGTTGAACAACACTTTAAGAAACCCATAGCATGCACCAGCTCAAAAAGCCTTAAATAGCAAAACTTGATCAGCAAATGGAAAGGAAATTGTCTGTCCTATTCAGAAACACTCATGCTCTACTTTAAAATATCAAGAGTTTCAGATATTATGGGTGGCTGTGTCAAATAAATCAATGTATGCAAAATAATCACAATCAAAAAGAAGCCCATACATTTTTCAGTGATTTTTTCCCCCCTCTCAATTATTACTAAAAAACAAAGTAATAAGTTGTCATGACAAGAGCCCTTTATTTTTTCTTTTAAAAAAAATCTCCAGAGAAAAAAATATATAGAGGTTTTGGATATGGAGTGTCTAGTATGATGGTTTCATTTCAATGTGTGTTAAAGGTTTTGTCTTAATACTTTATTCACTGAAAGAAGATCAAACCAAAGCTCAAGTGTTATCTGAGAATAATGAAGTAGACTGATGGCATGGCATTTATATATATTTTTTATGTTCCGACATCCGTTGTTGTCTTCAATGAAACCTGTCACATCGGTTAGATTACCACAGTTATATTGGCTGATGTTCATTTTGACTGTTTGACTAGTTACAGGTTGACTATATACTATTTAAAAGAAAGGATGTGGGGATATATATCATATGACAAAAAGGCAAACAAAAATAAAAATAACGTAAATTTTAAAATACGGCAGATTAGTAAATAACTGTGTGCAAAGCGCTTCTCAGGACTTACCTTCATCAACCAGGTGCGCTGGAAGCCAAAAGTTTGGCATTGAAATTGCAATTAATACAGAAAATGCAAAAAAATCACCCCACCTCCCCTTCCTCCCATCAAAAAATAATAAAATAAAATTCAAAGATAACCAAACACATTATTTGCATTACACTAGTCTAAAGGTGGAATTTTATGAAGAGTTCTCTCTAATATTGCATTTATTTTTTTGACAGCCTAGAAGGAACAAGAGACAATTTAAAAATATTGAAATATCTTGTACAAACTTACATCATCATCATTTTCTAAAGCCTCTCCAGTAAAATATAATACAGCTCTAGGCACTATTCTCTCTCTTATAAAATGTCCTATTTCAAAATCAGCTGCTAATAATGCTTCTAAATCTTCATCCTGCATATTCAAAACAGAAAAATGTATTTCATAGTACGTAAAAAACAATCAACTATCGTAATTACACATTTATTGAAACGTACATATAGAATAGTGTAAAACTTAACAGTCAAATTTTTCTTTGCTCACTTGATTTAGTGCTTTATTTGTTTGTAAGGAAATATGGAAATTTAGCCCAACCTTTTTCTTCTTAATTGAATGCCTCAACTCCTATTTTATTCTTTGTATGATTTTTAGTTTAATCATATTATATGCAGGGTCTGTAATCATTCACAAAATTAATCTTGTTTATCTGAAATTGTTTGATAGAATTATAACAACATGCACTGATAATATAATACCAAATAAAACCAAATTTTTGACAAAAAGAAAGTGAGAATAGTTGACCGTATCAATCTGTCAAAAGACAAGACTATACTTTCAACCTGAAGTGTAAGGGTATTTTCTAAAAAAAAAAAAGAAATGTTTAGATTCATTTATGTATGTTAATACACAACTATATCATTACACGTACCATTTCTGATTCATCTTCAGGAACTGAAAATAAAATTGAAATGATTTTGAAAAATATATGGCAATACATGTAGTACTAAATTTTTAATAAACAAAGTACATTTTGCATCAAATGTGGAATTGCTTCCTTTAAAGAATTTGTGTGGTTTGAACATTTTTACAACCTTATAAAATTTATTTAAATTATATAATTCTTCATTACTTTTCAAGCTACAACCATGAAATAACAAATTCAAGTTTGTGTGTTTTTTTTCTGTGCAATGTCAACTGGTATCTTGTACCTGTTGTAGGGTAACTGCATTTTTAATGATAAAGTAAAAATAGTTATGAAATGTAATTATTATGTGGTATTGATATTCTCTAATGAAAGCATTAGTTAACTGAAACACATGGTTGTTAAAACTGAACTATTGATGTAAAGTTTAAACATTTTCTGACCTTGTAGATTCTAGTGCATTCTAGCATCAATTTAAAGCTTACACACACAACCTTTGCTGAATAATTATACAAAGTATAATTATAATCCAGATGCAATTGTATGTGATATTTAAAGTTAATAAACTCCATGTTGTCAAATTACCATGATTACTCAGACATATAATTCAAACATTTTGGAAATTCTAAAGTTTCATGCCAAATAATATTTGGAATATGGGGTATTGTTAAAAATGAAAATCTTGGAAGATCATCGTAACAAGAATGTGTCCATAGAACACAGATGACACACACACGCTAGCATTTTCAATGAACCATGAAATTGGGGTCAAAATTTGACATTATAATTAGAAAGATCATATTTTAGGAAACATGTATACTAAGTTTCAAGTTGCAGAGATGCAAACGTTTTTTTCCCTGTCAAACATTGGGGCCTACAGGGTACCAAGTTTTGCCAGACCCATCACATTTCTGCCGACCTATATTTTCACTCAAAAATCAAATGAGATGCTATTGAACAAACGTTAAGTTTGATTTTGTGTTATATTGATTCATAACAATTGTAGTTTATCGCAGGTACTGCTACGTTTCCAGTGCAAAATGCAAATTGTGCATGTCATCATGTTGTTGTTATAAAGTAATTATGATTGTCACTTTTGCCATTTTGGGTTGAATGACCTTTCAGGTCATTTCTCCTTTTCGTACAAGGACAGCTAAATAGCTTTATTAACTTGTATAGGTGACTGGTTTGGCCTTTTACTGGGTTCCGACCAACTTACAAATTTTATCGGCCATGACATATTTCCTGAACTTATCAACTATGCTTAAGGTTTATGTACCCTTCTGTAGCCATTTTTGTACGAATTTTTTAAACATCAATTGTATCAAAACTACAGATATAACGAATAATAGAGACAGGCCATTTTGAACATATACTAGAAGGAAACTTGATGCAAAGCATTATTATTTACTGTTGCATTGCATTTAATAGAAAAGGAGTATTTTGTGGCAAATAAACCAAGATTTTTATAGAAAATCCACAGCCTTTAATACAGAGATTTTTGTTATAAAATTTGAAACATAGATTACTCACTTGCTTGTGTTTGTTTTTTACAAAAAGTTCTAACCAACCTGTAAATTCCAAAATACCTCGTGCAGAGTAACTAAATTTGAGCGCACCCTAAAAGGTGTACTTGATTTGGTACATATATTTATTTGTTCTAACCAATAACTACATTAATAAACTTGTTTTAAGGAAATCAATGCTAGCACTGCATGTAATAATCCTATATCTATCGATCATCAAATTGCCAAATATGATAAAACAAGGATAAAGGTTGTGGATTTTCTATAAAATTTCCATATGTTTATCATTGAAGCAACACAAGGGTACATAATCCTTAATAGACCTCCTTCCTGAAGAGTGAATTTCTAAAACCAGAAACATGATGGAAATATGGGGAATGGTTAGGGGCGAAATAAACATATTACAAAGACTGTCACTGGGCGGAAATACTGGTTCCTAAAGTTAGAAAAAGCAAGGAACAGGAAATTTACTTTTATTAAAGATGATCACAATTTTATAAACAAAATACTCTGCCGGGACTGACGGGGAATTAAGTTTTGGCGGATCCCAAGCAGACTAAAATATTGCCAGCCATCAGGTCCTGCACAGCAACCAGTTTTGCCAGACCTGCATAAATTCTGTCCCTTAGGTCCGACTATTAGTTGCATCTCTGAAATTGATTGGACTTTTTTAACTTCATCAAAAACTTTTAACCTGAAGCAGGACAGACGGAAGAAATAGACACCCTAGGTGAGGCATAAATACATTTTAAACACTGCTAGCAAAGATAAATAATATAATTTAAGTATTTGAGTGATCAGTCAGTACATAAACAGATAAATGGTTAAACCTATTACCTTGTGGCGGACTAAAGAAATTGAAAAATGAATCATTTTGTACGGTTTTAGTTATTGTCCTAGTTGTTCCTCGTCCTTTATGTTTTTGTTTCTTTTTCACTGTTTTTACTGTTACATTTTGTCCTTTAACCCAATCTATTTCACATCTGAAAAGGAAATTTGAGAAAAACATGTTTAGAAACACTTGTTGAAATGTAATTATCCTACAACAGGACTTCAACAAAAACATTTTCATATTAAAACTTAATGTATATATCTTTGCATATTTTTTCTCCTATACTTGCAACATTCAAGTACAAATAAGTGTACATTAACTTGATAAAGCTAATGAAAGTAAAAATTAATTTAGCTTGAGATCTGTGTTCAGTCTGCACCAAAAACTTTTTCATCTACTAGTCCGGACACTCAATATCAAAACTTGTCCCTATATGACTATAGAAAATTTTGAAAATTTTCACCAGTCCGAATTAATATATCACTAGTCTGGGGCATAGGACTAGTGGCTAACGGTGCAGACTGTGTGTTTATCGTAGTGTTGATCTGTTCATTACATAGTAATAAAGATGTGAAAAGCTTTTTTTATTTTTATCAATAATGAATATATTCTAATTGCTGTTATAAATTTAGACATATACATTCCTACACGGCAACAAGTGTATTACGATATTTCTCCACTCGAGACAGTTAAATTTTATTATTTAAAGCGCGAGGCTTGCCGAGCTTTTTAAATAATTAAAAATTTAACTGTCAAGAGTGGAGAAATATCGTAATAAACAAGTTAAAGTGTCGGAATCTATTTCTCTAATGATTTTTATCCTTCGTTTTCAAAGATTTTCAGAAACTTGTGTTCTTTATATGCGGCATGGTCGCCTTTTTTTATGACGTCACAATAGGAAAACTCCAAAGAAAACAAAACATTTTGACGTCATAATCAAATTTCAACTAATCATTTGCCGAGAAGATTTTTCACTAGTGAGGAGAAATATTCTTCTCACACCGGTCAGGAAATGTGAAAATAGCACAAAAATTAGAGAACATCTTTTCCTATTTTCCATTATAAAGTAAAAGTACTATACTACCTACCCTTTACACTTAATTATTTCTGGACCTTCAAATGAAAATGGATCCGCTTCATCTGGTTCTGATCTCATTGTGTATGTTTTTGTTAATAATGTGTTATTAAAAAATTTGTTTGATTCAAACTGGAATTCTAATGTAAAACCCTGCAATGAAACATTACATACAATGATATAAATATTATGTAGTGCAAGACATGTTCTCAAATGTGTTCCATGTTATAATGCTATAAATACTACAAATCAATACTATACAACAGTATTATTGCTAACATTGCAGTATACTTAATGAACCGTAAGAAGAGATTAAAAGTTGAATGTTTTCTGTTTAATCGTTTCGGTTTACAAGGATTGCAGGACAGAGACCGTTCACCCATCTTAAGCACATTAACCATTAAGCCTTCTTTGAGACAGCTTAAGCTTAAAAAATAATAAAAAAATAATGATGTGAAGAGCTTATATATATACATAAGTAACTCCATATACTTGCAATATTGTTTCAAGTATATCAACCTAACTTATACCTCTGATTGGCTAGGGAAAACACGTATAACAATGTGCTTTAATAATAACTTCTTGTAGAATATGAAAGTATGATTTGCTTTTAATATTTCAAGGAGTATATTATGCTCAGACAGAAAATCAATTGGACTGAAAGCAATCAATTTATAACAACTCTTTTGGAAGCACTCAAGACCTTAATTATTTTAAAACACTTACCATTTCTTCCCCACTTAAAAATTTAACTTTAACATCTTGTAGATGGTTGAGTATAGGCTCATCATGATCCTAAAATAAAAAGATAATGTAATTTAAGTAAAATCGTTACTACTATCATAAAAGAACATGTAGTTCAGATGGTTAATACTTATTGGTGCATGTGTAATTAAAACTAAAATTAGTTGGATCTCAATTTGACTGTTAAAACATATTTATTTGAGTAATAACAAATACTGATTCATACAGTGTTGTTTGCTCAACATCGAGTGACAAATATTTCATGCATCTTCAAAACAAATGTAAATAAATGGAGAATATGTCCATGTAGACAAGGGCAAAACTTAATGCACCCAAGGCTACAGTGCAAAAACAGAAGTTATGATTGTTTGCTTGTTATGGCAAGTGAAAATTAATCTACTAATCTGAGGCCACTTGTATAAATTTTAAAGTTGAATAAGACTGTTTTAATAAAAGATTTATGTACATGGGACTCTAATGTATCTTGCTCAAATAAAATTCTTTCACCTCTCATGGCCGGAGTCTGATGAACTATAAATTAAGTTTGAGTCGCCTTACCTGAATCATTTCAGATAACATATCTACATTTTTGAAAACTGTTAACCAGAAGCTAGGAATGCCTTTGACGTCAGCTCCTTCATCTTGAAAGAAAACATGTATCAAGATAGATATATCATATGTATTAATGCCAGTTTCAAATTATGGGAAAAAAAATACATTTTTTCTTATACAATATGATCTAAATTTTAATTGATCTGTAAAACTTATTGTGCACAGGATATTTACTATATATAAAATATCCCTTAGATTTTGGTTTAAGCTTATAATAGTGTGACCTTGTCTGTATAAATGTACAATTGACCTTTGAAATTAAGATTGACTGTTGTTAAGACAAACTACTATGTAAAAATCCAAAACTACTTTGTTGAATAACTTGAAAACTTAAAATCTAAAATCTATATTACAGCCGATTGCAATGAGTGTATAGGCAAAGATAGTATCTTTTGTTAGCTTGATTGCTAGCTGAACCATGAAGTCATTAGTAGATTAGGTAAACTACCCTTCTTTAATAAGAGTAGGCTTGTCTGACAGATTACCAATCTATCTGCCTGTAGGACTAGGCTACTTTGAAATGAAGGTAGTATACATTACCTAATAATGACTTCACGGTTCAGCTAGCAAGCAAGATACGGTAACCGAAAATATATTACCTTTGCCTACACACTCAATGCAATCGGCTGCAAACTATATTCAATGAATGCATGCATCATAATATAAAACCTAAAGCAAGCCACAAATTAATGATGATAGAGGCCTTAGGGATGTAATTTGCCAATTCAATGACTAAACTAAAACTACACTTTCCTGCATGAATTAAGCAACAGAAAATCTAATGAAGTCAAATGAAGGATCTCCTTATAGCTTGATTGATCAAAACAAATATATAAGCTAATTTATGCTCAGCTATACTACCTGTTTTGGGTTTTTCATTTGACTTTTCCTCATCTAAGAAAACACACCAAGTAACTGATTTTTGTCTTTGTTTAATATATTCAGAAATTCATTTTTTTCAGACTACAAAATGATTTAAGTCCAATATAATTTAACACAAGATTACACGTTTTGGTAATGAAAACTGTAAAAATCACTCAGATCAAAATCTAAATTGGTATGAAATCAACTTATTTCTAATGAAAAATAATAAAGTGTGATGTGGAGGACTACAAAAGTGAACCCTTTCTTGAGCTACTCCTCTGCTGACGGACAATTTAGAATTTAGAGTGTAAATGATTCCAAGAGAAATTGACCATCAATCTACATTATCATAGAATCTTCCAGTTATTTTTATTAACAGTACTCACTATCTTCTTTTTTCTCTTTATCTTCAGAATCGGCCTTCTCTGCATCTCCTATTTTAGCTTTGTTCTTCACTTCATCCTATAACAAGAGGTTTATTTTATTGCAAAACTACATTTCTATGTTTATTGATGTAATAAAGAAAAATTTGTCTTAAGAATCCATTACTGAATTTACAAAATTGTAGATGTAGATACAAAGAAGTCTTTGATATAGGTATTGCTATAATGTATTCAACATGAATTTTGCTTAATTTGTTGGGCATGAAGGTTAAATGATTACTCAATTAAAATTGATACTTGCTGACAGTAGCATTTTCATATATATAACCAGTATATTTTAGATGCAAGAATGTTCAAATGTGGAATACAAATAATTGTTATAATTCAGTATTAGTTAAGATATTTAGCACTAGCTTAAGAAATAATTTACTTGATAAATAGTTAATATAAATCTTCACAATTTTAGATAAGTGTAAAGCAAATTATTAAGTGATCCCCTGAGGGCTAAATGACAATAAGAGAATTAAGGATTAGAAAAGTGTTATATATACAAAAAGGGATTTCTTACTTTTTAAGTTAATTTAGGTGATGTCACAAAGGCTTGATATTTGAGAAAATAGATAAACTAGCGTTATTATGTAAATTAGATATTGAGTATTTATGTGATGTAAATTGAATAATGAAAAACAATATATATATATTAGTTGACCATGTAGTTGGGTCACTTGTATTTTTGACACTTGTAGTTTACACTTGTGTTTTAGACTTGGATTTAGACAGTTGTACTGGATTTGATATAAGACATGCTGTTTTAATATGTCTCATGAACTTATGTGATTATTGTGATTGATAAACTATACTGAATGCTGATTTAATAAACATTATATATTGAACTTTGAATCTGTGTTACGTTGACATGTATTCAAATGAAAGCTACTAGCAAGTTCTCCCAACCTAGCAAGATGAGTAACGAGGTCAGGAACGAGCATAGTACTGGCCTTGGTTATACATAACCTAAAACATTTTAATATAATATGTTCCACATTTCATCAATGCAATTCACCAGATTTTCTATTTGTTCTCTTAACATGATTTTCAACAGTGAATTTTCTTAAATTTTGTTCTAAAGTTGATCAGGGATGGGGTCGATTACTTTAAAATGTAATCGATTAAATTACAATTACTTTGCTAATAAAATGTAATCGATTACATTACAATTACACCCTATTTCATATGTAATCGATTACATTAGATTACTTTTCTTTATTGTAATCATGATTACTTTAGATTACTTATGATTACATTGTATATTGCTATATCAAAGCTTTTTATAACTTTTTATCTGCTTATTTTGGTGATTTTTTTTAAAAGCCTTAATTTATTCATCTTTTAAAAGAATTTATAGACAAGACAGCTACAGTTACAGTGTAAAATGTGTAATTTGATAAAATAGCTATAGACAAGTGTCCTTTCTTTATGTAAAAGATGTAACTTTATTTTTAACTACAAATTGTAACCAACTACCTAATTAACAAAAAAACTGAAAATAAGGAAAAATTAATTAAGTATAGTTTTATTGTCTGTTGGGACATAATTGACACATCCATTAATGTTTTTACAGGTGTTAATCACTACTTCCATTTTTTTAAACAAACAATGGGTGGGCTTGGGTATTAAAATTTTATTGTCTTAATAACGTTATAAATAAAGTTAAAAGTCGTTGATCATGTTGATTGTCATTATTTGTTTGAAAATTTTTAATACTTGATCTAATTGAAATTAATAGAATTATTGTCAGGTGAAAACACAAAACAGTTTTGTAACTTAGGAAAGATTATACATTTCTCTTTATATTAAGCAACAGTTTATTGTATTGATGAAACTTCTGATGTCACCTTTTGTTTACTATGCATATTGTTTGCAATATTTGTACTTGTTTATACTGGTGAGCCTTAAGGCTAATAAAGTTAATAAAGAATAAAAATAAGAAAGCACATATTATACACAATTTATGGAAAATAAAATTCATTCTATTTTGTCAATAAATGAAACCTGGTTTTAACTTCCATTTTGAATTAAGTGGGCTTATATATTTATGCCGACCATCAAAGTCAAATAGGAACTAAATGTTTTCTGCATTTGAATTTCAATGTATTTATGTAAAAATATTGGGTAAACTAATATGAACATGATGAAATTGGAGTTGATATCAGAAGTTTTCAATCAAGGAAAACAAATGCTTTCAAAGCATATTCTTGTATCATAAGAGCTCAATTTCACAAAGAAATATTGGACAGTAAATTTCTTTTTGTAAACTGTTAAAACAAAATAAAACACTTGGTTATACAAATTTGTTATATAGATGATCACATTAAACAAGGTCCCATCATTGTGATTACTTAAGTTCCATGATTTTTCATTCAAGCTTAACATTTTCTTATTTTCATCTTGTCTATCAAAAACTATTTTCATATTTATACAAGATTTGTAATCATCAAGTAATCTGATGAATGTAATCTTAAAGTAATCTAAAAGTAATCATGATTACACCTGTTTTTTGCCATGTAATCGATTACATTACGATTACTTGTAATCAGAAATGACATGATTACAGATTACTGATTACGATTACCCCATGCCTGAAGTTGATACAGAACTGAAAAGGCTCATTATATCATATTGTTAATGATTGAAATAAAGTGTTATACATGTACGAGTACACTACACAAAGAGATAGACATAATCAGACAAGAAATTTACTTGAACATACATACAGAATAATAAATAGATAAAGAAACTACATAAACAACAATGGTAAAGATATCTTTACCGAAAGTTGAGCCACCTTTTCATCTTCTTTCTCTTCATCGCTTGGCCAATCACAGTCATCATCTGTTGGTTCTACTCCCCCAGTTACAACTTTAGATCTCTGAAATAACAAATGCCATATTCCTTTAAAGACTTTTTTGATTTTTATTCTTATTTTTAAAATTCACTTTTATTTGGGGTTGTGGTAGTAGGAAGAACGTAAGGCACTCAAATCAAATATTTCTGGGTCTTACCATTTTCCTTTAATTTTGGAAGAGTTACAAGTATAAAATGAAAATTTATTTTTATGGTTTGTTGGGGTATGAAAAGTATCTCACTTCCATATAATTATTGAACAATCCTTATATATATACATGTATATACACTTTTAACAGCTTCAAGAATCAGGCTAGTTCACACCAGTGTCTATGTATGAAAGGGACTTGTTTTTGCTCAGAAACTGGTCTTTTTTATTCAGTTTTAATATAAAATTTAACAAACTAATTTGATAAAAATACAAAGAAAGTTAACTTGGTTTCAAATATTTTGGCATCAAATTTATACTAAATATACACCATTTGTGAATAAAACATTTTTAAAATCCTGTAAACGAAGACAAGCATGAAGCTAAATTTACCTTCTCGAAAAGTGGTATATACTTGGTAGCATATTTACATTCCAATTCATGGACTTCTTTGTAGAAATCACCTTCAATCTTGGAAGAGTCAAATTGTAGTTTTTTCAGAGCTTTTATCTTTCTCTTGACCGACTTTGGTAAACTGAAAGAAATTAAATAATTATAAAGAAATAAATAAGCAAAGAATTAAGTCTCTTGATCTTGAGACAAGACATTAATGACTTACTATTTCCCAACTTGAATAAAGAAACATAACAATTTGACTTATTGCCTAATCAACAATCACCTCAGTCTTCACGCTGAATGGCAGCCCTGGCAGCCCAGGCTTGTAAAATTGCTGTAAAAATCATATCTACAGGTCAACAGAATCTAACTAAAAATTTTCAAAAATTGAGCTCTGGGCCTGTAGATTTAACAGTTCATCGTGAAGACTGTCACCTTGCTACAATAATTTGTGCCTGTTCTCTGTACCCCTTTTCAGGTTTTACTCCAAAGTGAACATCTGTTGTTTAAATTTTAAAATCTAGAGTAGATACTGCAATTTTAAAGTATCAAAATTACAAGGTTTTAAAACAATATCATGTATATTGAAATCATATCTGCATTTATCATTTGAAAATAACATTTCTTTCAAAAATATTGACATACTATGCAAATCTATTGAAAAGGCAACAGATTTTAAGGATTTGACCACCAAAATTTTACAAAGGACTGACATAATTTTAGTATTTTGCATTAGAAATAATAGTGGAACCAGCAGATTTTCTTTAAGGACCACAAAGGGAAAAGATTTCGCAACAACTCTTTTAAGCCAGAGAACATTGCAAAATTCATATTAATTTTCATGTCAAAGTTTGGATTGTGAGAAGAATTATACCTCTGAATATATCCAGAAGGTGTACCAACTATTCCATCCATTCTGGACTGAAGTGCTGCAAGAACCTGTGGATTCTGCATTAGCTGACTGGTCAGCCCTAGAGCTGTTTGATTGGGTGGAACATCATCTTCTAGAGAAAATAAAACATCATTTATCAATTCACATGCTACTCAAGTTACATCCACTTTACAATAGTAGTTCAAGCCAATAAACAATGTTGGAAAACTAAATAAAATTCCAGAGATGTAATGCAACTCAATCAATAAGTCAAAGAACTTAAATTACAATACCATTATCTTTGAAGAGAGTATCTTTCTAAGATTGAAGATTTACATATATAGTATACAAGTTTTTCAATTCATGTACTGCAGTGATGGGTGGAAAGATGTCTAACATTCATTCAGTGGCAAATCAAATGCATATTTAGGAACAATGTAATGCAAATGAAAAAGGTTTTCTGCTGCAGATGTTAATTTTTTTTCTTAACTAGCATTTTCTCAAGCAAGGCCAAAAAAAAAAATAGGTGTGTTTCCTGTTGCATGCCCCAAAAAATTAGGGTCGGTAGGTAGGTATTTTTTTTTTTTTTTTTTTTTTTTTTTTTTTTTTTTTTTACTGGCCTGCTTCGGTTGTTTTTTGTGTATTTTTATAATCAGTTTGTTATTCTTTCAGGTTATTTTCATCAGTTCATTGTATAAAGTATACAAGATATGAATAGTCCATGTTCAAAAGTTGCAGAAGACTTGGCCAGGACTTCCAGCTTATAAAATTTTCAAACTTTTCAGAACTGATATGCCATCTGTACGGGTCAGGCTATAGTCTTACACAGAAAGCCCATCAAAGTCTGTCTCAGCAAAGACCTGTTTTATAATCAGTTTCTTTCAGACAATTTAGTTCACAGAACTGATGCCAGCTTTTCTACAAATACCAAATATTAATAACATGATAGAGGGATGGGTGAAAATCTTTGAAATTTTGATTATATACTAGCTGTTTAAAAGAAAATCAATTACAAATTGAGTTTTGGGGCTATGGTTGAGCAAATATCAGATATTAAAATTAAATTTAATCCTAAATTGAACGTTTGGCTTCCCTCTTGTATTAGAAAAGACTGTCAGAAGTAAATGCCAAAACATTGTAAACTTGTTATACTGTCAATTTTATTCCTATAAAATTCTGAACAAATTATAAACATCGAAACAACCGAAACATTCAAATAATGTGAGGCAAATATTGCATTTTGTAGAATGCAAATAGTCATTGAATGATATAAAAAAACAAATTTATCACAATTGCAAAATTAACATGTATCAACAATCAATTGTATAAATCTTTAATGTGCAAAACAATGTTTATGCTCTGAAAATAAATGTATAATTTTCACTATGACTTAGACCTTTGTCAATAAAAACTGTTTAAACACACTTTGACTGATGGCCATAGCAGAAGCCATGCCGTTGTTTGACTTCAATCTGTATCACACAAATGCTTACTGTATTAAAATTTTATTTGAAATCAAACGTTTAAAAGATGCCATTCAAAGGCTATACTAAACAAAAACCGTTTCCGGAAAAAAACGAAAAAAATCCGGATTTTTTTTTTTTTTTTTTTCCTGGAAAAAAAAGTTAGGGTCGGCGCCAAAAAATTAGGGTCGGTCGGGCGACCGGAAACACACCTATTTTTTTTTTTGGCCCAATCAGAACTTCTTGGGATATTCATTCTCTTATCTTATCAATTTCGACATGCCTGTAATCCTTTAACCCTTTCCTCAATTGATTTTTTTTTTATACTTTTAAAATTTGCATAGGATTTTTCAATAAAATGCTGAAAATATGCTTAAAAGTATTAATGCATTGCAAAAAACAATGATTTCATCAAATAAATTTAAGTCAGATATTCTTATGTATATTCTTTTCATATTTGATATATGAAGGCTGAGAAAGTGAAGCCATACTACACTTATTCATTCCTCTTAATTACCTTCCTCCTCCTCATCTACTTCCTCTACATCAGGATCAGTTTCTTCAACAGTTGTTGGGTTGCTGTAACAGTTACAGATATTAAAATGATTTACATTGTGATGTACATGTAGCATTTGAATATCTCATTAAAGTGTGCAACACAATGTGTTGAGAAAAAGAAATGCTTAGGTCTGATGTAAATATAATTTGTTTGCATTTCACAAGGTCATGTTTTTCTGACTGTTTATGACGTCTTTACACTAAATCCATTGGTCGTCATTTATTGCTTTGTTACATATTTATTTTTTGTTCATTTTTTTGTACATAAATTAGGCCATTAGTTTTCTCGTTTGAACTGTTTTACATTTGTCATTTCTGGGCCTTTTAAAGCTGAATATGTGATGTGTTCATTGTTGAAGGCTGTACAGTGACCTAATGTCAAGGTACCCAAATTGCACCTATTTAGCAAAAAAAGCAGCAATAACCTTACAAGATTTTCTAGAGGCTAAACAATTTGTATTTTTATGATTTGAAACTATGCACAACTTTCAACATAGATAAAAATATTTAGATATTTACAAAACGTTCACAGTATTTATCAATAGATGAAGTGTTTACTGAAAAATCAACATGTACGGAAACGTCGCCATGCGACGTCATCTTTTTAAAATAAGCAAATACAATATGTTACAAGTATCAATTTCGAAAAAAATGAAGAGTAAGCATGGACAAATATCCAATTGTTCAAAATATTTGAAGAAATTAAACAAAAGCTGTTATTCAACTTTTGACGATGCGATTTTAAGCATAGATGCAATTTGGGTACTCCTCATTCCAGAATCATTGATGATTTGGAGGTAAGTTCAGACCAATTTTTCTATGATTTCATATGGATTGAAAATCAAATTGGTGTACCTTTACAATAAAGAAGAATGCGGCTACAACATAAACACAAAATGGATTTTTATTTTCTTGATCATAAAAAAACGTAGTTAAAAAAACTGTCAAAATAGGTGCAATTTGAGTACCTTCACGTTATAGTTGTTAATTTCTGTGTCATTTGGTCTCTCAAGAGGAGTTGTCTCATTGGCAATCATAGTGACATACCACACATTTTTTTAATTAAAAATAACAATTTCTTTTATAAAAGAGGGTTGCACAGCTACTAGCTATGACACTTATCTTTACTTTTGTTTTGAAATATAACTAGACAGTAAGTTTGTGAAATTATTCTGCATCTAAAATTACACAGCTTCATTATGTAATATGTTTCTACAAATATTTTTTCATTTCTTTTGTGATTGAGTGTGTACTTGTGTAGATTTTTTCAGGGATGTTGGTAAAATAGATTCTTGGAATAATCTTGTAACCATTTCATCATGTAGGAGGAGTATTTCGTGTTGACAAATCATGCAAGTATCGAATAATTTATTTTAAATATTCTAATTTTAAGTAATCAAGACCACGTCCAATTTTCAGTGGGGGTAGTTTTTTCTCAATTTTCAATGTAGTCTTTGTGGAATTGTTTTGTCTTTAGATTTTTGAAATTGAATTATGAGGTTTTTCTACTACCTCTATTTTTTATTCTTTGAGATGACTTTAAAATATTTTTTGTAAAAAATCCATTTGAACTATAATATCAAGGCATAATTTTATCTCCTTAAATTTCATTTTTTAATAAATCGTTATCAACGAACTGAAAAACGAAGAACTTTTTGTATATATTGATGCCAATTCAAGGTACTGATGGATTTAACAGAATTAACCAGAAATAGATTTCAACGTTTCATAAAGATAAATTTATCAAACATACCTTTCTGGATCAGCCATGACTGGTTACGCCCTACAATTTAACAAATTTAATAGTACTTTCTTTTGATTAAGTGGACAATATTGATGAATATTGTCTTACTTTATCATACTAGATATGTGATATGTGGAGGATTGTCATATGCAGGTTATTCGGTCATACATCAGTCTGTGCCAAACATTTTTTGTTTCTATCTGACCAAATGTCAGACAATGTTGTTGTAGATTTTTTCTGACTGAACAGATTTTTTCGTTTGTCCAAACAAAAACAAAAATCAATTAATTAAGCTTATTGTGTTGTTTTTGTTTTTAAATGTACTGTACATGTGTTGTTTAATGATATTCATGGTAAACATTGCTTTTCTGGAAGGCAGTTGATATATGCACTTATTGTCATGATTGCTTCTTTAATCAGTCATGTTACATTTTCAAGGGCTTACCGGGAATAGTCCCTTTGACCATACCTCAGAGTACACAGTACCAGGCAGTTTTCATTTCTATTGATTTATGGACAGGCATATTATAATACAATAACAAGTAACATAACAGAGATGGTGAAAACACCCGAAATTGATATATGATTTGGCGGACCCGAGTCTATTTCATTGGTAAAGACTGTCAGACCTTTGACATTTGGCAGACATATTCATGAGAGGCGGCTGGAAAAAAAAACAGGGCATAGTACCTATCCTTTTTTTATTTCAGTTATTTTGGCACCAAGTTCTTATCAAGTTTGTCCTTCCCTTTATACACAACTGAATTCACAATTATTGTCCACCAATTTGCATAAAGTTTCTCAGTAAATTTTATAGTCGGCTAATGTAAATTGGACAATTCAATCAACTCGCTTGCCAGATTGGGAGTCAACAATACTGTTATCTGAGGGTTGAAAGACTTCTGTTGCTCAAGTCCGACTATAGAGCATTGAAGTGCTTCAAAACTGCTCTTCACACCTCAATAATTCCAGTGCGCTCTCTATCGTTGTGTTAAAGCCAGTATTGGTATCCACACAGTACTTATACAGATACAGAACCTGTGGAGTTCCCAAATGATAGTTTTCTTCATTTTTTTTTTATTTTAGGGCCTTTAATTTAATAATTATAATACTAATAGTCATAATTTGGAGTACTTTACGGAGTAATATATTTTAATCAACATGACTTAAAATGACAAATCTAATTTCAGACAAAATACACACATATTGATTGATTGCCAGTAACAAACAACTCTGCACTAGGGGAGACATTACGCATCCCACAAAAATTTTACGGGAAAAGAGCACGAGTGTTCTGTTGAAGTCCTCATTTTACGTCGAATAAGTATCGACTTTTGAACTATGATAATTTTTAAATAAACAATTATGGAATCGATAACTAGTTTATAAGGTTCGATTTTTTATATCTTTGTTCTAGAATTAGGAATTCGTTCTTCTTCATACCTTTGTCGGTCTTGGAACACGAGGGAATATGGTGGAAAAGGAAAGGTTTTGTAAACTTATTTTTGATTGGATTACAATTTTGATCAATTTATGCAATTCACCAATCATAATTGTTTAAACAGGAAAGGTTTGGGCGTTGGCGGGATTTTCGTCTGCAAGGCACTTGCTGCCTTATTTGTCGTAAAACTTTAAAACATAAATTGATTTGATATAAAAGTTTTGAATTCAATTTAAAAACAATTAAACGACAGCTTGGTTTACCCTTAATTCTCTTTTTTGCCTTTTGAAATGTGTATGAGCAAACAATGTTAATTATCTAAGGGAGATAACCTGACATTTTTTTTTACAAACAGTTATCTTTCTTTGTGCCAACTGTCGACCTGACTCGAGGTGTTCAATATTAGATGAAAGCATGGGAAAGAAAAGACAGCAACAGAAGAACACAGAAACTGAAAAATCTGCTCCACACAAAATTGACAAAAGTAAATGTCTAATATTGAAAATACTAGAATAAACAGAAGTTCTGATATATTTTTGAAAGATAACAATCGATGATTCCGCTACTTTGTTATATCGGCCCGCTATCAGAAATGGGGTTATTTCGCCCCAAATCCCTTTCGCCCTTATTTAAAAAGTTTATTGCTTTTTGGATTTGATTGATTGATTCGAGTTTAAAACCACTATTAAATTTGATCACTGACATGCTTTTTCTTGACTGTCAGTTTGTTCTGGTAGGGAAGCCTGTGTGCCAAGAGGGAACCACTGACCTTTGGCAGGTAAACAGACAATCCTTGTCAATTATATTGGTGTCAAGCACACCAGTCATATGTGGTATTTGATATCACAACCATATTGATGACATTCTAGTGATACAGCTTAAGTTTCATAACATAAACAAAAGTGTATTGTGGCTGTTTTTTCACCTAAAATGTATCCCGTGTACAGACATACCTGTGCAGTTGGAAAAGTGTTTGGCCTAGCTTTTTCTAGATACACAAAAGTTGGTAAAAGTATTTTGTGTTCCAAAGAGATATTTTTTTTAGTTTGATATTAAAGCATTTTTTTTTCTTTTTCTGCAGAATGTTTATATTAAAGTCATAAGAAACCTCAAATCAAAAAAAAATAATGCATATGATTTTTATAACTCAATGGATAGTTTTCATTATAAAACTTATGTACATACACTTTTTTCTGAAGAAAATTCTTTAATTTATTCATATTTAGAAGAAGTTTACTTTATTTGAATAGCTTCCTTCCAGCAAGCAATTCCCCCGACATATTTTCCGTATGCAAGGTGACCTCAGTGTGACCCATCTCGTAAAAATCCGGTGACCACAATACGCATGGATGTCCTTAAAATAAACTATTATCTGAATTTATATGTTAAACACGTGCTCAATTTCCATGCTTTTTTGTTTATTTTTCGTCAATTGTTGACAAACAGGTGACAATCGTTAAACTTCGGCTTCAAAACACGAACTTTAATTACCTGCCATATTTTCACAACAACACTGACCGATTGAAGAAAAAAAATTGACAATTATACGAAATTTACACGAAAAATTTATAAATTCGAGCACAGAAGACTAAGTTTATGATGTTTGTCTGCATTGGTTCAAGAATTGGAAGAACATTATTTTTCACCGGTCACTCGTTTCTTATGACTTTAAGCTTAAGTTGAGTTAAATCTTCAAGATGCCCGTCTCAGATAACAGCTGTATTGTATTGATATTTACACAACAATCACTCAATCAGTGATTTAAAATGTTATATCCAATGTATTTCTGTTTTATTTTTGTTTTTAATTTAACAGGTTGGGGACAACCCACCAAATGGGGAACTGTTCCCCAAATGAGTAACACTCCCTCATTTGAGTAATCATTTGGTAGTGCTAAAAAAAAAAAATTTCTTAACTGATTCTTTTTTCTTTAAATGGCACATATTCAGAAAAAATGCAGCAACTTTTCCGAAAGATGATTATCCTTACAAGCCTATGAAAAATCAGAAAATTTAACTATTTTCAAGGCTTCTAACTTTAAAAACCCATAATAGAAATATAATTCTTTGGGAGAAGTTGTTCCATTTTCCAATTTTCTATAAATTTGTGCCATTTTACCGTAAAAGACCCATTTTTAGAAAATTTATTTTTCAGCACTATGAAATGATAACTCAAATGAGGGATTGTTACTCATTTGGGAAATAGTTCCCCATTTGGTGGGTTGTCCCCAACCTGTTTAATCATTAACAATATTGTTAAACCAGGCATCCGCCAGAAAGTAATCATCAACCAGTTGATGTTTTTTTGTACATAAAGAAGAAGAAGAATTGTGTACCGGTAATATGCCATTTAACAGCTGTATGTTCTGGTGACCAGTGAATCGGGAGGCATATGACTTAGAATTCAATCAGCCTTGTATGCTTTCAGGTAAAAAGACCTACTCATTACCAACAGCTAAAGTAGATGATCATGACCAAGATTTAAAGGTAATTATATCATGTATATGTTTGGTTGTTTAATCTTGAAGTCAGTAAAACTAGTTTAGACCCTGAGCTATTGCAAGTTTGTCCAAGGTTACTTTCCTTTTTTGCCACCTCTTTTGTCAAAACTACATTGTTCATCACTCCTAATTTTTTTCTGCAAACTGGCATGAATGCATTTTTGTTAAGAACTTATAAATTGTTTTTTTCTTCTTACTTACAATTTTTTTTCTCTCACTTTGTAGCAATGTAAGCTCATTTCTTATAATTCTATGCATCTGTTTATATCTAACATTGTAACAAATGAAAACAAATGAGTTTCCTGACTACATGTTAAAATTTCCTTTTGTTGACAATCATGTCACTTTTACCTTTTTTGGCAGGTACATGTACATGTAAATATTGGGGAACACCTTAATAACAGACAACACTGTTTGGTTATTTATAGGCATTTAAACTCCAACTCAAATTTATAAATTGCCTGTTTAATTACATTTCAATTTTCATGCCCCACCTACGATAGTAGAGGGGCATTATGTTTTCTGGTCTGTGCGTCTGTTCGTCCGTTTGTCCCGCTTCAGGTTAAAGTTTTTGGTCAAGGTAGTTTTTGATGAAGTTGAAGTTCAATCAACTTGAAACTTGGTACACATGTTCCCTATGATATTTCTTATTTTAATGCCAAATTATAGTTTTTATCCCAATTTTACGTACTGTCCACTGAACATAGAAAATGATAGTGTGGATGGGGCATCCATGTACTATGGACACATTCTTGTTTATTTAAAAATTGCAAAATGAGTGCTTAACCCTTCACTGACTTTGAATATCCATTTAACCTTTCTCTTGCATGCTTACCTATAGTGCATATTTTAAGAATTGGTAATGAGTTTAACATGTTTAACATTTGAACTTTATTTCCGTGAGATCGTATGCTGAAGTTCAAATTCATTTAAATTTATAATTATACATGCATATGGCGATTTTTGGAGATGAGGGAATGATTGCCTTTGTTCTATAATTTTTTGCAGATAAGAATACCACAAGATTTGGAAAAGGAGATTGTTGATGTGATTCAGGATGATTATAAAGAGCTGAAAATTACAAAAGACCTGTCCAACAGACTGACAACAAAAAAGCTCACTGTATGTTAACTTTTATTATCATGGTCTGGTCACAACTGTTAGTTAAGTTTAAGAATAAGAAACTTTCCATCACATCATACATTTTGCTTTGAATGTATTTGGAACAGAGAAAAGGAGCCTGAGTGCAATTGTTTCCAACCTTTTCTATTGAAACAAATTTGCAACCATACTGTACGTGAAAAGAGGGCTTCATTTTCTTAATTTAGTGGAAACTCCCACATTGAATTAATTTTAGAAAAAGTCTGGAAAAGGCCATGATATTTAGTATACATGTACTTCAAAATTATAGAAATGTTACAAATCTTTGAAAGAGGGCTCAAAAATTGTGTAATCAACTCCTCCAACAGTTATCAACCAAGATCCCTGAAAATTCTCAGGAATATTGCATTATATTGAAGTTGTGAACCTACTATTATGGAACAATTTCAAAAAATATATTACATCTCATATTTTAAATATTTCAAAGCTCATAATATTTTAGCGCTCCCCATTGCTTTAGAAACATTCTGCACACCTAGTGATTCCAGCCTAAGATCTGTTATTTTTCAGGACATGTACACCAGTTTAGCTGGAGCAGGATTTAGTCATTCACAGATAGAACAAACAATGACCAATACAGTATTACATGGAGGAGATCTTATTGATGCATTAGATTGGCTTTGTTTGAATTTAGCTAATAGTAATTCTTTCTTATATGTTAACAACTATGTGCACACAAATGATCACAAGTAGCTTAATTTATTTACATATAATACCACATATAATTCATTGACATTACATACATGTACTAGAGACAAATTAGCAACTATGAAAATTTCATTGAAATGTACTATGAAATTGATTTTATCTTAGACATTTAAAGTGATTTAATTTATATTATTTATTTTATAAAATGGAGTTCATCTTAAACACACCCGTTAAAACTATTGATTGATTGATTCAGTAGAAAATAGTAAAGTCATATTCAGGACAAAACATGATGTCATACGAAATACCCTGCTATGTGCTAGACTTGTGTGCTGTGTGTCAATTTTAACATGCTAAACTCAAAAATATTAGTTTATCGTTACCAGGAATACATTTTACTAGATTTACAGATTAAACCAAATCTGAGCATTTTGCTATTATTCTTTAAATGCTGAATGCTTTGCATAATAACAACAAACAGCAATTTTAAACTCTTTGGTTTGAAAAAACTAGGTAAAAAGCCAACAAACAATCTTTTGTACTTGAGGTAGTAATTGCTTAATAAGTTTAGACAATTTTAGTACTTAAATTTGCATAAATATTTATTCTTTCAATGAATGCATTATAAAGTACATTCAAATATTCTCTGAATGTTTTTGCTGACAGAAAATTTACATGAACTTTGTTTGAAAAAAAATATGTCACTTGAATTTTTTGTGAACGTGAAAGACAGGTTCATATGTTTGTAGATCAACTGCCTCAAGGATTTTCGGACACACTAGCAAAGGAAGAAGTGAAGAACACTCACAGACCAAAATTTGATGACCAGCTTACAGAACAGAAAAAAATGCTGCCATCAACAACTGCAAAAAAGATTACAGCTGAAAAATCAAATACAGATGAAAAACCTCACGGAGTATAGCAGGCTTATAGATCAATTATGGGGTTGAAAACTTGAATCAAGACACCTAAAAATTGCACAAGTTTATGATTAGTTGAGCTATTTTTAAATAAGAATTCTCTGAGTTTTATCTATATGTCAACGAAAATTAATTTGCTTTCAGATTATAGTTTGTTTCATTTAAAGAGGATAAATTATTTTGAAAAAAAAATGTTTTTTAAATTATTTCATGGTACAATGAATTAAACTATTTAACACATTATAGGATTGTAAACAGGGGGACAGTACTGAGTGTGTGTACATCATGTTAAATACTTTTATTTAACTTTATTTGTATAGAAAAATAATAGTGTACTAAATTGTTAGCATGATCTTCTCAGAAATCCTCCAAATCGTCTACAATGAAGGACTGGATTCTACAGTATACTGAGAACAGCTCTGATGAAAGTCAATCTGAAGAAGAATATGACCCAGTAAGTGGGTATGGAGTATGAAATATCAAAAGGTTTTTATGCCCCATTTATAGGCATAATGTTCTCGGTCTGTGCATCTGTTCATTCGTTTGTCTGTCTGTCTGTCCTGTCCCTCTTTAGGTTTAAGTTTTTGGTCAAGGTTGTTTTTAATGAATTTGAAGTCCAATAACTTGAAACTTAATACATTAGTACACATGTTCCCTGTGATATGATCTTTCTCATTTTAATGCCAAATTAGAGTTTTGATCCAAATTTCAAGGTCCTCTGAACTTAGAAAAAGTTTGAGCGAGTGGGACATCCAGTACTATGGACACATTCTTGTTTTACCTTCAATTACTTTGTGTTTTGGCATTCTGTCTCATTGAATTGTCTTTTATCTATACATACTTGTTCTCTTTTCACAACATAACATTAGGAGTAAGAAATGTATATTATTTTTAGATAGTCCTAGCCTATTGAACTTTTTATCCCTTTGACCAGAACTTAAGCTCATCATTTGTTTAAAGTCAGATATGAATGCTGGCTAGGTAAAGGGTATGCCTTTTAAAATGTTGGCAATTTCAAAAACATCCCTTGTGTGTTACCTAATAATTTCAGCTTTTGACAAATTTGAATAAATGAAACTGATGTAAGAGTTGAATGTAAACTATTTGATTTTCTGAAAAGTTGTTTTGCCCTTGAAAAATAAAGATTTATCAACATTATTGAGTCATAAAAATATATATATTTCAGAATGAAAAATATCTTGAGCTAACAGCGAAGCTTTTGGATGCCAGAGAAGAAGCAGTTCAAGCTAAACTAGAGGGAGCCAAATCTAGACAGAAAGAAATATCAAATAATATAAGAAAACTAGTTCAAGGTACATTTTTCAGTTTTCATAATGGTAAATATATTTGTAATACACAGAAACTTTGCTATGTAAATGAACTGGAAGCAGAATAATCAATTGAGGAAATTTTGTAGATAAATCAATTTTTGTTCTGTCCATAATAATGTAAGCATCCCCAGTATTTTTATTTGAAGTAGAAAGCTACAGTTATTACATGTGTAACTGTTAGTTCAAAATTCTATGACTATAATTTTGCACTTTCTTAAAGGATAAAAATGAAAACAAACTGGAGGGGCCCTGAAGGTCTTACAATACATAAAATGAAAAAAAAGACAGGCAATGAGTTAAACTAGTGGTCAACTTAATCAATTGAAAATCATGTGTTCTTTAAATAAAAATTATCTTCTGATATGTTGTAGAAATGAATGCTATAGAGGAAGATAGCAGGTTTAACCCAGCTGTAAAAATAAAAGACCTAGAAAAGGAAAAGATTAATGAATCGGGTGATCAAGGACAGGCATCAACAGTTATACAGTCACATGACACACCATGTGATCAGGGACTGGCAGCATCACTTAGTCAGTCACATGACAAACCATCTTTACCATGTCAGCAGGATGAATCACCAGATGAACAAGAGGAGTCAGAAGACTTTGGTGATGCATTTACTATGTTTGAAAATCAAGCTGCAGAAGAAAAACCAAAAGGTAAGAAATACAGTTGGAACAAGTACTTATAGATTATCGTTGATCATCTCAACGAGATTGATTTTCTCGCTTGAGCTGGTACAGCGAAAGTGAGAAAAGCAATCGAGTTGAGATGACCAATGATAATCTGTTTATCGCTATTTTATCTATGACGACGTTGTCAATTTCATGTCAATTTCGTAAGCAACGCCACGTGGCCTCCTTAGTTTCTAGCGATAATTTTTCCATCTCAAGCGAGAGGCATGATATGAAAATTATCACAAAAAAACATCAAAAGAAAAATGCACAAAATAGCGATAAACATGGTTATTACAAAATAAACTGTTTAATATATATATGCTAAATAGGGGAGTTTGATCCAGATTTCATGGTTTTCTGAACATGGAAATGTCATATTGTTCTATTGACATATATTCTTGTTTTTTTTAGAAATTGCCATTGCTTTATTTAAAGCACTGTTTAAATTAGAAAATACAGAGCAATTCATAGGAGTTTATAATGTGAGGACTGGTTTTCCCAAATGTATACTAAATTTGAAATTTAATCACGCATTTATATGAATCCGGCCATATAGTTCATTTAATCATTTAAAATAAAAATGATAAGATTTGAACAAAATGAGATTTGAACCCATTCACATTTTCTCATTAACTAAGACAAAGTATTCATATATGAATGTACAGTTTGTTTATTTATATATATTTACAGAACCTAAGATTGATTTGAGCCAACTAGATATCAGACAATTTGAGTACACTCGGCAACAGTGGACTGGTAAATCTCCTAAACAGTTTCTCATAGATTGGTGTCGAAAACATAAAGTTGATTCTCCAAAGTATCATAAAATGAACCCTGTCAGAAATCTGTGGAAATGCAGGTATGATATAGTTGAAGTAAAATAATGGCATTGCAGAAGGGAGGGGGGGATGGAACATTCAGTAAAAGACCAAAGATTATCTTTAATGATTTATTAGTGAGGCCACCCCTTAACATATTCTTTGTTTATGTACAGTTGGGAAGGTAGGTAGATTTTTTTTTTTAAATTTCGAACATCATAAGTTACAAGTTTGTGAATAAGATATTGCAAAATGAAGGCTGTATAATATTTTTGCTGGTTTTTTTTTCAGAGTGACAATAGGAAGAAAGAAAGAAGAAACTATTGAAGCTTGTCCTGATATTCTATGTGAAAATGTGAAAGAAGCTGAGCATTTGGGATGTACTCTGGCATTATATCAATTATGTAAGGGACAGGTAAGAAGACTGTTAATTAGTATCATTTGTGCTATTATATTCATCACTCTTACATTACTGAATAGCTGGTATGATAAAAGATTACTACTACGAACAACTGATATATGATTTAATTATTTTCTTCAATACATTTTTAACCAGATTTTTGTGTCAAAAATGTCGATTATTGATTTGGGGATGTACGGCGGTCGAGCAGGCGGGCGTTTGTGCGGGCGGCAACCAAATGTTGTCCGTTCATTTACTCATGAAGCGTTCAACCAAACCTTTTAAAATTTTAATATGTTGTTACTGACAACAAAATGGAGGTCAAGTTCAATAATGACGATTTTGACTTTTACTGTTCAGGAGTTACGGTTCTTGAAAGTTTAAAATATGTGGTGTCCGTGCATTTACTCAAGAACTGTTCAACCAAACCTTTCAAAATTTTAATATGTTGTTACTGACAACATAACGGAGGTCAAGTTCAATAATGACGATTTTTACTTTTACCGTTCAGGAGTTACGGTTCTTGAAAGTTTAAAAAATGTCGTGTCCATGCGTTTACTCATGAACCAGTCAACCAAACCTTTTAAAATTTTAATATGTTGTTACTGACAACAAAATGGAGGTCAAGTTCAATAATGACGATTTTGACTTTTACCGTTCAGGAGTTACGGTTCTTGAAAGTTTAAAAATGTTGTGTCCATGCATTTACTCATGAACCGTTCAACCAAACCTTTTAAAATTTTAATATGTTGTTACTGACAACAAAATGGAGGTCAAGTTCAATAATGACGATTTTGACTTTTACCGTTCAGGAGGTCCTTGTAATATTGATAAATGCCAGAACACAAATAAATGTTAAAGAATCCGGTTTACTGTCATTTTGACAGCTCTTGTTATCTGTAATTATCATCTATAGTATTTTTTGTGGACTTAGATGTTTTTTTGTAGGGGAATGTAATGCTTTGCTGCTGTCTAATAAGTATAATCTTTGCATCTTTTTTTTTCATACTTAGTGGCTAACATATGATTTCAAATTAAACCAGAGACAATTTTATATGTTAGGCTTTAAATCTTGTCTAGTTGAGACCTACTGTATATAAATATAGTAGTACCTTCAAAAAGTCTGTCTGTCTTATTCTAATATCTGAACAAATCTTGGATATGTAAAGAATTGTCTTTTATTATGATTGTTTAGGCTATACATCAGTTATTGCCTCCACCGTACAGAGATGTTTGGTTAGAATGGCAGGATTCAGAGAAAACCAAGGCTAAGGAAGCTCAGACAACAGAAAATAAGGTAAAGTAGTTTTGTAAACACATTGTAAAATTTTACATTTTTTAATTGATTATCAGCATTATCAGATCTCTCAGAAATTTTTCATTTAAAGTTTTGAACCTTTTTGCAGAATATCATTTTATGACACATTTTAAATAGAGCAATCATCTAATTGCATTAAAGTAAACATGATGCTGAACACGTATCAATTGGTGCAATACTGAAAACTTTATATTTATTAAAGATTGCAAGACGTGTTGGAATTCAAAAATCTGAACCAAAAGAATCATTTGTCTATTTTAGAAAACTTTTCATAAGCTTTGGATGTTAATATTTTGTAGTTAAGTACATGAGAAATGTGTATGTTTTTTACTATTTGCAGGAAGATTATACCAGAATATTATCCTCATAATGTTATTTTATTGTTATAGCTTACATGTGCTTTAAATGTACTTGTATAAAAATACACTATTTGATAGCATGTGTGATTTATCTGCCAATTTACCAGAAGAATTTATTAATTGCAGCCAAGAGATCAGCTTATAACTAAGTTGATGAAGAAATTACAGTTGGGCAGTAAAAATAGTGAAAATAAGACTACAGAGGGAACCAAAGATGATGATGACACTGTTGACTCATGGGAAAATTTAGAAGAAGACGTAAGAATTAGAATTGAGAAATTATTTTTTTATAAAGTGAAATTAATTTATGGATTGACTGATTTGTGCTTTGAAAAGGTAGATATTACTTGTTTATTAAGGAAAAAAATATGTCGAAACTTGTTTCATTTAAACTTTTTTGTACAAAACTACCTTGCTGAACCAATGTTTTAACTTGAAATCTCACAAGCTAACAATTTGCAGAAGACAGAAGTGCCTCTTCCTTCAGCCACTACCTAGTTGTAATGTGATCAGATTAACCACATCAATAAAACACTTTTATTCAATATAGTGAAGCAAAATATTATAAGATCAACTAAGGATTGTACATCTATAATAGGTTGTCATTTAAATGAAACTTGAGATCCACATTTATATATAAAATGTACCTGACCATACATCTATAATAGGTTGTTATTTAAATGAGACTTGAGATCCACATTTATATATAAAATGTACCTGACCATACATCTATAATAGGTTGTTATTTAAATGAAACTTGAGATCCACATTTATATATAAAATGTACCTGACCATACATCTATAATAGGTTGTCATTTAAATGAAAAACGAGATCCACATTTATATATAAAATGTACCTGACCATACATCTATAATAGGTTGTCATTTAAATTAAACTTGAGATCCACATTTATATATATGTACCTGACCATACATCTATAATAGGTTGTCATTTAAATGAAAAACGAGATCCACATTTATATATAAAATGTACCTGACCATACATCTATAATAGGTTGTCATTTAAATTAAACTTGAGATCCACATTTATATATAAAATGTACCTGACCATACATCTATAATAGGTTGTTATTTAAATGAAACTTGAGATCCACATTTATATATAAAATGTACCTGACCAATGAATAATGAAGGAAAGTGATAAAATACATCAAATACGAACAAACAGATTGTGTGATGATCTTAGCAGTTCATTGTTTGAGATTTGAAAAAGGCTGTACCATCAATTATACTGAATATGTTTTTGATATTGCCTATTGGAATTTGTGTAAACAAATGTATTGTTTAATAATTAAAATTGACAACAACACTTCAAAAGATCTGCAATTTTATTATCTATGTCTACATGTTTCGCCTGCAAGGCAGGCTTCATCAGGACAATTTTTATACAGAAATTGAGCCCCTGAAGTACTCCAAAGTGGTGCATTGAATTTGACGTCGTCATGGTGAGAGAAACAATGAAAAGTGAAAGTAGCAATACAGAGTTATAAATAGATAAGATAAATATAGAAAATTAAAGTTTGTATACAATGTAACTTGAGTTTGTTTTACTATTATATGATACATGAAATTGTTCTAAAGGCTTGGCATCTAATAGGACGAACTTCCCATGGTTCCTACCACTTCGCAAGGCTTCTCTTCCAACCTGGCCATAGTTGGAGGTTACTACTTCCCGGCGCGTCGGCAACAATAGGAAGATTATGATCGCCGCTGTGGATAATAAAATCGTCAAAAACTGTACCTTTGTTAATTATTCGGTGACTCTATATAATTTTTGGATCGTCTGCAGTAGTTGGTCTGTATAATGGCATAGTTGTGAATTCCTGGTTCATTTAAGATTGGCGCCCGTGGTACGTTTCTTCTGCAATCATTTATATCTGCTATCATTTATAGATGTATAGGTGGTATCGGACATCTTGGTCATCTTGATTCAGTTGTTATTTCGTCGTAAGTATGGAATATTCCTTGGTCCATGTATATGCTGGTGGCCTGTAGATCGGCGCTGTTAGCTTGGCGGTTCCTTTCGGATGCAGGGGTTCACGATTAAATAATAAATTAAATTCCGCGAGGTGAACCAACGCCTGTGACATCGTTTTGGTAGAGTCCCTGAAGTGGATACCTTGGTATGCCGGGTTGTCAAATCATGCAAATGAATGCAATCCTTAAATAATAATTAAAATTGACAACAACACTTCAAAAGATCTGCAATTTTATTATCTATGTCTACATGTTTCGCCTGCAAGGCAGGCTTCATCAGGACAATTTTTATACAGAAATTGAGCCCCTGAAGTACTCCAAAGTGGTGCATTGAATTTGACGTCGTCATGGTGAGAGAAACAATGAAAAGTGAAAGTAGCAATACAGAGTTATAAATAGATAAGATAAATATAGAAAATTAAAGTTTGTATACAATGTAACTTGAGTTTGTTTTACTATTATATGATACATGAAATTGTTCTAAAGGCTTGGCATCTAATAGGACGAACTTCCCATGGTTCCTACCACTTCGCAAGGCTTCTCTTCCAACCTGGCCATAGTTGGAGGTTACTACTTCCCGGCGCGTCGGCAACAATAGGAAGATTATGATCGCCGCTGTGGATAATAAAATCGTCAAAAACTGTACCTTTGTTAATTATTCGGTGACTCTATATAATTTTTGGATCGTCTGCAGTAGTTGGTCTGTATAATGGCATAGTTGTGAATTCCTGGTTCATTTAAGATTGGCGCCCGTGGTACGTTTCTTCTGCAATCATTTATATCTGCTATCATTTATAGATGTATAGGTGGTATCGGACATCTTGGTCATCTTGATTCAGTTGTTATTTCGTCGTAAGTATGGAATATTCCTTGGTCCATGTATATGCTGGTGGCCTGTAGATCGGCGCTGTTAGCTTGGCGGTTCCTTTCGGATGCAGGGGTTCACGATTAAATAATAAATTAAATTCCGCGAGGTGAACCAACGCCTGTGACATCGTTTTGGTAGAGTCCCTGAAGTGGATACCTTGGTATGCCGGGTTGTCAAATCATGCAAATGAATGCAATCCTTAAATAATAATTAAAATTCACAACTATGCCATTATACAGACCAACTACTGCAGACGATCCAAAAATTATATAGAGTCACCGAATAATTAACAAAGGTACAGTTTTTGACGATTTTATTATCCACAGCGGCGATCATAATCTTCCTATTGTTGCCGACGCGCCGGGAAGTAGTAACCTCCAACTATGGCCAGGTTGGAAGAGAAGCCTTGCGAAGTGGTAGGAACCATGGGAAGTTCGTCCTATTAGATGCCAAGCCTTTAGAACAATTTCATGTATCATATAATAGTAAAACAAACTCAAGTTACATTGTATACAAACTTTAATTTTCTATATTTATCTTATCTATTTATAACTCTGTATTGCTACTTTCACTTTTCATTGTTTCTCTCACCATGACGACGTCAAATTCAATGCACCACTTTGGAGTACTTCAGGGGCTCAATTTCTGTATAAAAATTGTCCTGATGAAGCCTGCCTTGCAGGCGAAACATGTAGACATAGATAATAAAATTGCAGATCTTTTGAAGTGTTGTTGTCAATTTTAATTATTATTTAAGGATTGCATTCATTTGCATGATTTGACAACCCGGCATACCAAGGTATCCACTTCAGGGACTCTACCAAAACGATGTCACAGGCGTTGGTTCACCTCGCGGAATTTAAATGTATTGTTTATACGTTTAAAAAAAGAGAATAAATGTCTTATCACTCGTCAACATTTGGCTCATTCTATAATTTACTTTTCTGTATGTTAACAGATGGAAACTGAGAAACTACATACAGCTTCCATGCCAGGGTCAAAGAAACATAGGTCAACTATGGACAGTACAGCCTTATTGGATTTGTGTAAAAAACGTCAACAGACAGATAGATATAGATCTCTCCATCAGACACGACAGAATTTACCTGTTTATCAGTACCGTGAATCAATTGTTGATCAGATCAGACGCAGTGGTGTCACTGTTATAGCTGGGGAAACAGGAAGTGGAAAAAGTACACAGATTCCTCAATTCCTGTTAGAGGTTAGACTTATACTTTAGTTTTAGTTTGGAAAGTATCTTATTACTCATTTAATTTGCCAGATGTGTTTACGTAATCGATGGCTTATTGCTGCAATGAGTGATTAGTTATCAAGATATGTCTTAACAATATGAAACATTCTATACTCTGAATTTCATCATTCTTTTGTTGGTAGTAAATTTTATCTATTTAAAATCTGCATATATACACAGTAAAAATGAAAAGATCAACTATTTGATGATGTCTTTAATCTACTGGTGAAGATAAGAATAGTAAGTGTTACCAGTCAACTCAATCCTAGGGGCAAGTAAAATTAAACAAAGAATACATAAGGAAGATAAGACAAAACCTATGTGGACTTCTACAATGTTTATTTCATTGCAGAGATACATAACAGAGGGAAATGGAGCCCATTGTAATATAGTGTGTACTGAACCCAGGAGAATATCAGCAATTAGTCTGGCCCAAAGAGTGTCCGAGGAGATGGCAGAATCAGGACTTGGTCAGCGAGACTCTTTAGTAGGGTACCAGATCAGATTCGAATCAAAATGTGGTCCTAATACCAGATTGAATTACTGTACGACTGGTGTCCTGCTGAGGAAACTACAGAGTGATACAACCTTAAGTAATGTCACTCATGTCATTGTTGATGAGGTAAATACTGGGAAACTTTGATATGTGTTTGTTTTTTTAAATTGAAAATAAGCATTATTCATAAATTTGTTATTATTAGGTTCTGTCTGCAGCTGTGAGTCTCTAGCCAGACTGTACAGAAAGCATGTTGTGAAAATAATAATGGAACAAAATGGAATTACTTGTCTTTTTATGAAAAACTTAAACCAAAAATACATCTGCATATCTTGAAGACTTTATTTTAGAATTAGATATAAAAAGACTTTTTTCTCTTTTTTAGGTACATGAAAGAAGTGTCCAGTCAGATTTCCTTCTGGTCATATTAAAAAGGTTAATGCTAAAAAGACCAGATTTGAAAGTTATTTTGATGAGTGCCACATTGGACAGTGAGAAATTCTCTGGATATTTCCAACATTGTCCAGTGATAAATATTCCAGGAAGGACTTTCCCTGTACAGGTATTAAATGTATTTGCAGATACTGGCTTTTCAAGGAAATATTACGTTTAACATTATGACTTATGACAGTTTATGATAAATCATGTAAAGTAAGAGTTTTAAGATATTTCATAAGAAATTTAGTTCTACATTAAATTTATTTTCTAATAAATTGAATGTCACCTATAATACAGAGTTCAATATGTGAAAATTATTAATTGAACATTAATCCATATATAGAGAGATGTGTGTTTATTTTAGGTGTATTATATGGAAGATGTAGTTAACAAGACAGGATATGCAGTTGAGGAAGATTCTCCCTACTCTCTCAGATCTGATCAACTTGTCAAGGTATAAATTAAGGTGTTATACTGGTTTGAATAACAATTATTGGCATTATAGTAAAAACATTAATTTATATATGCTAATTTTATCAGTACTCAAAAATAGTTCAAAATCTTTTTGTTTTGACATTTACAAATTATGTGGAAATTAATTTTAGTGGAAAGAAAAAGTAAAATTTCTGAAAAACTAAGCAATTTGATCAAAATAAAGCCAAGAAAGTGGCGGAGTGGAAGTAGGCTCACCATAAGCATGAGTTCAAATGTGTTTTTTTTTTCTTCAAAATTCCAGCCTATGTGAGTATGAAAAAAAAAAATGGTGTCTTGGTAAAGCGACTTATATTGTGAGCTAGCACATTAAAAAATCTTACCTTGAAGAGTTCTATCAATTTATCCACATCAAAACAAGCACATTTCAAACTTAAATTACGTATTGATTTGTTTTTTTTTAGCTGCAATATAATGCTCTTCAATAAGATAGATGATATGCAAATTTGGAATTAATTTTACTTTATATAGTGTTATTTACATTATTTGTCATTTTATCTTGCATAGGAAGAACAAGCCAGTTTGTTAGTAACAGAAAAAGGTGGTGACCAGTCAAAAGTGGATGTATTCTGGACAAAAGATAGTATCTCAAAGTTAGATCTGGTAGGCACTTATGATTATTTTAATGTCTTACTATCATACCCCCGCTTTAAAAATGTGGGGGTATACTGTTTTACCTCTGTCTGTCCATCTTTCCATCAGTTTTATGAATATTTTCATCACATTTTTCTCAGTTACTACAATACAAGGATTTCTGAAATTTGATTTCAGGGTTCATATAAGTCTGCTATGCTGTGTGATGCATTTTCAGATTCAGTAGCCCGCAGTTTCACTTGTTATTTCCATGGTTGAAACGGCTATGTTTTAATTTTTACTTGATTAAAAAAGCAGCAAATATTTAGAACAGGTTGAAATCATTAATACTATTTATTACAAATGTTTCAATTGATAAATTTGCACAAATTCCCCAACATATTTAGGACTGTTCCAAAACTAAATGTAGAGGGGAGGAAGGGACTTTTTATTTGACCCCACTATGCATACATTTAAAATTGGGTTTCTCATTTAAATTTTCAAGCAATCTTTCTTAAATAATCACCACCCATAAAATTTTAATAAAAGTGACTTCCTTCCTCCCCATACAATTTTTTCTGGAAAAGCCCTAACATGAGAAGACAAAAATAAAGGATCCCTTCATTTTATGCCCATTAGGAATATAGTTTCCAAATTATCTTAATATTTCTTGTTAAAGTTGTTGCACCAAATTTTATGTGGAAAAAAAGTAATACATTAAATGAGTTCGATTAAAATGATGTACATGTATGACATTGATTGTATGCTGTTTTGACTTGCTCTTTGCTAATTAGTAAACTTTGTATGCAAAATGTAACCAGTTCAATGTTAGCCATTGAATCTTGTATAAAACAAATTAATGACTTTATTGAATTCTATTTCATTCTAGACAACCTTGTCGCCTGAAAAGTACAGTCTAAAGACCAGAAATACAATCACTAGAATGAACCAAAATAGAATAAACTTTGATCTCATTGTTGTAAGTATCAACCATTTGTTAATTTTATTAGCTCATCTGGCTAATCACTTGGCGTCCATCGTCTGTCGTTAACTTTTACAAAAATCTTCTCCTCTGAAACTGCTGGGCCAAATTAAACCAAACTTGTCCACAATCATCATTAGGTTATCTAGTTTAAAAATGTGTCTGGTGACCAGGCCCACCAACCAAGATGGCCGACATGGCTAAAAATAGTACATATAGTAAAATGCAGTTTTTTGCTCATATCTCTGAAACAAAGCATTTAGAGAAAATCTGCTGTGAATAAAATTGTTTTTTAGGTCAAGATCTATCGGCCCTGAAATTTTCAGACCAATCGGGCAACTTGTTGGGTTGCTGCCCTTGAATTGGTAATTTTAAGAAAATTTTGCAGCTTTTGGTTATTATCTTGAATATTATTATAGATAGAGATAAACTGTAAACAGCAATTATATACAGCAAAGTAAGAGCTACAAATAAGTCAACATGACCAAAGTGGTCAATTGACCCCTTAAGGAGTTATTGTCCTTTATAGTAAAGTTTTAACAATTTTCATAAATTTTGTAATTTTTTGTAAATTTTACAAAGTATTTGCCACTGTCACTTCTGGGCAAATTTCATTATAGATGAGATAGTTGTAAGCAGCAAGATTTTTCAGTAAAGTACAAACACATCAGCAACACCAAAACACTAAATTGGTTTTGAAATTTTCACTTGCCATTTACCTATTATGGTCCTCATGTTGATGGCTGTAATTTTTATAGCCTCTTGTTTCTATTAAGTATAGAGAAAAATTTCAACAACATAACATCTGCCACCTATAACTTTCATGGTGATAGCTTTCAAATCAGTTAAGAAGTGTGTCCAGAATCATTGTGACTTAACACTCTAACTTCCCGTTTCTCAGTATTTTATATGTGTAAATTTTTTGTTTTATAGGAGACACTATTGTACATCAGTAATTCAGAAGAATTTAGTACAGTAGATGGAGCAGTATTGATATTCCTTCCTGGTTTGGCTGATATTCAAGAAGTGTATGAGCTTCTGCAATCTGATAGGAAATTCTCTGATACAAAAAGGTATTGAAAATTAAAGCATTTTAGACATTTAAAATTCTTCATTAGATTAAAAATAATTGCTTAACTTTTATTTTATCAATTTATCCAAACTGAACAATGGGATTGGAAGTCATTTCATTTAACATTTGATGGATGGTGGTTATTTTAAAAAGATGACCTGAACATCTGAAAATTTATTCAATTAAAATTTAATTTACATGTATTACAGGTTAAGATAAAAATTTACCTTTATTTGTGGGACAGCTGTAAGTATTGTCACATAGGAAATGTACAGGAATAAGTATGATTATGAAAGTTTTAAGTAATACAAAGAGTGATTTTATATACAGCTGATAAACGTTTTGTTTGTTTTATTGTAGGTATCAGATATTAGCTTTGCATTCTGTATTGTCTTCATCAGACCAGAGTTTAGCCTTTAAAGTGCCTCCACCTGGTGTCAGGAAGATTGTCATAGCAACCAATATTGCAGAAACAGGGATCACGATTCCTGATGTTGTGTTTGTTATTGACACTGGAAAGGTTAAGGAAACTAGGTAAACTTTTACTGAATCTTATTTTTCCCTGTGAAAAAATCTTTTGTAGTATGGTATCCTTAACCATGAACCTCTTGTTCATGTAAAATATACTTAGAATTATAAAAGTATAAAATTTAAACACATACCAAAAATGTATTTAAAAAAAAATATAGGTAATAATATGTAAGAAAATCAAGCATCACACTTTCTTATGTTCTTCAGCATGAAGATATGGAGAAACCACAGTAAGATACTTTATTTCCAAAATCTTTGGCAATTTTACCCTTTGTGGACCCATTGATGAAAAAAAAAAAATTAAATGTTTAGTTCAGTACATGATTGGCTAAATTCTCTGGATAAATCAAAATGTGCAAACAGGTATTTATAGGGAAATTGACAGCTTTTTATTTTTATGACATAGAAACAGGAATGTGGAAGGCACGGCACTCCAAGGGGATTTTCGTTTATCATAAATGAAAATTTATTTGATTGATTTTTTCATAGTCGCTTGTGGATTTATTCAATCTTTATAATTAAAATTTTGAATTTTAAAGTCCTTGCTGAGGCTCTGACTTTCAAATTTGATAAGTTAACTATCATGTATATATGCTGATTTGCAAATTGCAGATACATTGAGTCTAGTCAAATGAGTTCCCTGAAGGAAGTGTTTATCAGTAAAGCAAATGGAAAACAAAGACAAGGTAGAGCTGGACGTGTAAGAGAAGGATTCTGCTTCAGACTATACACCCATCAGAAGTTAGTAATTTTCTAATGTTCAAAGAACAGTTGGTATTTGGTATGTTTTTTTAGATGCAAATGCCTTGAAAACAGAGAAACATTTATAATTTCTACTGATTTAAAACATTTACAGTTTATTAATGTTTTGTGAAATTTGTACGGTAAAAAAAAGTTAAAAATATTTGATACCTATGTGAAATTGTAAACAGCTATGACTTTCAACTAATATGAATATTCATCAAAAATTTACAGATAAAATATAGCATAATTCATTGTTTCTAACAAATTTAAATAAAATGACTGTTTGAAAACATAACTACCAGTGGGACATATCAAGGATTGACTAGTTCAACATGAAAACCTACGAAAGTGGTGTGGTTTCATATAAACAAATATTTCCACACTTTTGTTGAAACTAGCCTGCCTATGCTTTTTATGTACCTATCTAAAAAGAACTTGAAAATTTACCAAAATATGACTGAATAAAAATCACCATTTTTTTTAACCAAGCCTATTTCTGTCTATTTTTAGATACAAAGATTTAGCTGATTACACTGTGCCAGAGATACAGAGAGTACCTTTAGAGGAATTGTGTTTACATATCATGGTATGTATAATGTTGTGTTTTATCTACTTTTGATTTTGTATGCTGTAAATTGAGAAACTTTTTATATGATGTTGTATATAATATTTATTTTTATTTTGATAGTACTTTTTGTATGCAGCATTCATAAAATCACAATCATTTATTTCATGTTTTATTTTTATTGTTAAAAATTGCAATAATAAATGCACACACAAAAATTCATCATGTTGGGCCTTAAAAAGATTTTATGATGAATAAAGGAAAAGCTGCTACATCTTACATTGATAAAATTTAAATGTTTTTCCCACACATGTTTTGATATGGATAATGTTAGATAAGTTTAAAAATTTAAAAGTTTTATGAGTACACATTTTCAACATCTGTTCATAACTTCTGCTTTTTCATATTTACAGAAATGTCAGCTTGGTGAGCCAGACAATTTCTTAGCAGAATGTTTAGACCCACCTAGACCACAAGTGATTGCCAGAGCTATGAGTTTACTATATGAGATAGGTGCATGTAAGAGTGTGGCCAGTCTGACTCCACTAGGACATCATTTGGCAGCATTACCTGTACATGTCAGAATAGGAAAAATGTTACTGTTTGGTGCCATCTTTGGATACGTTGAACCAGTGGTATGTACTAAATAGAATTGTTTTGTGTTAGGTTATATTAAATTTGATATTTTGTTCCATTACCAAGTTTATGTCACCTTTGGAAAAGGCCCTATTTTCAATATGAGATACTCTTCAAATTGTTGTACAGTCAAATTTGAAAGATTAAATTGTAGTTCTGAATAGAGGAACAGAATTTAAAAGATTATGTTATACTTTTTTCTGCTATCATTCTGTCTGCTTTTTTATGCCCCCACCGTAGCTTATACACAATGCTTATTACCACAAAACACAGATCAAATTTGAATGTTGGTGACTTAATTTTTTTTACCGTTCTAGAGAAATACCATTTTACAAATGGAAAAATTGCTGAATTTTTTTCATTCTCCAACTTTAGTTTGCCTCAACCGAATGTTATGAAACTTATGTACAATACTGATTACCACTAAAATCAGACCTAGTACACATTTTGGTAGAGTCACTTTTACTGTTCTTCAGTTATGTTTCTTATAACATTATATGCAAGGGGGCATCATCTGTGTCTCATAAACACATTCCCCATTTATTTTGGTTTTCCCTTGGTCCTTTAGCCTGTTAACTAAGGGACTTAATGCATAAAATAATGTTTACTTGTTTTTCATAAAATTATATTTTCAATTTATTGTAGGCTGTCATTGCTGCTGCCATGACAACAAAAAGTCCTTTTGTGGCACCTTTAGATAAACTAGACCTGGCCAACCTTGCAAAGAATTCCATGGCAACTTCCTGTTCCGACCACCTTACACTTTACAGAGCTTATACAGGGTAAATTTTAGCATAAGTATACTTTACAAGGGATTCAGAACTTATTGAATCAGGAATCTTCTAAATTGATGAAGAATTGTCAAGCCTTAAGACATGGTTACAGCAAAATGCATTGAGTGTGTAGGTAAAGTTAATATCTTTGTTTAGCTGCTTGCTTGCTGAATTGTGATGTCATTATGAGGTTAGGTATACTGTGGATTCATTTATTTTCGTGGGTACCAATTTTCCTGGATTAAGGAAAACTTACATGTTCCTGGATATTTAAATTCATGGTTTTGCTGAAGTCTGCATATAAAATTTGTATAGGCTTGTATCCCATGAATAATAAATCAACATTTATTTTTTGTGGGTATCAATTTTGTTGGATTGAGGAAAACTTGCATTTTCGAGGATATTTGATTTTGTGGTTTTGCTAATTTCTACAATCAAAGCCTGTAGAAAATTTGTAATTCGCTGAACATTTGAATTCAAGGTTCACCTGAAACCACGAAAATTGGTATCCAACAAATTATAATGAATTCACAGTACTACTCTCCTTTGAGAGTAGACTAGTCTGACAGAGAACCAATCTATCGCCTGTAGGACTAGACTACTCTGAAAGGACTAAGGAGGGTAGTATACCTCACCTAATAATGACTTCAAGGTTTAGCTAGCAAGCAAGCTAACCAAAGAAATAAACTTAACATACACACTCAATGCATTCTGCTTTAAAAGTTTTTGTTATTTCATTTTATATACCATCACATTTCGTCTGCTTTAAAAATAAAACAATTTTTAATTTTACAGATGGAAACAAGCCCAGAAAATTGGTTATCAGTCTGAGCAGCAGTATTGTCAGAAAAATTTCCTGAAAAGGCATACATTACTGGAAATAGAGGTATTGATAATAATAAATGGGTACTGTCAATACCTTATAATCTGTAGGATACCAACTATGTGGGTACATGTTAAACACAAATTCAAATATTTAACAAAAAGTGGTTTGGGCAAAATCAAAATCAAAACTTAGTAAAACAGTGAAATATATAAAATTCTTAAAAATACATTTGAAATAAATAGAAAATTGGTATAGAAGAAAATAAATGAATCCTCAATTATTCATTAATAATTGTCCAATTCGGACAATTGTTTTTGTTGCCTCCTTAAATTCAAAGTCTGTTCATGGATTTGATGATGATATTTGATTATGTTTTTTTGCATTAATTACAATAATTTATAGCTTGCCATACTTTTTGTGTTCCTGTCATGTTTACATATATTTTATATCTTCTCTTCAAAATGAAAGCAAATACTGCACCAAATCTTACCTTAAGATATTAGAAAGAGTACTGATATCTTTATCTAGATTAAATAATAGAAAATAAATAATCAGAATATGATAATAGCTTCTGTTCTCTTTCAGAATGTAAAGAACGACCTTATAAAATTAGTAAGATCTATAGGCTTCAGTGATACAATACAAACAATCCAACAACCCAAACCAAAATATGGTGAAGTGTTGGATATCAGTAAAGCTGCTGTTGCTATGGAAACAGATTTGACCAAACCCATGATTGCAATGGTAAAAGCTGTTATCACAGCTGGCTTGTATCCAAGTGTTGCCAAGGTTACCTATGATGCCCCTGTTGATGCAGCTGCTAACCCTCGAAAGGTTCCCTGTTTAGGAGAGACAGCACAAGGACCAGCACATGTACATCCATCATCAGTAAATAGACATCTGGCAGCAACTGGTTGGATTGCATACCAAGAAAAGGTAGAAATAGTTAGAATAGATTTGAATATCAATCTTTTTTTAAAATAGCACACTGTTAAACAGCATTTCATGCTGTTCAATACCATGAAACTGTTCAAAACAGCTGTCAGACTGTAAACCAGCTTATCTCAACAGATACTTGTTGTTCATTTTTAGCCCTTTCTAGACAAATTTGTGACAATTTATTTTCAAGATTTCTTACCTTTGTTGATGTATTTATGTAAGAGAAGTGTAAAATATGTGTGACAATTCATATCCACAAAGTTTTCTCGCCTATTTTTAAAGGGAATGATAATATATTTGGTCTGCAGCTTGATAACGTTGATAGTAGAGAGTAAGCAAGTAATTTTGATCATCTATTATATGGTTGCATTTTTCTGACTAGTATAGGAAATTTTTCAACACTCAATGTACAAGTTTTACAAGGAAAATTTCATAAAAAAATTATTATTTTGCATCAGTTAGAGGGAATAATTCAGATCTATTCCAGCATACATATATTACCTCAATCAATTTCATGCAGCACGAATGACCTGGTATTTGTCCAGTTTAAATGTGATTCCTAATTATTCCAGATTTGGGAGGATGTTACCTGTAAAGCTTTAAAAGCTTATACTTATTTGAAATTTCAGGTTACAACATCTAAAGTATATCTCAGAGAGACGACACTGGTTTCACCTTTCTCCCTCCTGTTGTTTGGTGGAGATATCCATGTCCAACACACAGCTCAACTTGTTACAGTGGATGATAGGATTAAATTCAGAGTATGTTACTTCTCTTTTTTTAGCTCACCAGGGCCCCGAAGGGCCACATGTGAGATTATGCCATCACTTGGCATCCTTCGTCGTCGTAAACTATTTCTAAAATCTTCTCCTGAAACTACTGGACCAAATGCCTTAAAATTTTAATTAAAAGTTCCTTTAGGGATCTACTGTATAAATTGTATCGAAGATTTGATCTATCAACAAACATGGTCGCCATGGCTGAAATTAGAACATAGGGGTCAAATAGAGTTTTTGGCTTATATCTAAAAAAAAAAATGCTTTCGAGCAAATCTGTCATGGGGTAAATTTTTCAAATTGTATCAGCCCTGAAAGTTTCAGACAAATCAAACAACAAATTGTTGGGTTGCTGCTCCTAAATTTGTATTTTTAAGGAATTTTTGCAGTTTTTTGTTATTTTGAATATTATTATAGATAGATATAAATTGTAAACTGCAATAATGTTCAGCAAAGTAAGATCTACAAAAAAAAGTTTTCTATGACCAAAATTGTCAATTGACACCTTAAGGGCATACGATACAGTAGAGATCCCTCGTTGATTTTTTTTAAATTTTTTTATAGAAGGTCAATTTCAATATGTACTTTTCAAATATGCAAAGAAAAAAGTACCTTCATGACTTACTTTTTGAGATAATTTGGTTCTAAATTTGCATTTTTGGAAGAAAATCCCTGAAATTTCATAAATTTTGACTTTTAAAGAAAGTAACAATACTTTTGAACGAAAAGTCATAACTTAACCGGGTTTTTTGTACAATATTCCCTTGATCATTGGCATCAACATGCTGAAACAAGTTTAAGGTTAAATTAAACCATCATGTTCCGGATTTAGATTGCTATATCCGAAATAAAGAAATTGACCACATTTTTGCATCTTTTCGGAAGTGCAGAAAAAATTTGATCGTTGATTTTTTCCTGAAATATTGGTGGAGTGTTCTTGAAACAGTACTTGATTGATTGCAAAAAAAAAAAAAATTGGGGTCCATGTGCTTGTTTTTTCAATAAAAGCCATATACCTTAATTTTTTACGACGTCTGTCTGTATGGCGCTAAATTACGTTAAATTAAGTTTGAATTGCAACAACGTCATGTAATCATTCCCGCCGTACACGAGTTCGCTGTCAAGTATATGCAGGTGTTTTTCAAAGCATTGATACTTATCATAAAAATTTATAAGATGGTTAATCATAAAATGGAAAACATTTGTGCTAAACATTTAAGAAACGAAATTTGGACAGGAACCTTTTCATAATAAAAAAAAAAAAGACTATAAAAAAGGATTCTAGCAGATTGCTTTGTCAGATGTACGGCAAAATAGAAAATCTGATAGAAGTATAAAGGTGCATCTCCGTCCGACATTAGTTCTAAATTGCTTCATGTACTGTAAGATTGACATGACAAAATGTGAACCAACTATAAATTAAGTGAGGCGATACCATAAATTGACAACAGTATAACCTTCAACAATGACAAAACCGATACCGTATCGTCAACTTTAAAAGGTCCTGACGTACTTTGATTATTTTTTTTTTACATTCAAAAGATAATCATCTTTCAAATTTAAATTATAAGCAGTATTTCTTGTTTTATAATAAGAGCTGTTTTGTGCAATTTAACTCGTGCCATTATTGCCTCAATCGATCGAAAATTAAGTTGTAATATAATATTTCATAGGAAGTACAGCAGCCGGTATAAGAGAATAATATTGAACGATGTCTTTATCAATATATAAGTTACACAACCTTTTTTACGGCGTATACATATGAATATTGGCGTACTTGTTTATCTAGAAAAAGAGCTATATTGAAAACACTTTGTTCGTCTGCGATCGTCTAACTATACAACGAGTTTTAACTTGTGTACACTTTCTGATCTGTCGGTCTGCAATTAGTGTACATTTGCCGATACTTCATTTTTTATCTCTCAATACATTGAAGTACAATAGGGACATGCTTATACAAATAAGAAGACGTGGTATGATTACCAATGAGGCAAATCTCAATTAGAGACCAAATGGCTAAACAACTATAGGACATCGGACGGCCTTCAACAATGAATAAAACCCATACCGCATAGTAAGCTATGAAAGGCCCCTACATGACAAATGCAAAACAACTCAAGCGGGAAACTTACGGCCTAATTTAAGTACAAAACAATGAACAAAATACAAATATGATGAACAATACCAAAAGACACCATTTAATTACAAGCCCTTTTAACAGCATGTGAACGGGCGTTTTTTTTGTTTTGGTCTATTATATCCAGTTTCATATACAAAAAGTATACAACCAATTAAACAAACTAACTTGTGACAATTCTGCATCTATTGGTAATATTTTGCTTAAATTCAAACCAAAAACGACACCAATATATTTTTTTGAAATCTTTGTAACAGACTTTTATTGACAGTTAATCTACATACACATACAGTATTATATGTTTTTAAAATATCAATTAAAATCGGCAATTTTTTTTTTATGTACCAATTTCATGTCCAGAACAGGATGAGAAACTCTCTTTATTTATTATTTTATTTACGAATAGGGGTGTTATACGACCTTGTCCACCTATGAGGGTCTCGCAAATGCAGTCGGTTTTGTTATTACATTAATAGTCTGTTAAATTTGGCCTTACAATGACAAATCTCCGTAAAATTTGGAGGCTGCCAAATGCTAAACAAGAAAAGAAAAAAAGACACAAACTTAACTATTTTGATTCTGATGTTTTTCAATTCAAGATAGTATTATTTACTTTAAATTCATTATCAATAAATGAAAATAACTGTTCTCGTCATGAAAAATATTGCACAGCTGTACAACACGTAATGACTTTTGTGTATGGATTTCAACACCAGACCCGATTCGGCCACCCTACGCGCCATAGATTTTGTTACATTTTTCTCATACATTTTCTCATTTCTTTAAGTTTCATTAAAATAACACTTGGATGTCATAAATGTGCAATTAAATATTTACCGCTGGACGTTAAGCAGCTACCAATACTCATAATTAGCTATTTCAGGTCGTTTTGTTCCGAATTGTGTTATTGGTAAAGTGTTTTTCAGCATGTTACAGTTTAAGCAACGAATAGTAAGATAGACCCCAGTTCCTTGCAATTTTTCTTTCTCTACGTTGAGCAGATTCCGCTGGGCCGTGCAGGTTTGGCAGTTATTCAGTGCCAGACTAAAAAGCTCCACAATTCTTCTTCCGTCTGTCCATGTTATACTGTCAGTTCTCTCTTCTGTGTCTATCACCATTTCTTCAATTTCGTCATGCAAAAATTTTGATTTATTTTTGTACATCTCAAGTATTTCCTTTAATCTCACTGCTTTTCGGCGGATTTCTCCATCTTTTAGAAACGGCATGGCCACTTTTTTAGGTACTATATTGAAATTCGTGCAACCAAAATTAATGACGTCAGTGAATATTCCGCGAAATATGACTTCTTTTAAAGCGACTTCGCGAAATGTTAACATTCTTATTAGAAACATCGCGAAATTACAACGTTCTGGTTACCAACGACGCGAAAACAACACGAACAGTTTTGAAAACGTTATTATCTACGCCTGCTACTGTATCGTATTCCCTTAAGGAGTAATTGCTTTAATATTTTTTAACTTTAAAATCTTCTCAAATGAATCTAGTATAAATTTCGTATTTTATTCCCTTTTACCTTAAAAAACATAGACACTATGGCTGAGAAAATATGACAGATACAATGAACATTTAAATGGCATTTTTAAGCCACTCATTGATGAAAGATTTAAGCAAAAAAATAACATGTGAGGGATTCAGGCTCTTAACCCATTCAAGGCGTATGATGCCATAAGGCATCACCTTGGTACCGCCGTATGATGCCTTAATGCATCACCTTGCTACGGCCGCGTGATGCCATAATGCATCATGGAAAACGAAAAATACTCTGACCTACTTTCAGTTTTAATATTAGATCAATTACGTAAAGCTGTAAAGCGTACGTTACCACAATGTGTGAACAGGTTTCAATTATTAATATTATGTATAAATTTTGACAATAAAAGTCATTGTTATGTCATTTCTTCGTACTTTCGATTTGCGTTCATGATAAAATAATATGCCGCCATTTTTTCAATTTTGTTGACATGTGTAGTCAACGTGATCGCTTTAAAAAATGAAAGTTCGTTACCTTCCACACAAAATATTTAAACCATTTATGTATCGCTGTTTTAAAAATTAATAATATTTACTTAGGACTGTTTAATAAATAAGATAAGCCGGTAATGGCTGTCTCTTTATGTAACATCTTTGCATGTTGTTGATTTACGCTCTGTTGACGATCGGAAGTTTACGGTTTTTGCCGACAAATAAATTTCACACGATGTGCAGGTGTTCTCCCAAATAAGGAAATCCATATTTTTGTGCAGCCAATCAAATTTTTCTAGGCTAAAAGGCGGTTCCATAGTAAAATAGTTGTGAAAAACGTAGTATTGTCGTCTGGGTGAAAATAAAAAAAATGTCTGAATCTTCGGATGAAGAGTTTGACGGATTTTCGCAAAATGAAGTTGATGCAGCTGCACAGCGGTACAATGATAGGCTTGCACAAATTGGGATAGGTGAATTAGATGTTGTTGATAATGAAAATGAAAGTGAAAATGATTTTTCTGATGAAAATGAACCCCTTGTTGTTGATGAAGCTGGTGACCGTCCTGCTGAAGCTGATGGGTGGCATGAAAATTTTAATTATTATGAGAGGGGATTACCACACATATTTTTACCACGTGGAAATACTGGTCCTACCACAGTTTTAGATCCAGATAAAGAGCCTGTGGATTTTTTCTCATTGCTGTTTACCAATGCCATTTTGCAATACATCATACAGGAGACAGACAGGTATGCCAATAAACAAATTCGTGATCATCCTGATGAAAATAAATCCCCATGGGTTACACCAACTGTTGAAGAAATGAAGGCTTTTCTAGGTTTATGTTTCTTGATGGGAATCAATGTAAAACCAGATATAAAATCCTACTGGAGCACAGATGTTATGCTGGAGACCCCGTACTTCAGTAAAGTCATGAAAAGGGATCGCTATATGCAAATTATGCGGTACATCCATTTTTCAAATAGTGAGCAAGCCCCACAGCCAGGGGATCCCAATTATTCTAAATTATACAAAATTGAATCGTTAATGAATATGTTCACAGATTCTATGGTAAACCAGTATATCCCTAAAAGGCAACTATCAGTTGATGAGGTGATGGTTCCATGGAAAGGACGACTGTCTTTTAAGCAGTATATGCCAGCCAAGCCTACCAAATGGGGAATAAAAATGTGGGCGATAGCTGAAGCTAATACAGGATATGTTTCCTTCTGTCAGGTATACAGTGGGAGGATAAATGGTGTCGCAGCTCATGGTCTGGCAAACCGTGTAGTCAAAAATTGTATTGAAAAGGCAAATGTTATAGGGCAAGGGTACCATATTTATATGGACAACTATTTCACTTCTCCCACCTTATTTACAGACTTGTTTGAACATTCTAACACTGCTGCATGTGGGACTGTAAGAATAAATAGGAGAGAGCTTCCTAAAGATATTATGAAGAAAAACCCTGAAGGTGTAATTAATCGTGGGGACATGCAGTTTAGACAGAAAGATGCAGTGGCTGCTGTTGTATGGAAGGACAAAAAAAATGTAAACTTAATTTCAAGCATACACGATTTCTCAGTAGGTGCAGTGCAGAGGAATGTGCAACAAGCAGATGGTATTTTTCAACGACAAGAGATACCATGTCCACAGATGATCTCTGATTACACACAGTACATGGGAGGGGTTGATAGGGCTGACCAGTACATCCAGTACTATGTTTTCCAACACAAAACACTGAAATGGCCTAAAAGGATTTTCTTCACAATGATAGAAATGTTGAAATTTGATGCCTTTAGGCTTTTTCTGGCTTCTCCTCATCATCAACCAGGCCCTGGTAAGAGACCAACAACCTTTTTGAAGTTTTCCAAGGCAGTAGCAGCAGGACTGATAGCTGGATATACAGGTGGTTCAGTTCGTAAAGGCCGCCCATCACTTGTCCCCGTTGATGACCGTCTTACACAGAGACACTTGCCAGGTTCCTTTGGAAATAAAAGTTGGTGCCATGTCTGTCACATGAGAGTGAAAAACAATCAACAAGAGACGCGTAGACAAACAAAATTTGGCTGTCTAGATTGTGGAAAGCACCTCTGTCTCCCAGAGTGTTTCACGGTGTTCCATTCTGTTAAAAATTACTGTTAGTGTTATAGCTGTGTTGTTAGTTCCAGACAATTTTGAATTTATTGACTTTACCGTTTCAATTTGCGAATTTATTTATTTATAAACTATGAACAAAACTAAAGAATAACTGATGAAGGATATATTTAAAAAGATGGTATCAAGAGACATTTTAAAATAAAGAAGGAATTTTATAGAGAGATCAGGACAACAAATAGTAGTTAACTGGACAATGAAAAAAAAATTAAAGACTTGAAAAGAGGCAAGTAACAAAAAATTTTAAAACTGTTATTTTTGTTTGTTACATAACCTTATAGCAGTTTAAAAATTAAATCAAAATAATATTATTTTTTGGTCAAATATCTAATTGTTCATTTGATTTTGATTTTTTTAAAAGTATTTTTTTTTATCTGCTTAAATTGCTATTAGGTTGCATGCCTGTTACTTAGTTTGAAATGAATATTTTCAAGGAAGGTAATTTACTTTGACAAGTACAGAGATTATTTGTTTAATCCTTGAACAAGTACAAATTTTTATTTGTCATAGAACCGTAACAAGAAATTCTGTTTTACCCAAGTGACTTAAAAACATACGGCAACGTATTTAAAAAGAGTTGTCGTCCGCCAAATTACAATTGAGTTATCTCTCTTTAATTGTTGTTGACATGAACGACGCTTTGCAAATGGCGGATTTCAATCGCTGGTAATTCTCGTGTTGTCGGTCGTTTATCGTCTTCCCAATCAGTTATGGTGTTGTCATAGACATTTCATCTTATTCTTTGAAACAAAATGAAACTTAGAACGTAAGTAAATATCTCAGAAAGGGAACGGTCAGAAGAAACTCTCCCCTTCGCAGACATGTATTTGTAAACATTCAGTTATAAAAAAAAAACTCGTTCGTCATAGAGCTAAACTGTTGATATTTCTTCCGTTTCATATCGCTCTAACCACACCACAACTCAAAACAAGTAGGGTACGACTTAACCTTAAAATATTTTAACGAAAATCGATCTCAAATAGCGGTAATTGCTGTTTGAAGTTCCGAGGCGATTTTTTTATGAGCACATGTCAAATTAATCCCGGCCACGAAACTGCTCGTGCTAATAAATCTCCGGCTATACGAACGCGCCAAAAAAAACAATTCCGTACTGAAAGTGTTAAGAGCCTCTTGTTATATATATGAATGCATTGGTTCAATGATTTCAATAACAGTATAATTACAAGAACCTTGCTAAACACATTTTCTTTAGAAAATAGTCAACTTTGATTGATTATTTTATTATGTAAATATCAAAAATGCTTGTATAGGTAAATTTTATGTCTTTTATTATTCACTGTTTTAAACAGCTGTTATTTTAACAAGCCTATAATTGAAATCAATGCAAGAAAATTTGTATGTGGGTGGAACATTTCCATTGTAAATTCATTGTATGTCTCTTCCCTCTGAAGTAATCAGAATGAGAATTTTTGAGTTCTGGATATAGACATGAAACACTCTTGAAATATGTAAGTAGTTTGAAGGTAATTTTTATAAAGAAATGCTGTATAGACTAAGAGTGATTGATTTAATACTTAAATTTTATAGCAGAAGTTTCAGAAATAACCACTAAACTTCCAATTTTAATTGAAGAGTTTTTAAACTCTCTCATGGAAAATGACCATTTAATAAATATAATGAGTAGGACAATTTACTCTTATTTTCAGACATATGCTAAAACTGGTGTGATCTTCAGAGAACTCAGAAAACTACTAGATGAGTTGTTAGACAAAAAGTTAGAGAATCCAACATTAAATTTGCTAGGTAAGTATTTGTGAAGAATTAAGTGGCTAGTTTAGCTGGATATATTTTCCAGAAGGTAATATTTTGAAGATATCCGCCTGCTAAAACCTAAACTCTACACAACTTTTTAGGAAAACTAACTCCAAAATGAGACACCAAATCAACATTTTATAATAAATTTGACCACCTGTTACTCAAAGATGAAGGACTTGTTCACTTTTTGTTTGTAAGTAGGAGTTGTACTGATTAGCACCAGATGTAATTCTTAGATTGATAAATATTTTGATGTTTTTCAGTATTTGGCTTTGTGGCTACATCAATTTTTCAGAGTCTTATCATGTTTGAAGGAGAGAATAATAATGTTTTTTATTATATAGGTGATAGAGTTATTAAGTTGATATGCAGATTGATAGACTGTGAAAAATGAAGACAAAAAAAACAGTTTATAAGAAGAATAAAACGGGAGATGTAATAGACTAGATATGGAGAAGAAATTTGGAGGTTACTAGACTGAAATATGAAGGCCAAAAGCAGTTTATGAGAAAAAGAAGAAATTGGTATGTTGAATTAAGAAGCCAAGACAGAAAAGAGAATTTATGAACAGTTGCAGTTCTGTTGCAGACACCAAAGAAAAGTTCCAAGAAGAGTGTCATCAGGAAGTAGAGCCATCCATAACTGGAGATGTATTACACCAAGGTTAAAAATAGTTTTACTTAGCATTGAAGATGTATAAAACCTAAAGAAAAAATGTGAACATCCAAGTGATGTAATAGATGCTATCTTTTTATGTATATAAACCTAAATGTACTGAAGCTTTGATTGGTGATTGGTGTCATAGCTATGTGTCTTTTCTTTTTAGTAATAATCCAAAATCTTATTACCTAAGAATGAATAACTTTTCATTAGAATGTAATTTGACAAGGGTATTATTTGCCTTCTCTTGTCAAATGGTGATCATACATAGTGCTTAATATAGGGAGAGGGTAATGGTCTATTGTCTGCTTAAGGCACAAATGTAAATGTAAAAAAAAAAAAGGTCAATAACTGTGAAAAATGTATTCAGTTTTCATATTTTTTAAGGTTTCTTATAAAACATGTAAAAGTTATAACTAGCTCATGTTCAATAAATTTTGATTTAAGTGTACCAAGTAGGCCGCTCTGAGTTAATGGCTTCCAAAGTTAATGTGACAAAAGTTGGAGAACTTCATATTAACATATTTTAATGTTAAAAAAAAAAAATGTCAGAAAAAAACAAAAAACTGCTAATTTTTAGTATTGAAATACATAGAATTCACATAATGCGTCATTCGGACCAAGAATCATAAATTTATAACTCAAATATTTACAAAGTTGTACAAAACCCTTACATTGAAGATGTCCATTCCAAGAGTTTCTATACATAAAACACCATTTTATGTCAAAATAGTATACAAGTCTGGCTTCAATTCTTCCAAATTCCTGAATTCTTAAAAAAAAAGAGATCCCTATTTGTTAAGAAAATATTGCTACTCCATATAAGAAATGGATGAAAAGAAATTTTGTCTGTAGTAAAAACTGTATCAGTAATTGGTACATGTTCGGACATTGTCAAATTCCTGTGTTTGGTTAATTGACAAAGGGGCTCTGCCCACTATGTATTAAAATTGTCTACTCTAGCTTCAAAAATAACTTCTTTATTGGAAGCTTTATCATTGCAGTGTGATTGATTAACTTCATAAAAATGAAGTAATCAACTGTCATTTGAAGAATTTCTTTTCATTTTGGAATGTTTGTCGTTTTCAACCACCATTATGATCGGACATTTGGACAGTTACACTGTGGTCACAAAAATTCTTTTTTTTCACACAATAATAACTCCACAGTTTTTACACATTTATTCTATTGTCTTCTACTTTCCAAATCAACACAAATGGTTGAGCTCAGTAACTTGTTAAAGAAATAGAAACATGTCCAATGTCACTACACAGAGATTTTTTGTTTACACACAACTTTTGATTTACTCAATTTGATGAGCATTAGGGACAATGTTCTCTCCAGCCGTATTCAGTGTTATGGCATTTCAGCGCTGGTCTTTTGGACAAACCGCAGCCCTATTGTTTTTCTATTTTCAAATTTAGAGTGTACAATTTCGTTCACATGATCAACGGGTTGATTTGTCTGAGATCGATGCAATACCTTTCAAACTCAAATATGGAAGGGGTTAGTTCAATGAAAGAATAAAATGGCGTCATTGGCAGATCTTGGACTGTTAAAAAGACCTATTTATGTCCCACAGCCTTTCACCTTCAAGAATAAAAAGGTGCATACACTTCATGAAATGGGTGGAAAGTGCTCAATAAATCATTCACACAAAGTCTAAAGAAAGGTTTACTCTTTCTCCGACAAAGTGGTCTTCGTCATTTTTTTCAATCATTTACGATTATTTCATTACTGTTTAGTGGTTACAACTAAACTGGTGAATCGTCATGGCTTGTAGGAAGTATTTCTGTTGTCCAAGGATTCATTATAAGCCTGTATTTTACGATTACTTGTCCTTGCATCATTTTATTTTTTAACTATATAGAGGATAAAACAAATCAAAATTGTGTAATTAAATATAAATTATTGTGTTATGCCATCCACTTATCAATAAATGTCAATTAAATGTTATTTTAAAATCGATATTTACAGGGGATTGCTTGGATATGAAATGAGATTTAATGATAAATTGAAGCATCCACATTTGGTCCAAGTGTAAATAAGAAATCGAAATTGAAGGATGGAGACAATTTATGCTGGAAAAGTACTAAAACTAGTATTGTCAAATATTGTCAAATAATTTTGGTGCCAATAATTCAATCATTTATAAAGTGTGGCAAATATAATTTTTCATTCTGACCCACCTTAATTAGTTAAAAAAAAACAATTATTAAACAAAGATAAGGTTTCTGTTGGGTGCATCTTGGAAATATGTTTATTTAAACATGTCTGCATTAACATTAAATTATTACTTATAGAAAGGGTAATCCACTTTTTCCTTTAATATGAAATAACATGCTGATTTTAGAAGTAAATTTTTAATTTAAAAGATGTACCGTAATATTAATAAAAGTTAATGAAAACAGTCAAATTTTGCAATTGGAAACTTTTTAAACTAGTGTCAGTTATTTATGAAATTCAATTATTGTAAATGAAAAACATAACTAGTTAATTAAACAACTAAAAGTGAAAGATAAAGTATACCTACTGTGCTTTATTGTAACTTATTTTAATTTCATTTGTAATAATGCATATATATATTTTTCTATTTTATTCAATATAACCAACATGGCAGTTGTAAGTAAATGTAACATTATGTTGCAAACGGAAAAGTTGAATAAATCTAATATCTCGCTTACCACAGCGCTATTAAACAAATCCTGGGGAGAACACTTGAGGGATATTGACCTATTTAACAGTGGCGTTTTTCTGCTTTCAAAACAACACAACTAGGCACACATTCAAAATAACTGCCAGTTTGATTACATTTACATGATAACAAGCAATGTTGAGTTCTGATATGAATTCAGTGTAAATCTTCTTTATAATTGAAAATGCTTTCTCAGTCAGAATTGCTATTTGGCAGAACTAAAATAGCTTTTTGCATATGATCCGATATGATAATGAGAGTTGCATAAGGTGAACAATGCATTGTTCAGCCCTTAATCACTTTCTTTGATCCATTTGAACTTGGACTCTCCAACTTTTTTGGTACATGTATGTACACACATCTAGTTTTTGTTTAGTATTCAGCTCTTACGACCACGGTACAGGTCCAGAAAGTTTCCTTCTTCTGCTGGAAAAGTAAATTTGGATGGAAGAAAATCGCAAAATCTTTAAAATTTCTCACAAACTTAACTGAAGGGCTTTTGTTGTTCGTCCGTATTAAAAAAAACAAACAATGCTGCCCATAGAATACTTGAAAATTTTCAATATTTATGGTCTAATTATGAAAAAAAGAATTCCTATATCACTTACGACCAATGTCTGTGTCTCAATTCTAAATCACCCCTTGACCAGTCAATTTTAATATTGTGTTCTTGTAACATGATTGAACATTTTGCACTAAACATTTTGTGATATTCAAAAAATTTTGCTGGCCACACATTAGCGGTCTCTATGATGTGAGATAGGTAGCAATCTAGTTCTTCTGCCCTATTTGGAAATACTTGACACATTATTTTTTATATCTTCCAAAAGCTATAATAAACTCGTCTAATGATAAATTTCGTTTTAAACGGTCATCATTTTCTTTAAACTTTTGGTGATTGGGCGTTTCATAGTTTGGAAGAAGGAGAATGTTTAAGTTGATGTCTTTACCTGAGATAATTTTGGTGCGAATCTCTGGAGAAACCATATCAACTCCGTAAAATGCTGTGGCAGGATATCCATGTTTTGACATTTGCATTTGTTGGTTTTCCATGGAAAAGATTGGACCTTGTGAAAGGAAACTGTTTGGAAAATTCATCTGATTGGGGTTTGCAAATTCTCCCAAAGTAGGGTTTTGAACACCAAATGTATTTTGGTTAACGGGTAATGTTGATCCAGGCCCGGGGTTAAAGTTCATGGCGGAATGCAAGTTGTATTTATTAGTCTGTTTTGGAACTCCGGCAATAACTTGCTGACACAATTGCAAGGTGTTGTTGACAAGAGCATAGTCAAGCGTATTGAGATCAGCCCTGGGCTGAAATGTGTTGTTTTGATGCGCAGAAGCACCTATTACTGGTAAAGGCTTGGGCTCCACTGTATTCATCCGCGAGGTAGATGCTGTCGGAATAAGGCTGGAAAATTCAGGATTTTGCGTATTTGTAGTCGATAAAATAACATCATCTTCTACATTTGATGCTAAAGAAGTATTCAAAGTTGCACTGATGTTGGTAGTTTCAGTATTTCCACTGTCAGAACTTTCCGGACTACTTTTTTGATTATCCAAGAAAATACGTTTTAATTGTTTATTAGTAAAGTTTTCGGATATTTTGATCCCTAGCGAAGCTAATTCATCTTTTAGCTCTGTTGATGTCCAATTATTCGGATTATTAGGATCTAGTTCTGGACCACAAGTTCTTTTCCTAGTATCCCTCCTTTTAGAAGCCATAACGAGACGAACATTTTACACAGATAATTTGTTCAATAATAAAAGCATCAGGCTAAACGCAAAGTTATTCTATATGAAGAAATCCTTCTTGATGTATAAAGAAACAAAGTACACAGTTTCAAGTCAAAAATCTGACCAAAACAATAGAAGTTCATGTATTACTTGCATACACATATCATACGCAAACATCGTGTGATGTAATGACGTAGCAATGTAGATTTGAATGGAATGTGCACTGTGACGTCATAGACCGTGTGCAAAGATAATTAACTACCCAATAGAGTGAGATGAGAAGTTCATAATAAACTCCAATTATAATAAATATAATTTTAATATTACACACGAATACCATGGGAGTTGGCAACTATTGGACCTATATCAGTGAATGTAGCTGATAAATGTACAACAAATGAAAATCCAAAAATTTGAAACTGAAAATAATATTTCCAGTAATGATATACTTAAAATTCGATGTGTTAATCTCTCTTATTCTGCTAATGAACTTTTATGTCATCAAAGACAACAATTCAATGCTGTTGAATCCATTCTTTAACAATTTGTCTGCGTTATTTTCATATTGTTTTTTTGCGGTTGCCAACGCTTGCACCTTCTCGATATCCTCCATTTTAATGGCAAAAATGCATATGTAGACTTAAACTACATTTTATAAATTCAATAGTCTATATTGCGGATGTCAGCACAAGGTAAGAACAATGATCAGTTCTTAATCTGAGTGTGTAATTTTGCATTGTACACATACAGACACAAGGGTATTTAATGATTTAAATTAGTAATCTTGCAAAGGTATTTCACACAAAAAGAACTTTGAAAGATTAATATGTTGTATTCTATTAACTCCATAGTTTTTACACATTTATTCTATGGTCCTCTAGTTTCCAAATCAACACAAATAGTTAAGCTCAGTCACTTGTTAAAAGTAGAAACATGTCCAATTTTACTACACAGAGATTTTTTGTTTACACACAACTTTTGTGTTCCTCAATTTGAAACTTTAAGGATATTTTTTAAGGTTTAAACAATGAATTTTATTTTAAACATTCAAAAAAGTTTCTTGTTTCTTGTTTTCTGTCTCCAACATCTTCAGCTATTTTTCTGAAAATAAAAAAAATAAAAAACATCAAATAGTCTACCTTCAATCAGAATAAAAGTCCATGGATAGGATTATAAAATTACAATAATATACAAACTCTCAAATTTCTTGTTCCAATTTCCAATGCCCAGATCTTTGAAACTTTTCATAATTGTAAAAGTTGACAAGTTTGCACATGGATTGAAGTTTTTTCACCTCCTTTATTGAGTTAATAAAGATTTCCCGCATATTTTGCATCTAGTATTTCCATTTATGTAAATGTTCATTAAAAAACCATTCTCAGTTATTCAAGAAATATTATTTTCATTGTTTGTGGTATCAAATTTGTTTGAATTTGTATAGCAGTACACAATTTATCATTCAATTTTCTCTCTTAGATTAAACATATATGACTTAGTATTATCTCATTATAATTTAGGACCTTCACATGGAAAGGCACATAGCTACTTTGTTGATAGAAATTTTATATATATAGCACACCTTGTTAGAGGCTCTAAATTAGCTGATGAAAATAATCAAAAATTTTGTCAGTCACCAAAAACAGTGGTTAAAATTATTTGTTTTGACAGAGCGTATTTATTTTTGGTCTAGTAGATATTACACATTATATGTTTTTATCAAATGGGATCACATTGTAGAAACTATACAATTATTTATAGATATAAAGCTGACAATGGTAATACAGTGAAACCTTGCTAAACCGAATCCTGTATAAAACGGAGACCGGTCAAAAATAAACATGTTCCTAAGAACTGTCATATCAAATTTTATATGTTGTCAACCTGATTAAACTGAAAATTGTCCAAAACTGAACAAAATCTAAGTCCAGAAGAGGTTTGGTTTAAACAGGTTTCACTGTACTTGTATTTTTTTATTTTTACCACTATACATAAAATGCTGTGATAAGTAGCACATAAAATTATTGATAAAAGAGCCATTTTTTTTTTACTGCTTTCTGATTTTCCATAAAATTGTTATAACATAGCAGATAATATGTTGAAACACATATCAGTTGCTTGTGACTTGTGTGTCATATAAAGTACCATGCTAAACCATCATTATTAAATATCTATGCATGTATTTTTTTTTCTTTCTGTATTGTATACTTAAATATATGGTTGAAAGCATTAACAAACAAGATATCTTTAGTTTTGTAACATGGGGTGATCAATAACTTGACAGATGTTCATCATGTTCTCTTCAATATTTGCATGTAGTAGCCCACAGCCAAATGCTACTTGCTCATAACAAAAATACATGAAGATATGTTACATTTTTAAACCAACCATATACTAATCAGCTAAATTTTTCTAGTTATATTATAATTATGTGTACAAAATTTAGCAAATACACATATGTTCACCTCAACACATAACTATCTAATCTTATTGTAAAAGCTATAATGAACTTAATAAGACCAGTACAATGTTTGTGTAAATAAAGGCTGATTTCTATTATCACAATTATATTATTTATCGCATCAATTTTTCTTCTGTTATAAAAATTTCACATTAGGAATTTATATATATTCTCACTCTATCTAACTAGGCAACATTAAATATACAATAAAAAGAATTAAGGTAATAGGTATGTTTCATTATTAACTTTATAATAAAGTTTTAATAGCATGACATAGTGAAAATCTCAAGAGTTATTGCCAAATAGAAATATTTCCTCTGCCAACTATGTCTATGGTTTACCCTGATTTATTGCAATTAAAGGTTGTTATTTTATGCTAGCAATATTTTACCTGTAAATTGTTTAATAATTTCCATTTTCACATATTTAGTCCACAATCCCAATATCCTATTTTAAAAGGATAATCGGTATTCAGCCCTTCTTTAAATTATCTTCTAGGGGCACATTCTTAAGTTATACTCCTATAACCAGGGCATAATCTTGTGACAATTTCAAAAAGAAGTCTGAATTATTTTGACTCAGTATTTTTGCTTTTCCATGACTTCCTTGGTTACACTACTGATCTTTCCCATAAGACTACTTTAAAATAGTAAAATACCGGTATTCCCTTTAATTCATAAAAATAATGATATCCATCCCCTTCTCAATATACCTCCTTGATGGCTTTCTCGACAACACAATTGATTGAATGGGACCTATCTTTTCATTAGGTATACTGTCTTTTAATGTGTAACAAACCAATTATGTATAACAAGTATTGACTAGTTGGCCCTTGCAACTAGAGAAATTTTGTTTGTAAGTTCTTCAAATTGAGTAAGGCATCCATAGAACAGTATTTTTTTAAATTTTGTACATGTGTTCTAACAAGGAATACAGAAAGTAAAAACTGAGACTAAAATTAGAATTTCCAATTGAATGACCTACAACATTCATTACTTCTAAAAGTTTTTATCATTTGAAAAGAAATGTATTGCATAGCTTTCCTGGAATTAGACATGTTAAAGTCTATGATCTCTGTTGTTGTATCAAAACAGTGGATGTTCCATTATCTCTAGGCATTGTATGGTAAGAAATGTATTGAATTTCTCACAAGTATCCTCTTGCTTAGTAAAAATGTTTTGCATTGCTTTCCTGGAATTATGCAGTCTGAAGTGTTGAACTCTTTCATTTCTGGTTGTATTAAAACATGGTGTTCTATAATCTGAAAGTGATTTTTAATTAGAACTACATTATATCCGATCTATCATGCAGCAGCATAATAATGGGTTATTCTCAATGTCCCTTTTAAAAATAAAGTAATTATAAGCTTTAGCTTAAATCCTGTACAATTCCCAGATGGTTTTTATGCCCCATTTATGGGCATTATGTTTTCTGGTCTGTGCATCCGTTCATTCGTCCAACTTCAAGTTATAGTTTTGGTCCAGGTAGTTTTCGATGAAGTTGAAGTCCAATTGCAACGATGACAATCCATCCAGAGATCCCTTATCTACAGAAGTGATCATGTTTCCGAAGAGATTTCTGCAAAATAACTGAGTAATAAGAAATATACCAAGGTGCAACATTGTATCTCATATGAACTGTATATTAAATAGATAATGAAATTTTTTTTTCTCTGTAGGGAGAAATTTTATTTATGTTTTTATTTTAATTCATTTAAAACTGCATACTGAGAAAACAATATAAAATATAAGAAAAATCAGTACCTTAAACATTGATGTTTTTATGCCCCATTTATGGGCATTATGTTTTCTGGTCTGTGCATCCGTTAGTTCGTCCAACTTCAGGTTATAGTTTTTGGTCAAGGTAGCTTTCAATGAAGTTGATGTCCAATCAACTTGAAACTTAGTACACATATTCCTTATGCTATGATCTTTCTAATTTTAATGCCAAATTAGAGATTTTTCCTAATTTTCACGGTCTATTGAACATAGAAAATGATAGTGCGGATGGGGCATCTGTGTTCTACTAGGGACACATTCTTGTTTATTTACATTTTTTGCAATGATTCATTATGATCACTAAAAATTGAATTGCTTGAACACCTGGAATAAGACATTATGACATGTTAACTTTTTTTTTTTATTCCTGTGGTTGTATTAAAATCTGTTGCATAATCTTGCTGTGTTGTTTGGTTGGAAGTTCATTTTATTCAATCTATCATTGCACAGCATTTCAAGGGGTTATCTTTAATGTCCTTCCATTTTCTGAAATAAAGCAGTCTGTTGTATTAAAATTTTTTATATCAGTTTTCTTGTTGAAATCAGTGCATGTTCTATAATCTGACATCTTTGCTTGGTAAGAAATTTTTGATTTTTTAACCTGAAATAAGGCAGTCTGTTGTATTAAACTTTTTGATATCAGTGGTTGTGTTAAAATCTTTTCCATTATCTGGTTACATTGTTTGGTTGGAAGTCCATTTTATTCAATCTATCATTGCACAGCATATTAATGGGTTATCCTCAATGTCCCTTCCATTAACTGGAATTATGCAATCTGCTGTGTTAAAATCTTTGATATCTGTGGTTGTGTTAAAATCTTTGATATCTGTGGTTGTGTTAAAATCTTTGATATCTGTGGTTGTGTTAAAATCTTTGATATCTGTGGTAGTGTTTAAATCTTTGATATCCGTGGTTGTGTTAAAATCTTTGATATCTGTGGTTGTGTTAAAATCTTTGATATCTGTGGTTGTGTTACAATCAGTGCAGGTACCATAATCTTTCATTGTTACTTGGTAAGAAATGTATTGAATTATTTCTGGAATAAGGCAGTCTGATGTGTGAAACTTTTTGATATCAGTAGTTTTATTAAAATCAGTGCAATATTCAATAATCTAACATTTTTCAATTTGTAAGAAATGTATTAAATTGCTTGGAATAGAGCATTCTGGCATGGTGAATATTTTGTTGTTTGTGGTCGTATTAAAATGAGTTCCATACCCTGATAATGTTGTTTGGTGAGAAGTCCATTTGATTCAGTCTACCATGGTACAGCATATTAATGGGTTATAACCAATGTTCCTTTCATTAACTGGAATTATGCAGTCTGATGTGTTAAACTCTTTGATATTTGTGATTGTGTTAAAATGAGTGTTGGTATTATAATCTGACATTGTTGCTTGGTAAAAATGTATTGAATTATTTCTGGAATCAGGCAGTCTGGCATGTTGAATATTTTGTTGTTTGTGGTTGTACTAAAATGAATTCCATTCCCTGACAGTGTTGTTTGATTGGAAGTCCATTTGAATAAATCTGTCATTTCAAGGGGTTATCCTCAATGTTCCTTTCATTAACTAAAATAATACAGTCTGCTGTGTTAAACTCTTTGATATCTGTTGTTGTGTTAAAATTAGTGCAGGTACCATAATCTGACATCGTTGCTTGGTACGAAATTTATTGAATTGTTTATTTGGAAGATTGCAGTTTGATGTGTTAATTTTTGTTTGTTTTTGGCTGTATAAAAAATCAGTTTTCTCACAACACCATATTGACACTTTTGTTCTATGCCTTCTACATTTCCCTAAAAAAAAAAAATCCTCAAGAGAGACATATATTTTTTCTATTATAAAAGATTTTAAAACTATATTCTGATAAAACCATTTCAAATATACATATGAAAAACTACCTTGAACATTGTTATCTTTTATTTACATTTTTTTGTAATGATTATAATTATTATAATTAAGCAATGATTATTATTGTAGATTCCAAATAGTATTTGCTTTATTTTATTGAACAAGATTATAAACTGACAGATTTATTTTTTACGTAAAATCTTGTCACTAAATATAGATGTGCTTTATTGGTCTTCTGTGTTGTAAAGAGTACAAATTTTATTATTATGATATGAATTCTGTTTTAGATTGAACAAAAGAAAAGTCAATGCTTATGAATATAATTATGAATTATTTTCTTATTAATATACATTTTTTGTGCTTTTTTAGTGTTAAGTTTTTAAAATGCCTGTGAAACTTAGCATAGTTATTTAATTTCAATGACGTATGATTTGTAAGCGCTGACTATACTTTATTTTTCTATCTTTCATGTTAATTAATGAATTTTTTTAACATTAGAATGTGTATTTTTACGGGTATTCCTTCAAAGTGTCAATATTTGCCATCTTCAATTGTGCATGTCCTACATTTATCCGCTGCCATGTCAACTTTTTTCTGCATTTATATCCATACAAAAAGTCTTTCTCAATTGCCATCAACAACAGTTTTCTTTGTCCATATTTGTCTCCACCAAATTGGCAGTATCAATTAAAGACACAGCTTCTATGTATTTGGGGTATCTTCGCTAAGCTTCCTTACGCTGGCTCATGTTTTTACTTTGTCAGATTGTTTGTCGGACGAAGTCATAAATGTGATGTCTTTATTGTCGCACATGTTTATATTTTATAGACAATTATATTGAAAAATATGAATTCTTTTTATCTTTATCTACTGTTTCGAAAACAGATGCAAACAAATCAATGTTAGCATTCCTTTCTGAACAACAACTGTAAAATAAATAAGGAACAAGCTGTAAAAAACTTAAGTTGTTATCAAGTATTGACAATAATGAATAATGTGTAAATGATTATTGAAGTTTTGTAAAAACAGATGTAAATGATGTAACTTATTAATGATATCTGTTCCTTATTATTTCTGCAAAATAGCACATTTTTCTTTTTTTCTTTTTGCCCAACTCCTGCACAGAAGGGTTTCTGGCAAAAGAAAGCTTGGCTCTTGCTTTATTTAGCATCTTTTCAACCAGAAATCTCCTTTCATCATTCCATTCGTGGCAAATATTACAAGGAAAAGCCTTAGGGAAAATTCTATGTCATAATTATTTGATAGCACAATAAATTTTTTTAAACTCTGAAAAAGATTTTATATGAATTTAGTTAAATATACTCACCATGAAATTACATTTATATTATATAGAATATGTTTGCTTTCACAACATGTTCTCATTGCAATTAACTAGGTGATTAAAAAACATCCATAAGATGTACTCACCTACCTCATAATTTACCTGTTTATATACAGTAACTTCAGTTTTAAGACAGTCTTCTTGAGATTTCAAAATAACCAGTTGTATTATATGGCCTGGTAAAAGGGTTTCCCTGCTTAAATTGACCTTTACCTTTCAATGGCAACGGCATATAAAAAGAAGTAAAAAGTAAAATAACAAAAATACTGAACTCTGAATGAAAAATCCAAGGTTTGCTGCGTTATTTTTACATAAATCGACATTAGTATTCTTCTTTAACAATAAGCCTTATAAAAACAAACTATTTATTGTAAGAGGAACAAATTTTCCACCATTGTTTTCATATAAATCGACATTAGTTTTCTTCTCTAACAAGAAGACTTATAAAAACAAGCTGTATATTTTAAACATGAAAAATTTCCCGCCATTATTTTCAACTGTATCCACATTAGTATCCTTCTCAAACAATAATACATATAAAAATCTTTATCTACTGTTTTTAAAACAGGAGCAAACAAATCAATATTAGCATTCCTCTCTGAACAAAGTAATAATGTATAGATGGTTATTGTCAAAATAGATGGTATCCTATGTCTCCAGGGACTTGAGGGGTATAACAGTAGGGCTGAAATCTATGTTTGGTAAAAGTAAAAGATTTATCAACATTAGTATCCTTCTCCAACTGTAATCTTTAAAAAATAAAAAATAAATATATATATTTAACACAGGATTATGCTGCTGAACATTTCAATTTCCTGTAATTTAGAAATATTATAGACAAAATCAATCATGCTATCAAATTGTAGAGTCTTAATAAGTTTTCAAATGAAAACTAAATGTATCCTTTTATTTAATTTTATGTGAGCACATGATAACGTCAGCAGTGTTATTATAAGTAAACTATGTTTGTATTATGACAACAAACCAAAGTTTTTATAAAAAATTTCTTCATCAACCTAGATTACCTAGATATTTTTGCTCCATTATCAGTATATCAACTGAAACTATATTGCCATGTAACAAATAACTATCTGTCAATGCAAGGGTCACCACACTGCATTAAGGAAATTGTTGACATGCAAATAAAAATCCTGATTAAGATTAACATACCCTGCAGTGCATGAACAGTTTGAAAGCTCTATCTGTCCTCCTTTAATATCTGTCTCAACACTGTACAAGATCTCGTTCTTGCATTGACCTCTGTGACATTCCGCTGAGATGTTTACTGTCTGCTCAACGTTTTTCAATATTTAAACATTGTGAATATATCCCTCGCAAAAATACTTGAACCCAGTTTACTTGCACTTCAAAGAAATTTCACAATTTAGAAACCCTAACTGGAATTTGTTTGGTAATCAGACAAACTTGATACAAGATAAGGCTTTGTTGGTAGCCATCTTTTTCACTTTGTTTGTCTGAGGAGTCACAATGATAATAGCTAATTAGCATATATGGGTGATAGGTAAATTTTAGTCTCATTTTATATGTTTAATGAATATTTGTCAAACATCTTTAAATAACATTGTCAATTCTGTTGTTCATTTAAAGAATTACACCAGTTTTAAATTTGAACATGTCATAAGCTCCATATAATGTACTTATAATTTACCAAACAATTGGTTTATAATCCAGGAATGAAAATGGAAGATTTATTTAAGCAGAATTGTTACCAAAATATGTTCACTAAGACTTTTAAGAGTTCAAGTTTTTTGATTGAATTGTGAAAATGACCTGTTTCTTGATTGTGCTTTCAATGCTTTATGAAATGTAAAATCTTTAACCAAAGATTCATTATTATTACATAGATTTATTTCTGCTGAATGTCATAATGTTCTATAAAAAAAGATGTACAACATATATAGTTTTAAAATATAAACAAGATTTATATAATCTCAACTTGATCTATACTGTAAATTCAGAAATTATTGCATGAATTTATTATTGTGATTTTGTCATTTTAGACTAAAATGGGATTTAAATTTTTGGGACCTTGAGAATAATCCTGTTTTATTCATATAAAAAATTTAAATTATTGCAATTATAACTCTGTCACATTTTTTGCAATAATAAAAACATCACAGTAATTTCTGAATTTACAGTAATAAACATTCTCCCAACATTGCAGTCTTGATAAATGTCCAAGATGTTAAGATTTACTTGTAAAGCAATGACGATTTCTTTCTTTAGCATTCAATTATTCTGAAGATGCATGCAATGCACTCAGAAAAGTAAAAGCATGTTAATCTTTGACCAAAGGGTCCTTATTATTACACTGATTTACTTCAGCTGAATCTCATATTGTTCTGTAAAAAAAGATGTTCAATATAAATTATAATTATAAAATAAAAATCCAACTTAAAGAAACTTGTAAGCAACAAATAATGAACTGTTTTCAATCATCATGAATTTGATTTGTATATGTTGGAATCAAAGTTCTCAGTTTTCCTATACCACATTAATAAAATAATTTTTGTCATGACATAGAAGGACCTTCTATCTCAATTATTTTATCCTGGCATTAGTGGTTTCTTAAACTTTCATTGTTCAGTTGACAAGTCGTATCAATTCTCTAGAAGGTACATTTTTTTTGTGATTTGAGAAAGATCGAAGCCTAACTTGTCTCCAAGTTCTGAGTCTTATGTTTCCTCTGTAATTTGTTGCAACTCATCTTTATGAATTTCCCCATTTAAAAATAAAGCCATATACTTATTAATTGTTACATGATTGGAATTTTATTGCCTACGTTTAATTCTGTAACTTGAATTCAATATTCGTTAGAAACACCTTTTTTAGGCAATCATACAATCAGATTTTCTGGAAATTGTCACCAATTGAGGTGGGTAAAATATTAGTAAACAATTAAAACTCTTTTTTATAGAAAATTTGATTAAAAAATGTATAAAAGAATTCAGTGATATAGTATATTGTCATGTTATGCAAGATAAGTTATACAATTATTGGGTAAATTATTACTATGTTCGTGTTAACATCCTGGATTAAACAATAACAAGATTTTGTCCGTTTTTCGGCTAACATTTCTCAATCCTTAAATTGTAGCTGATATGAATAGCATTTTAAGAATGAAGTTCTACAGTGATTATTAGCTAATTTAAACTATTTTGTGCAATACTTTAAGACTTTGTGTTTATTTATGTCTTTCAATGTTATGAATATATATATATTGTTCTAATAAAATTGCATTTTGATTGGATTATAATTGTTTCTTTTTATGCTCCTTTCCCAGTCTTGCTGTAGCATACATACATATATTTACAGATGGTATTTTGTACATACATATATTTACAGATGGTATTTTGTACATACATATATTTACAGATGGTATTTTGTATTTAAACCTCATTGATAAATTTGCATTTACAAGTCTTCTTATTTTAATATTAGTATTTTTCATCTATTTATGATATGGTAATTGTGCTTCCATCATTTCAATCCTCGCATAACACAACAAAAGATTATGCTACCATTCATAACTTTTGATAGTGAAACTCTGCTGCAATACAGTACACAGTTAGCATTTATTTCACAATTACATTCTAAAAATAAAGAATGTGTTATTATTGCCATTGAAACAATTAACCACAACTGTCCAAATCACTTTGATGTAACTATAGTATACCATACATCCTTCGACAATCTATATCGTGTTGTCAGCTAGAAAAGGAGATATGAAAAAATGTGAAATAATTCAAATGAGAAAGACAATGTCCTAATTTATAACAAAAACAAATATTACTGAAAATAACAACAAACATTAGGCTACTGACATAAAATGGGCACATAAAAGTATGAGGCATGGTTTAACATGTAAAAATCTTGCCTTACTAAAAGGGCCAAGTTAGCTACTCTCAACACTAGGCATCCATTATCCTGAATTGTACATATGAGCAAAGGATCCATGTTGAAGACCGTACGTTTTAAAATGGGTTACTTTTATGAATTGTGACTTGGATTGAGAGGTGGTTTTTTTTGGCACTCATACCACATCTTATATCTATACATTTCTTCTCTGAAATTGCTGTACTGAATTCAAACAAACTTGGACACAATTTTCCTTTTGGTATTCAAGTTTTGAATATGTGTCATATGATCTCTCCTTCTAACCAACCTACCTTACAATAGAATTGGGGAAACTGCAAGTTCTATCTTTTATCTTGAAAACAGACATAGGGAAAATCTAACCTGGACAGACAGGATCTAATTTCTTTAGATGGACGAAATCTCCCGAGTGACTCCTTGCAAATTTTGGCTAATACTATAGAATTTAAAGTAAACTTATCAGCATGACAGGATCTAAAAGGATATCAACAAGGCTGACATTTTAGTCGATTCCCCATGACTAAATTGCCCATATATTTTAACCATTTATCACGTGTATTTATATCATCTTCGAACTATAATTCATATTAAGAAACTTAGTATCAACAAGGAGCAACTGGTCAAAATCTAACAATATGCTATGCCTAAAGCGCGACATTTTGTAGGAATTAGTGTCACTTAATAATGATTTTACCATTTTTTTTACACTTCTGTCCAAAAATATAGAAGTTAAAAGAAAGCTGATCAACAGTTTTAAAAGAAGGGAGAATCGAGAATTCCGATTCCCGTTAAGATGAACTTGCATTGTCAGAGGTAAAACTTTGTTTCATTTTGAAGGACTTATTGGGAATTTCAGGGGAGCAACATCAATGCACAAGTGCTTTCTATTTATCTCGTTTGTGTTGACCATAAAATAAAACAACATAGTCTTGGTATGATACTAAACCCCTAACGGGAAGGATTGTGCCTGATGTTCATATGATGAAATCATAATCTTTCAGTCAGTTTAATTGAAGTCCGGAGCTGGCATGTCAGTTAACTGCTAGTAGTCTGTTGTTATTTATGTATTATTGTCATTTTGTTTATTTTCTTTGGTTACATCTTCTGACATCAGACTCGGACTTCTCTTGAACTGAATTTTAATGTGCGTATTGTTATGCGTTTACTTTTCTACATTGGCTAGAGGTATAGGGGGAGGGTTGAAATCTCACAAACATGTTTAACCCCGCCGCATTTTTGCGCCTGTCCCAAGTCAGGAGCCTCTGGCCTTTGTTAGTCTTGTATTATTTAAATTTTAGTTTCTTGTGTACAATTTGGAAATTAGTATGGCGTTCATTATCACTGAACTAGTATATATTTGTTTAGGGGCCAGTTGAAGGACGCCTCCGGGTGCGGGAATTTCTCGCTACATTGAAGACCTGTTGGTGACCTTCTGCTGTTGTTTTTTTCTATGGTCGGGTTGTTGTCTCTTTGGCACATTCCCCATTTCCATTCTCAATTTTATTTCTTTTCCACATTGTTGAATGTTGCAGTTGTTATCAAATAGTTCGTTTCTAGTTTGTATGTTGGCGTTTGTTCTTGTTGCAGTTGAGTGTGTTTCGTTCTGTTTTGGTTTGTGACCTGGATTTGTTTTGAATATTGAAGAGCTGTATTAAACTGTTGTCTTTTTTTCCAATAAAATGAACATAGAAATGGGGAATGTGTCAAAGAGACAACAACACGACCATAGAACAGACAACAGCCGAAGGCCACCAATAGGTCTTCAATGCAGAGAGAAACTCCCGCACCCGGAGGAGTCCTTCAGCTGTCCACTAAACAAATATGTATATTAATTCGGTGAAAATGGACGTCATACTAAACTCCGAATTATACACCCAATTAACAAAAATAAAAAATCATACAAGACTAACAAAAGCCAGAGGCTCCCGATTTGGGACAGGCGCAGACATGCGGCGGAGTTAAACTTGTATTTGAGATTTCAACCCTCCCCCTATACCTCTAGCCGATGTCGAAAAACAAACACACAACAATACGTATAGTAAAACTCAGTTCAAGAGAAGTTCGAGTCCGATGTCAGAATAAATAACAAAAGAAACTAAACAAAATGACAATAATACAACCAGCAGTTACTGACATGCCAGCTCCAGACCTCAATTAAACTGATTGAAAGATTATTTCTTCATCATATGAATATCAAGCACACTCCCTCCCGTTAGAGTTATAGTATTATACCATCATAAAATATATGTGAAGAACATAACCCGTGTCATGCCAACAACTGGTTTTATAATAAACATGTTTAATTCCGATACAAAGACCCTATAAGTGAATCAATATTTAAGCCAAAATATGCAATATTTAATGACCTGACAACAGTATCGTAACTATATCTCTTCTTAATAAGTCGGTTTAAAGGTTTTGTTAGCTTTTGAGTTGAATACTGACATTTTTGTGCTTTGTATAGAATATCATCATAAAATATTTGATGTGAAATACCTGAACGTATAAGATGTCTGCATGTTGAGTTATATTTACGAATGATGTCCTTGTACCGATGATGAAATTTAGTAAACGTTTTAACTAGTTTGTGATATCGAAATCCCTGGTGTTAGAATATTTCAGTAATACTTAAATTTCTCTCGTTAAAATATAATACATTTTTTACATACACGAGCTAATCGTACATGTTGAGATATTTAACACCATAAGATTGTGACAAGGGAACGTCACCATCTAAAAATGTGTCATTAACGATAAGAAATGAAAAATTATCTCTTTTATCATACATTTTTGTATCAAGCTTCCCGTTAATGATATAGATATCAAGATCGAGGAAAGGGCAGTGGTTATTGTTAGTATTAGCTTTATCTAAAGTTCAGCAGGATAAATTTCTTTAGTATACATACTGAAGTCGTCATTATTTAGAGCCAATATATCATCCAAATATCTTAAAGTATTGTTAAATTTTCGTGTCAGATGTCGAATTTGAGAAATGTAGAAACACAATTTATAACCGTATGGTTATTGCTGGAATTCATAACAAGGTTTTATTTAGATCCTTGGATGTTTTTAGTCACTTTCACATTTATTATATGTTTTCGAATTCCTATAATTACCTACACACATAATACTATACCTATAGATATGAACAACAGTTTGTAAAGATAAGTGACAATCATTTGCATAATAGCTTATTCTACCCTTATCATTTATTATAGCTTAAATTTATGAAGGAAATCATGACAGGGGAAAAAGGTTTAAACAACTACCAATCTTTTGATATAGCTTTAATCTACACAGGCATTATTACGAAAGAAACACCTTAGACAGTTTCATTTTTTTTATCGCATAATCGTTTTGAACTGCTGTTACTGCCGGCGTTTGAAATGGATAGATATTCACACAGGCATTCGGTTTTTCAACGGAAACTGTTAGGTCAGTTAATATAAGCCAGCTTGTTCTTGTAATTATGAAGCAGAACTTGAAATAAAAATCTTTTGGAAAACAAGAAAAAAAATTGAAGCAAAATCATGTATTTATTTCTTTTGCTATTTCTTTATATTATATGCTTTCAGTAAAACGTGCTTGTCTCATTTAAACAAGTTCAACAGCAAGTAGAACATACTGCAGAAATGAGTTTCACAATATTTTTGTTTGTATCTGAAATTGAACAAATGGTTATCTTAACTTGAGTAAAGTTAATTTTATTGTGAAATGACCATACTTGTAAGCCATAATTGTCAAGTGCGAGGATTGACTAGCCACAAAACCAGGGTCAACCCAATATAATTTTCTTAAAATGTCCTGTACCAAATTAGTAGTTTTTATCAAATAGTCCGTTTCGATATATGTCTTTTTGTTGCAGTACAGTGTTTCTGCTGTTCTCCTCTTACAGTTGACACGTTTCCTTTAAATTTTGGTTTGTGACCCGGATTCGTTTGAATTAAATCGATTTAGGACTATTGAACATCGGTATACTACTGTTGCCTTTATTTATTATTATACGACCGCAAAAATTTCAATTTTTCGTCGTGTATTGCTATCACGTTGGCGTCGTCGTCGTCGTCGTCGTCCGAATACTTTTAGTTTTCGCACTCTAACTTTAGTAAAAGTGATTAGAAATCTATGAAATTTTGACAAAAGGTTTATGACCACAAAAGGAAGGTTGGGATTGATTTTGGGAGTTTTGGTCTCAACATTTTAGGAATTAGGGGCCAAAAATGGCCCAAATAAGCATTTTCTTGGTTTTCGCACTATAACTTTAGTTTAAGTGAATAGAAATCTATGAAATTTTGACACAAGGTTAATGACCACAAAAGGAAGGTTGGGATTGATTTTGGGGGTTTTGGTCTTAAGATTTTAGGAATTAGGGGCCAAAATAGGGCCCAAATAAGCATTATTCTTGGTTTTCGCACAATAACTTTAGTATAAGTAAATAGAAATCAGTGAAATTCGAACACAAGGTTTATGACCACAAAAGGAAGGTTGGGATTGATTTTGGGAGTTGAGGTCCCAACAGTTTAGGAATTAGGGGCCAAAAAGGGGCCCAAATAAGCATTTTTCTTGGTTTTCGCACCATAACTTTAGTATAAGTAAATAGAAATCTATGAAATTTTAACACAAGGTTTATGACCATAAAAGAAGGGTTGGTATTTATTTTGGGAGTTTTGGTCCTCACAGTTTAGGAATAAGGGGCCCAAAGGGTCCAAAATTAAACTTTGTTTGATTTCATCAAAAATTGAATAATTGGGGTTCTTTGATATGCCCAATCTAACTGTGTAGGTAGATTCTTAATTTTTGGTCCCGTTTTCAAATTGGTCTATATTAAGGTCCAAAGGGTCCAAAATTACACTTAATTTGATTTTAACAAAAATTGAATCCTTGGGGTTCTTTGATATGCTGAATCTAAAAATGTACTTAGATTTTTAACCGGATTTTGTGACAAAAATGTCGGTTATTGATTTGGGGATGTACGGCGGGCGGCCGGGCTGTCGGGCGGGCGGGCGGCAATCAAATGTTGTCCATGCATTAACTCATGAACCGTTCAACCAAAGCTTTTAAAATTTTAATATGTTGTTACTGACAACTAAATGAAAGTCAAGTTTAATAATGGCGATTTTGACTTTTACCGTTCAGGAGTTATGGTTCTTGAAAGATTGAAAAATGGAGTTTCCAGTTGTGTCCGTGCATTTACGCATGAACTGTTCTACCAAAGCTTGCCAAATTTTAATATGTTGTTACTGATGACAAAATGGAGGTCAAGTTCAATAATGGCGATTTTGACTTTAACCGTTCAGGAGTTATGGTTCTTGAAAGATTGAAAAATGGAGTTTCCAGTCGTGTCCGTGCATTTACGCATGAACTGTTCTACCAAAGCTTCCCAAATTTTAATATGTTGTAACTGATGACAAATGGAGGTCAAGTTCAATAATGACGATTTTGACTTTTACCGTTCAGGAGTTATGGTTCTTGAAAGATTGAAAGATGGTGTTTCCAGTCGTGTCCGTGCATTTTCTCATAAACCATTCAACCAAAGCTTTTGAAATTTTTATATGTTGTTACTGATGACAAAATAGAGGTCAAGTTCAATAATGACGATTTTGACTTTTACCGTTCAGGAGTTATGGTTCTTGAAAGATCGTAAAAATGGTGTTTCCATTCACGTTGTTGCATTTACTAATGAACCATTCAATCTAAGCTTTTCAAATTTTAGTATGTTGATACTGACTACAAAATGGGGGTCAAATTTGATATTGACGATTTTCACTTTCAGCATTCATCAGTTATGGTTCTTGTGATATTGCCAGGACACAAATAAATGTTAATAAATCCGGTTTGCTGTCGTTGTGACAGCCTCTTGTTGATTATTGGCCCAGTTTTCAAGTTGGTCCAAATCGGGGCCAAAATTAAACTTTGTTTGATTTCATCAAAAATTAAATAATCGGGGGTTTTTGATATGCCAAATCTAACTGTGTATGTAGATTCTTCATTATTGGTCCAGTTTTCAAATTGGTCTACATTAAAGTCCAAAGGGTCCAAAATTAAACTTAGTTTGATTTTAACAAAAATTGAATTATTGGGCTTCTTTGATACGCTGAATCTAAACATGTACTTAGATTTTTTATTATGGGCCCAGTTTTCAAGTTGGTCCAAAACAGGATCCAAAATTTTCAATTGCACAGTATTCAGCAAAAGCAAGAAATCTTCAATTGCAAAGTATTGTGCAATAGCAATTTTTCTCATTTCAGATTTCATAAATAAAAAGAGAATTTCTTCAAACATATTTTTGAGATGATTAATATTCAACAGCATAGTGAATTGCTCAAAGGCAAAACAAAAATGTTAAGTTAGACCACATTCATTCTTTGTCAGAAACCTATGCTGTGTCAACTATTTAATCACAATCCAAATTTAGAGCTGAATCCAGCTTGAATGTTGTGTCCATACTTGCCCCAACCGTCCAGGGTTCAACCTCTGCGGTCGTATAAAGCTGCGCCCTGCAGAGCATCTGGTTAGTTTTACATTCTGTCCTTTATTTTGTACACATGTTTGTAGTGATTTAATTCTGGCTGAAAGACAAGAGCGAATAATAACAAAAAGTTAATACAAAATTAGAAAATGACATAATTTTAATCGATTAACGCTTCATAGATTCAATTGAAATGCAATTGTATGACCAACAAGTGGGTAAATAAGGCAATGAGTGGGGATTTACTACTACAATGTTATTGTCTGTGTTGTCTTTTGTTGAATTTCCTCGCTATATACATATATCAAAGGCACCTTTCTATATTTTTCTATAACGTTTTCATTCTGACACAAGTAGTAGTCATGTAAGTAATCTTTAGAGTATGACATTAAATAATCGAAAAAATAACGATTTCAGATTTGTACAGGTTTTTTTAATAATTATCCATGTATTTATTTAAACTAATGTGTAGACGGAAATTATAAATATGTTTTTTTTTTTATCTACGGTGTGGCTGCTAGTGGACTACAAGTTCATAAGATGCTTTGCATTGATTTTTTGTTAAAGTTTTTTGAGGGAATGAGAGAGGGGATTGTCGATTTAAACACTTTCAGTTTAATGTTTTCAAACGTGTTATACTATTCCACTTCTGATCAGGAATGTATCGGATGACAGTTGTTAAAACAAAAAAGTAAAATCACAAAATTACTCCAAGGAAAGTTCAAAACGGAAAGTCCCTAATCAAATGGCAAAATTAAAAGCTCAAATACATCAAACGAATGGATAACAAATGTCATATTCCTGACTTGGTATAGGCATTTTCTCATGTAGACAATGGTAGATTGAACCTGATTTTATGGCTAGCTAAACCTCTCACTTGTATGACAGTGGCATCAAACATTGTTTGTATCCTGTTTTTTTATGGAGGTTGGAGTGTCTTGTTTTTTTTTATTATGATAATCAGTTTTGTTTAGCTCATGTAGCCCAGAGAACTGTGTGAGCTTTAATTCCCGTCACTTGGTTAACTTTCCCAAAAAACTTCTCTGAATGAATTTGACAAATTAAACAGAACAATTATGTATCTTGTTCCTACAGGGCCATGACGGTTGAAAATTGAACTTGTAGGTAAATGCTATGTCTTATAGTATGTGTAGCTTCAACAAGAGATTTTTACCAATGTTTTACTTTATATCTTGGAACTATAACAGATAGTTAGCTAACATAAGTCGAAATCTACAGTCTTTTCCGTAAAGGAGTTATTGTCCTTTGAAATATAAAAATGACAAATTTACTATTTTTCTTTTGTCTGATATCGTGAAAACTATAATACTAGATAGAGAGAAACGTAAAAAAAGCAAAAAAATATCAGTAAGACAAGATCTGCAAATAGGTCATCATAATCAATTGTCGATTGTCTTCTTATAGGAATTGCTACCCTTAAATTACGATGTTTACCCATTTTTTGTTTTGAAATAAAAACTATAGAGATAAATAGTAAACAAATAATTAAAAAAAAAAAATCAGCAATGAACAATCAACAAAAGCAGATTCTAGTCATGAGTAACATTCTAGTCTATTGCAGTATTGAAGGTAATAATAGACCTAGGCGAGCGATCTTTAAGGTCTCTATAATTGTTTTTTTAAATTGATTAACAAAATAAACCAGAGAAAAAAGGCGTGCTTACGACTTTATAATAACTATTTGTTTTTTATAAGTTGGCTCATAAAACAAAATGCTTTTATTAAATGTTGGTCCGTTTATTGTTTAATCTTAAGTAAACGGTTGTTTTGGTATTTCTCCTGTATATGGTTGAAAGAAAAACCCTTTTTTTATGATCATGAAATAGCGTCTGATGAAAAAACTCGGTATTTTTCCCTTCCCCGCATTTATAACTGATACTGTAATAGAAGAGTTTATTAATTTGTCGTTGTCTTGTAACATCCAAATCAAAGCAATGAAACTAGTTAAAGTGGGCTAGTATGAACAAATGCGTATGAGGTTACGCTAATGATAATTGATAACATATTATTTATATAAAGCATACGAAATCCGGAACTCAATGACATTGGGTTTCAATTGAAATATAACATGTATAAATAGCAATTACATTCTGTATAATTATAGTTTACTATTCAAGCGTCACATTCACAACACTACAAAAAATGTATGTAGTGTTTTTTATTTTTGTGTTAAATCGAGACCTTGTTCAACGTAAAAAAAACAATATGAAAAACACTGATTGAGAATCTGGCAAGTATGTATACTGTTATGATTAGAATTACATGGGGAGGGTAACAAGCGATAATACACAAACTATGTCAAGCTGATGAAATTTCAAATATGTGTATAATAATAACAATATTCTAAAATTATAGCTCGAACTGATTATAAACCAATCTGAATATCAATATTGTCGAATCTGAATACTGTTGACCTGTAATTTTTTTAAAGGAAATTTAATTGTGGGTTTACCTGCCTAGAGCAGTGGACCTATGATGCTCGTTTAGATTTAATTATTACAAAAATGTCCATTTTGTTTTCCAAATCGTACCCGATGCTATTTCGTATATAAGTAACATGTGCATTGCGCCCTGTAATGGAGTTACCAATATTTATTTATGTTTTATTCTTATACAGGTACTGATTTGTCCTATTTATTAAAACTAGTAAATGAATTAAATCGGAAGATTCTTTCTTATTGAGAAATAAATTTTGATAAATTTTCAGTCCAAATTTACTTGTGCGTGCATGAACGCATTAGGGTATACATGCTTATTGTTATGAAAATTTTCAAAAACCCACATGCTATTTTTAGTATTTTCATTTATGTCGTTTAAAGCTCTATATACATTATGTTGTATTGTGTTATGTATTACTGACTTAAATAAATCTTTTATGCTTTTATGCTAGTTGTACATTTTCATTTCACACAATTTGCTTCGTGTGAAATGGGAGGAGGGTATCTTTTGTTGTTAGTTTCATTATTATTATTATTACTAGTAGAAGTAGCAGTAGTAGTATTGATTTCGTCTTTATCTGAATTTTAAATGACAATTTTTATTTAGCTTGTGATTAGTTTTACTAGCACATATACAGGTTAATTTTGTGTCATATATTTTTTATGATGGTATGATACTTAACCCATAACATGCATAATGGGAGGAACTATGCTTGATTTTCACATGATGAAGACATATAATCTGTCAATCACTTTAATTGAGGTCTGTAGCTGGCATGCCAATAACTGCTAGTAGTCCTTTCTTAATTTATGTATCCTTGTCATTTTGACTAGTTTATTTAGTTACCTATTCTGACATCGGACTCGGTCTTCTTTGAAACTGCGTTTCACTGTGCGTATTGCTGTGGTTTTTTTTTTATTCTACACTGACTATATGTATATGGGGAGGGTTGAGATCTCACAAAACATGTTAATCCCAGTCGCATTTTTGTGTCTGTCCTAAGTTAAGAGCTTCTGGCCTTTGCTAGTCTTACAAGGTTTTTTTTATCATTTCATGTACTTGTATTATTTTGAAGTTTAGTGTGATCTCCATTTTCACTGAACTAATACACAGTTTTATTTAGTTGTTATTTGAGACCCTTCTCTCTAAGCGAGATTTTCTGGCTGCGATTAAGACCTATTGGTGGTCTTCATTTGTTATCTGCTCTTTGGTCGGGTTGTTGTCTCTTTGACATATTCCCCATTTCCATTCTCAATTAAACATAAAGTGTATAGTTAGTATATTCATTGTGTTGGAACCCCTCCAAATACATTAGTCTGAATAATCTTGGAGTTTGCAAAAGTTAATGATGAAATTGCTGAAACGCGAGTCATTATTTACATCATTACTAAACGATATTTCTATTCTCATGCTTTTGAACAAAAGACATCCGCATATGATAGATAAAACTTTGATGTGTTCGAAAAAGTTAGGAACTGATTACCTAAGTTGTAATCGGCAAAAAAAATCGGAATAGTTGGTCCTCAATGTTTTTCAACTTCGTACTTAATTAATCTTTTTAATAATTTTTTTTACCAGTTTCAGCCCACCATTTTCGACATTTCTAAATGCCTGTACCAAATCAGGAATACGACAGTTGTCCATTTGTTTGGTGTGTTCTATCATTTGATTAGGGATTTTCTGTTTTTAATTTTCCTCGGAGTTCAGTATTTTTGTAATTTGACTTTTTACCGTTAAAAAATGGTAAAAAGCATCCAAGCAGCAACTATTTATAAGGTTACACTATACACATGGACACTTGATTGGTTTTAAACCCTAGTAGGTGGATATAAACCATTTAAGAGTAGAAGATCTCAGAAATTCTGCTTACTTTAAAGATCTTTTCTTGGTTCACCTTTAATCGTTACTCTGGGGGTGGACCTACAAAATACGATATTTACTGTCATTTTTTTTTCGAACATTTTAGTTTTTATGAATAAGCTTGTCATAGATACCAGGATTTAAATTTTGTATATCATCGTCTGACGTACAAAATTTTTTCTGGTGACATAATCTGAATTCGATTACATGTAAATGTAGAATAACTATTTGAAACTTAATTGTTTCTACTATTGATCTGATAATTTCAAAAACTCGCTAACATCTTATATTTATCTTCAAAAGATTCATTAGTGACACTTTATAAAAAAAAAGGTGATAAACCAAATACAGTACGAAGTTGAAGAGCATTGAGGACCAAAATTATGAAAGGTTTTGTCAAATACTGTAATCTATCCCTGGGGTAGAAAATCTCTACCATTTCGAAAATCTAGGTTTTGTAATTTATAGCTTTGATCATATCAATGATAATTTATGTCAGCACGGAAGTGCTCACTACTAGGTTAAGGTTGGTGATACCCTCGGATAGTAACCAGCCACCATCACTGACATGAACAATGCAATAAAGATTATAATTAATATTAGACTTCTATTTTAGTTCCAGAAAAGTGAATATGCCTGTCGTGATGGCACCATGGCTGACACAGTTAGAGCACTTCTCCGACGTTCTTTCTCTAGTACATTCCTACGATATTGTGGAGAAACTTGGTCAGCTAAATTATATATCAAAAGATCAATTGACAGAATTTCGAAAGATCATTCGAACAGCACGAAACGATACTAAAATATTTCACAGAGAAGAGGCAAAATCAGCAGTCCTGCTTAAACTGGCATATGAAATAACCATAGAGCAGTTCCTAGAGGCCTTATTGAGGTCAAAATATCATGTTTTAGTCCTGAAATTGATGTCCAATTGTCGAAAAGGGATACTTCGCTTAGTAGTTCGAAACGTGGAGCCAGGGCCTGGATTTAAAAAGGCTCAAGAACTATATCTCAATACCAAAATCAACACTCATAAAAATATATTCAAGGTTAATCCCACAGAAGCTTGTCGAACTATTTATGATTCAAACAAACTTAAGTTTGAAGACTGTCAACAAAAGTTAAAGATAGAAACAGATGAAGAGGAAAAAAGGAACCTTAAACAGAATCTCATGAAATACGCAAACATTTGTGTTTCTTGCTTGTTTGCAGCTTTAGATGCAGAAATTACTCGGTGGAATATAGATTTTGACTGGGACGAATGCACAGTTTCCTCCAGAAACGAACTAGCTAGACTTTTCCATCAACTAACTGGCTACATTAAGGAAACACCGAACCCGAATATTGCGGAAGTCGGCTTCTTTTCAAGGTTAGCAATAGCGTATGCGATGACGGGCCAATTAGCAAAGGCAGAAGGATATATCGAAACAGCATTTACATTGTCTTTTTCTATCCCAAGGTGTTCAGAACTTTACTTCATGTACCATATGTTTGTTATGATTCTCTTATTTAAATACCAGAAGAACAAGTCGGGAATGGGTAAATTAGTTTGCATTGCAGAAGAAGCACGATCCTGCCTTCAGCAAGAGAACGATGATTCTATAAGAAATTTTTGGACGCGAATGATACTTTTACGTAAAGTATTTTGCTTACTAGGGCTTGGTAACAATATGGAATTGATAAAAGGATATACCCCATCACAAGAACAAATAGATGAAGCAAAAGAAATGCTAGTAGAAATATGTGATATGGGTGATATGGAATCTAGAAGAGAAATGTTCTTTTTCACGGCTAAGGCAAGAATTGCACAATTAGAAGGGGATCTTGAGAGTGCCATTTTCTGTACAAAATTGGCAATCGATTGTGATGAATACAGATGCTTCGGTGAAACTGAGCAAGTACAAAAGTATCGGGAACAATTGAGAAACCTGGTGACAAAAACTCAATGCAAAAATCAGCAAGATATTCGCAATGAAAATTAAATAAATTGAAGGAAATGATTCGTTCAAGAGTATTCTGGTCATTCAACAATGATTGATGTCGATGAACATAACGAAAACACAACACTAAAGAAAATAAACTAAGTTCAGTTTTCCCAACAGTTACTTTTGTTATTGTACTTTTGAAGTATTTGCCAAAAATCATTTGTTTGTTGAACATAATATTCATTGCTTGTTTCAAAATAACCGCGGAAATGTATTATTATTAGATTTGATTTTTATTAAATTAACATTTTTAAAACATAAAGAACAGGGTTCTGGTTTATGACTTGATTTGCATTTTATAAATGTTCTCTGTCCTTATTTTAGTAATCGGCACTAGAAAATTAAACTACATGTATTTATATAATGGCAATTATCAGGGCAATTAATTTATTTTCTACCACCAGAATTGGCTGCACACTTAGGGCGACTACAAACGTGACTAAAAATCGTCCTTTTTAGTATTCATAGAAAACTTGACTATCTTTGTCCTAATACCAATTACAACATCAGTAAATCTGTAGATGTCATGTCTGAAAAAGAATGAAATTATAAGGAAAAGACTAACAGACAAACAAAAGTACACAAAACACAACACAAAAAAATAAAAACTGAGCAACACGAACCCCCCCCTCCCCAAAAAAACAAACCCACCAAACAAACTGGCGATAATCTCAGGTGCCCTGGAAGGGTAAGCAGATCCAGCTACACATGTGACACCTATCGTGATGGTAATTTAAGATCAAAACCGGTAATAGGTCTAATTATGAAGGTCACATTCAGAAAATGGGGACGGGATTGCAGTTACAAAAGTAATAACATATCTGCTATCATCTGTCCGAACGCTTACGACGGGATGATTTCAACTACACCACTTGAATGTCTTGGTTTAATAACTTCCTTGTGAGCAGCAAAGATGTCAATCAGTGTTTCGCATAACCGATTTATATTCAATTATCATGGTTGAATTATACTTTGAATGGATCTTTATGACGCATGGACTTCATGGAGATTTTTTCTATTCTTATTCGTATATTTTAAAATGACTATGGAATGAACATTTTTTTTTCGAAATAAACGAACTAAAACGAATTAAGGTGGGTATATTGAAGCAATGCTTAACACGAATAGTTTCGAAGTTTTGGCAGAGGTATTAGAATATATAATTTTCTAATTCTATTCATTGCAGATAAGTTGTATATTTGACCCATTAATATTGATTTATTGTCAATTAAAAACGCTTTTAGTTGATCTTTAACTGGCCCGGTATATATTTTTCATGAGAATGGAAAACACTCAGTGACATTTGGAAACATATAAATCATTTATATAGTTATTGACGTCCTTAGTGGAAATTCTATATTACTTGGCTGCACACCAAAACGTAACCCATGATGGCAAACGTGAATAACTAAACAGCCTTTTGTATTAGTAGAATGTATAGAATGACTAGATTTCATACATAAAAAAAGATATAATAATAGTGCGTTGTTTTTTTAGCTCACCTGGCCGAAAGGCCAAGTGAGCTTTTCTCATCACTTGGCGTCCGGCGTCCGTCGTCCGTTATCGTCCTGCGTTAACTTTTACAAAAATCTTCTCATCTGAAACTACTAGGCCAAATTTATCAAACTTGGCCACAATCATCATTGGGGTATCTAGTTTAAAAAAAAGTGGCTTATAACTCACAAACCAAAGCATTTAGAGAAAATCTGACGAGGTAAAATTGTTCATCAGGTCAAGATCTATCTGACTTGAAATTTTCAGATGAATCGGACATTCCGTTGTTGGGTTGCTGCCCCTGAAATGGTAATTTTAAGGAAAGGAGTAGGTTCAGTAAGACCCCTTTTTGGCCCCAAAATATAGCACTTTTACAAAATTGTTAAAATGTAAACCTTTAGTTATTTATTGGACAGTAGAATGCTTCTGCTACATAAATATGGGCTGTTTTTGACAATACAATGAACACATATCCGGTACTAGCACCATTAAGTCATGCTAAATTACTGAAATCCTCATAATTCTAACATTTTAGTTAAATTTTAGACGGTTTTCGTGTAAAACGAAAGTGGCCGCATTCGTGTTCATCCTTAATATTGAAATGTAAATTGTATTTTATGATAATATATAACATATATAAAGGTTGAGGATGAACACGGATGCGGCCACTTTCATTTTTACCAAAAACCATCTGAAAAGTGACATTTTTCGGCATATTAGGTAGATTTTTCATATTTGAGCTTGAATCGGATCGTTTTTAATGACTAAAGCTGTTAAAATCTTTTACATAAACTAATTAATTCAAATGAAATAGACACTTAAGTGTTTGAAAAGTGGTCAAAATCTTTCGTCAGATGAACCTGAAATTTGAGGCCAAAATCGGTCCTTACCGGACCTACTCCTTTTGCTGTTTTTGGTTATTATCTTGAATATTATTATAGATAGAGATAAACTGAAAACAGCAATAATGTTCAGCAAAGTAAGATCTACAAATAAGTCAACATGACCAAAATGGTCAGTTGACCACTTTAGGAGTTATTGCCCTTTATAGTCAATTTTTAACCATTTTTCGTAAATCTTAGTAATCTTTTAGAAAAATCTTCTTCTCTGAAACTACTGGGCCAAATTTAACCAAACTTATTCATAATCATCATTGGGGTATCTAGTTAAAAAAATGTGTCCAGTAACTCGGCCAACAAACCAAGATGGCCGCAATGGCTAAAAATAGAACATGGGGGTAAAATGCAGTTTTTGGCTTATAACTCAAAAACCAAAGCATTAAGAGCAAATCTGACAGGAAGTAAAATTGTTGATCAGGTCAAGATCTATCTGCCCTGGAATTTTCAGATGAATCGGATAATCGGTTGTTAGGTTGCTGCCCCTGAATTGGTAATTTTGAGGAAATTTTGCTGTTTTTTTGTTATTATCTTGAATATTATTATAGATAGAGATAAACTGTAAACAGCAATAATGTACAGCAAAGTAAGAACTAAAAATAAGTCAGTATGACCAAAATAGTCAATTGACCCCCTCAGGAGTTATTGCCCTTCATAGTCAATTTTTAACAATTTTCTTAAAATTTGAAGATTTTCAATAACATTTTCCACAGAAAGTACTGTTATAGCGAGAGATAATTGTAAGCAGCAAGAATGTTTAGTAAAGTAAGATCTACAAACACATCACCATCACCAAAACACAATTTTGTCATGAGTCCATCTGTGTCCATTGTTTAATATTCACATAGACCAAGGTGAGCGACACAGGCTCTTTAGAGTCTCTACTTTCTGCTTTTGATGACAATTTAGATTTTAAAGTTTTGACTTTTACGTAAAAAAACATGATCTTCAACATGATCGCATATCAAAATATTATCTGTCTTATTTGTAGATTTATTTCAGATTGATTATGCTGCACAAACAGTCCAGTTAGATTTTCTAATTTACCACCATTTTTTTCTTCATTAAAATGTCCTGTACTAAGTCAGGAAAATGGCCATTGTTATATCATAGTTCGTTTCTTTGTGTGTTACATTTTAATGTTGTGTTTTTGTGTTTCCCTCAGTTTAGTTTGTAACCCGGATTTTTTTTTTCTCAATCGATTTATGAATTTTGAACAGCGGTACACTACTGTTGCCTTTATTTACCTGTATATATTGGCTTCATTTTTCATACAAATTTTAAAATTACAGACTAAAGACACAAAATTGATGTGTTGCACCATATAAGGTTTTCAATATCTCAAGACAGAGGTGCCGGAATTAGATAAAATGAAAAAATCCAAACCCAAAAATATGAATTTAAATACTCTAAGCCACCAACAAAAAGTATCCCAAATACTATGAATACCTTAGAATTTTAAAACTTTTTAATTCTTTGGTAACTGGAATTTTATTAATATAAAAAAGGTTATCATTAATTTTACTGGATAAAACAGATATTACATGTCATAGTATTAATGATAATAAGAATAATCATGAAATGGTCTTAATCATACACAAACTGTTTACAAAACTTTAAAAATACAAAGATATTTCTACCCCAGAATATATAACCTTGACTTTATTTGGTAAAACCTTTTGGTATTTTGGCTCCTCAATGCTCTTTAAATTCACACTTTATTTTGGCCTTTCGAATGTCACAGGTGAGTCTTTTGTAGAAAAAACGCGAGGATGGCGTGACAAAATAGAATCCTTGTATCTATCAAGAGCTACTACGATACTCGCGCTAGGTACTGTAACGAAAACCGAGCGGTCGGGCCTTAGTGTTAAACTTTAAATGTTTATCCCTTAGTGTGTTGCTGTAAGAATGTGTTTTGTTAGAATGGACGAGTATATATGAATTAAAAGGTATAACTGGTGAACTTCTTTGTTAGCGCGGTACTCTTGTATTGTGGTAGTTTGTTGTATTCTGGTAGATCTAAGGTTGCTTCTGTAAGAATTACACACTCGTCAAATAAAATTCAAATATCAACAATACACACAAATATCAAATAACTTCACAGTATCATAACTTTATTAGATAAATATAGTATTAATTTCCTAACGTGAATTGAAGAAAATAGATAGCGGAAAAATACACCCAGAAAGTTTACTAGCTATAGGTTGGAGATCGGCAAATGGCAAATCAAATTCTACTGTCAAAAGATAAAGTTCTGTCGAGAAGTTATTCTCCAAATGCAACTTGTTAAGGAATTAATAGGCCCACATTATACGGAAGTATTCTGGTTACTACTTAGTCTGGTAAATGGTATCTAGACGTATATATTAAAATCGCTTGGAATTAGCGTGTGTCACTTGCCCAGAGAAAATCGTACTTGAGTCTTATCCGTATTCTCAGTCGTATTTATACTTAGGTATACCAATCTACCTATTTGGTTTTACCGTCTACAATTTTGGCTTACCATTTACCTAAATTACCATATACAGAGCCTACGTCATTACCAAAATAGATAATGACATCATTGTAGTGTACGTCATTTGAAGTAAACAATGCACAGGTGTTCCGATTTTACATAGGCAAGAATAATAAAAGTTTTAGCGTTAACAATGTTTAAACATAGTTTTAAAAGAAATATATAATAAGAACAGTCAATTAAGGGTAAGGTTTAAACAACATCATACCACAATTTTAGGGGAAACAAGTTCAATTTCAAGGGACCCGCATTTCGTTACAGTACATCATCCCGATTTTAGATAATTATCGTTTCCAAGTTCATGTTTGTCTTTTTACAATATTATTTTGTCTTTAGCTTTTATGTCTTTTATTTCGTATGACCACTTGATATATCCCTCGTATTAAAGAAATTATGTGAAAAGTAGAATCACCAAAATACTGAACTCCGAGGAAAATTCAAAACGGAAAGCCCTTATAAATCAAATGGCAAAACGATAAGCTCAAACACAGCAAATGATTAGATAACAACTGTCATATTTCTCATTTGGTACAGGCATTTTCTTATGTACCACTTGTCTGACAGTTGCATCAAATGTCAGTATATTTACAACGATGTATGAACAAAACAATACATAATAGGTAAAAATTGACAAATTCAGGGGTACAACTAAATGAGGAGAGTTGTCTCATTGGCAATCATACCACATCTTCTTCTTTATGTGTACGATAGTCAATATTGTGATACAATCTTAATTACAATAAAGAGGGGGGTAACAAAAAAGCACAACAAGGCAAGGCAAATAGACAAAGCACATCACAAATAAATGAAAGACAAGAATATATTTTCTTTACCACAGCACATGTACAATAACACGTTGCGATTAAGACCCATTGGTAGTCTTCATCTGTTATCTGCTCTTTAGTCGGGTTGTTGTCTCTTTGACATATTCCACATTTCCATTCTCAATTATACATAAATGGTAGAGTTAATATTTTCATTATGTTGAAACCCCCTCCAAATACATAAGTCTGAATAATCTTGGAGTTTGCAAAAGTTAATTATGAAATTGCTGAAACGCGAGTCGTTTTTATTTTGTCTGATGCTTGGTCCGTTTCTGTGTGTGTTAGTTACATTGTAGTGTTGTGTCGTTGTTCTCCTCTTATATTTATGCGTTTCCCTAAGTTTTAGTTTGTTACCCCAATTTTGTTTTTTGTCCATGGATTTATGAGTTTGAACAGCGGTATACAACTGTTGCCTTTATTTATTAACAGCATTACTCAACGATATTTCTATTCTTAGGCATTTGAACAAAATAACATCGGCATATGATCGACAAAACTTTGAAATGTTCGAAGTAAGGATTTTCACCATAAGTTTTAATTAAAAAAGAATTCGGAATAATTGGTTATCAATACTCTTCAACTTCGTACTTTATTAAGTCTTTTAACTTTTTTTATTAGTTTAAACAATATTTATTCAGATAAATGAGCATTAAACGATATTATACAAATGAAATTATATTAAGGATTCAGAAACAAGCAAATTGCTTATACAAATATGTCTCCTTTTACAAAAATAATACGCTTATTGAACAATACATAAATATAAATACTGGCATGCTCTGTAATTAATATATGAATATGAAAAAGTTGAAAGAAGAAGAAAAAAAATGTAATGAAAAAAAAAATAATTAATAAAAGACTGTATTATTTTTTCTGTCTTTGAAGAAATAACTTAAAAAAATTGGTGCACACCGAATAACACGCGTAGCGGGTTATTTAACAGTGTGCACCACATTTTTTATGTTATTTCGAATAGACAGAAAAAATATTGCAGTCATTTCTTATAATTTAATTCTAAATGTAGAAAATCATGATAAAACGTTGATGACGTCACGGTCACATGAATAAATCATGTCTGTGGGCTGTTAACAAAATAACGTCAGCCAATCAGAAGACGCGTTACATCTAAAATTAAATTATTAATAAATAAACAAGAATTATTGTAATGTATACAGTGTGAAATGCTTGGGTTCCAATTGAGTGATGAAGCATTAACATCATGGGTTAGACGTTTACTTTTTATAAAACATTTCTGCGCCAAACTAAATAAAAGACTATTTTGCTAATCTGAGTGTACCGTTGATCTAAAAAGTAAAGATTTTGTGTTAACTTGGACAGGAAGAACTGAAACAGAATCTTATAGTTCATGTTTTAAATTATTGTATATAGGACAAGATATAAACAGGAAGTGAGAATTTGTTTCTACATCACCACAACGACAATTTAGAGAGTTAGTTTTCTGAATAATGAAAGAGATTCACATTTTCTATTCTTTTTTATTCGAGTACCTCTGATAAGATATTTGTGGATGAAGCGCAGTTCTGGCATACACAATTATATAAGCCTTGTATCTCTGATGAATGTTTTTTTTTTCAGCTGTTAGTATCTAAGTTCAGGTTCATGTATATTTTATATCAATTTTTGGAATGTGATTGTATGTACTATTGATCCGATAATTTTAAAACTCACCTGCATTTTGTATATGTTTTCGTTTGCAATTTAGCTGTTAATATGTTAGAAAATTTAGTTGCGGAGTTTTGTGGTAGGTTGTTTTCTTGACTTGCAATATTAAACTTACAGATGTATCAATAACATTTCTTTGTTCTAGTTTTTTTTTAAATCTTGTAACGGTCCGTTTGTTTTCATTGAATTTTCAAACATAATAAATTTAATAGTCATATTTCACTAATCGAATATACGAACTTGGACACATTATGATATTTGCAGAATTTCTATTATTGCTATATAGATATAGCAAGATGTGGTATGAGTGCCAATAAGACAACTCTCCATCCAAGTCACAATTTATAAAAGTATGTATAAATAATAAATGTTTGGTCCGAGGGTCCCAGCAATTCTCATAAGGCTGACTGTCAGACCTCAGACAAAAAAAGATATTTTCCGATAAAATTTCTCAAACGATGCGACTGTCATACAATTGAGAGGTTTAGCGCTCTAAAACCAAGTTCAATTCACCATATTCTACATTTGAAAATGTCTGTACCAAGTCAGGAATATCACAGTTGTTGTTCATTCTTTTGATATGTTTTATCATTTGATTTTCCCATTAATTTTGATTATGGACTTCCGTTTTGAATTTTCCTCGGAGTTCAGTTTTTTTTTTTATTTTACTTTTGCCCGTTTATTATTTTTTTTAAATGGTTAAAAGCATCCAAGCAGCAACTATAAATAAGGTTACACTATACACATAGGCACTTGATTGGTTTTATACCCTAGTATGTGGATGTAAACTATATTAAAAAAGACATATGAAATTTTGCTTCCTTCAAAGATCTTTTCTTGGTTCACATTGAATCGATACTCTCGAAGTGAACCTTCAAAGAACGACATTCACTGTCAATTCATTTTCGAACATAAATGATTAAGTTAGTTTTTATCAATAAGCTTGTCATACATACCAGGATTAAAATTTTGTACGTAAGCGTCTGAATTCAAAATTTCGAAAGGTTTGTGTCAAATACAGCTACTGTAATCTATCTATCCCTTGTGTAGAAAATCTTTGACATTTCGAAAAGTTCTAGGATTTGTATTTATAATGTACGTCAGCACGCAAGTGCTTACTACTAGGATGGTGATATCCTCGGGTAGGAAATCGCCACCAGCAGTGACATGAGCACTGTTATAACGAATCAATATAACATACTTCTATTTTTGTTCCAGAAATGTGAATATGCCTGTCGTGATGGCACCATGGCTGACAGAGTTAGAGCACTTCTCCAACGATCTTTCTCCAGTACATCCCTACAATATAAAATTTGTATATCTGGCTCAAATATTGTGGCCGCAACGTCTGTCAACCTAAGGTGTGCACGTTTACGATTACGTTAACAAAATGACGCTATCCGCTAACGTTATGGGGTCTTGTCGTTTTCTCCGTTTTTTCAAAACTACCGGCGAGTTCATCGGCTGAGCACAACTTTAGTGTTATTAGTGAGTTGCCCTGGCAGTATGCTAACTTTCTGCAGCTATTTATTGGGGGTCGCATGCATTGTTTGTCCACAATTCATTCAAACGGAAGTGACTTTTCAGACTGTCATAGATTCCCGGGAGTGTGCTAAATGCCGAAAGATGTTACAACAAAGCATTCATCTACTGTTATGGATTTGTTGCCCTGTTCCTGTGCTACAAGTCGATATCAATTTTTTATATGTGGTTCAAATATTGTGGCCGCAACGTCTGTCAATCTAAGGTGTGCACGTTTACGATTACGCTAACAAAATGACGCTATCCGCTAACGTTATGGGGTCTTATCGTTTTCTCCGTTTTTTTTTCAAAAATACCGGCGAGTTTATCGGCTGAGCACAACTTTAGTGTTATTAGTGAGTTGCCCTGGCAGTATGCTAACTTTCTGCAGCTATTTATTGGGGGTCGCATGCATAGTTTGTCCACAATTCATTAACTAGGAGTGACTTTTCAGACTGTCATAGTTTCCCGGGAGTGTGCTAAATGCCGAAAGTTGTTACAACAAAGCATACATCTACTGTTACGGATGTGTTGCCCTGTTCCTGTGCTACAAGTCGATATCAATTTTTTATATGTGGCTCAAATATTGTGGCCGCAACGTCTGTCAATCTAAGGTGTGCACGTTTACGATTACGTTAACAAAATGACGCTATCCGCTAACGTTATGGGGTCTTATCGTTTTCTCCGTTTTTTCAAAAATACCGGCGAGTTTATCGGCTGAGCACAACTTTAGTGTTATTAGTGAGTTGCCCTGGCAGTATGCTAACTTTCTGCAGCTATTTATTGGGGGTCGCATGCATAGTTTGTCCACAATTCATTAACTGGAAGTGACTTTTCAGACTGTCATAGTTTCCCGAGAGTGTGCTAAATGCCGAAAGTTGTTACAACAAAGCATACATCTACTGTTACGGATTTGTTGCCCTGTTCCTGTGCTACAAGTCGATATCAATTTTTTATATGTGGCTCAAATATTGTGGCCGCAACGTCTGTCAATCTAAGGTGTGCACGTTTACGATTACGTTAACAAAATGACGCTATCCGCTAACGTTATGGGGTCTTATCGTTTTCTCCGTTTTTTCAAAAATACCGGCGAGTTTATCGGCTGAGCACAACTTTAGTGTTATTAGTGAGTTGCCCTGGCAGTATGCTAACTTTCTGCTGTTACTTATTGGGGGTCGCATGCATAGTTTGTCCACAATTCATTAACTGGAAGTGACTTTTCAGACTGTCATAGTTTCCCGGGAGTGTGCTAAATGCCGAAAGTTGTTACAACAAAGCATACATCTACTGTTACAGATTTGTTGCCCTGTTCCTGTGCTACAAGTCGATATCAATTTTTTATATGTGGCTCAAATATTGTGGCCGCAACGTCTGTCAATCTAAGGTGTGCACGTTTACGATTACGTTAACAAAATGACGCTATCCGCTAACGTTATGGGGTCTTATCGTTTTCTCCGTTTTTTTAAAAATACCGGCGAGTTTATCGGCTGAGCACAACTTTAGTGTTATTAGTGAGTTGCCCTGGCAGTATGCTAACTTTCTGCAGCTATTTATTGGGGGTTGCATGCATAGTTTGTCCACAATTCATTAACTGGAAGTGACTTTTCAGACTGTCATAGTTTCCCGGGAGTGTGCTAAATGCCGAAAGTTGTTACAACAAAGCATACATCTACTGTTACGGATTTGTTGCCCTGTTCCTGTGCTACAAGTCGATATCAATTTTTTATACGTGGCTCAAATATTGTGGCCGCAACGTCTGTCAATCTAAGGTGTGCACGTTTACGATTACGTTAACAAAATTACGCTATCCGCTAACGTTATGGGGTCTTATCGTTTTCTCCGTTTTTTCAAAAATACCGGCGAGTTTATCGGCTGAACACAACTTTAGTGTTATCAGTGAGTTGCCCTGGCAGTATGCTAACTTTCTGCAGCTATTTATTGGGGGTCGCATGCATAGTTTGTCCACAATTCATTAACTGGAAGTGACTTTTCAGACTGTCATAGTTTCCCGGGAGTGTGCTAAATGCCGAAAGTTGTTACAACAAAGCATACATCTACTGTTACGGATTTGTTGCCCTGTTCCTGTGCTACAAGTCGATATCAATTTTTTATATGTGGCTCAAATATTGTGGCCGCAACGTCTGTCAATCTAAGGTGTGCACGTTTACGATTACGTTAACAAAATGACGCTATCCGCTAACGTTATGGGGTCTTATCGTTTTCTCCGTTTTTTCAAAAATACCGGCGAGTTTATCGGCTGAGCACAACTTTAGTGTTATTAGTGAGTTGCCCTGGCAGTATGCTAACTTTCTGCAGCTATTTGTTGGGGGTCGCATGCATAGTTTGTCCACAATTCATTAACTGGAAGTGACTTTTCAGACTGTCATAGTTTCCCGGGAGTGTGCTAAATGCCGAAAGTTGTTACAACAAAGCATACATCTACTGTTACGGATTTGTTGCCCTGTTCCTGTGCTACAAGTCGATATCAATTTTTTATATGTGGCTCAAATATTGTGGCCGCAACGTCTGTCAATCTAAGGTGTGCACGTTTACGATTACGTTAACAAAATGACGCTATCCGCTAACGTTATGGGGTCTTATCGTTTTCTCCGTTTTTTCAAAAATACCGACGAGTTTATCGGCTGAGCACAACTTTAGTGTTATTAGTGAGTTGCCCTGGCAGTATGCTAACTTTCTGCAGCTATTTATTGGGGGTCGCATGCATAGTTTGTCCACAATTCATTAACTGGAAGTGACTTTTCAGACTGTCATAGTTTCCCGGGAGTGTGCTAAATGCCGAAAGTTGTTACAACAAAGCATACATCTACTGTTACGGATTTGTTGCCCTGTTCCTGTGCTACAAGTCGATATCAATTTTTTATATGTGGCTCAAATATTGTGGCCGCAACGTCTGTCAATCTAAGGTGTGCACGTTTACGATTACGTTAACAAAATGACGCTATCCGCTAACGTTATGGGGTCTTATCGTTTTCTCCGTTTTTTTCAAAAATACCGGCGAGTTTATCGGCTGAGCACAACTTTAGTGTTATTAGTGAGTTGCCCTGGCAGTATGCTAACTTTCTGTAGCTATTTATTGGGGGTCGCATGCATAGTTTGTCCACAATTCATTAACTGGAAGTGACTTTTCAGACTGTCATAGTTTCCCGGGAGTGTGCTAAATGCCGAAAGTTGTTACAACAAAGCATACATCTACTGTTACGGATTTGTTGCCCTGTTCCTGTGCTACAAGTCGATATCAATTTTTTATATGTGGCTCAAATATTGTGGCCGCAACGTCTGTCAATCTAAGGTGTGCACGTTTACGATTACGTTAACAAAATGACGTTATCCGCTAACGTTATGGGGTCTTATCGTTTTCTCCGTTTTTTCAAAAATACCGGCGAGTTTATCGGCTGAGCACAACTTTAGTGTTATTAGTGAGTTGCCCTGGCAGTATGCTAACTTTCTGCAGCTATTTATTGGGGGTCGCATGCATAGTTTGTCCACAATTCATTAACTGGAAGTGACTTTTCAGACTGTCATAGTTTCCCGGGAGTGTGCTAAATGCCGAAAGTTGTTACAACAAAGCATACATCTACTGTTACGGATTTGTTGCCCTGTTCCTGTGCTACAAGTCGATATCAATTTTTTATATGTGGCTCAAATATTGTGGCCGCAACGTCTGTCAATCTAAGGTGTGCACGTATACGATTACGTTAACAAAATGACGCTATCCGCTAACGTTATGGGGTCTTATCGTTTTCTCCGTTTTTTCAAAAATACCGGCGAGTTTATCGGCTGAGCACAACTTTAGTGTTATTAGTGAGTTGCCCTGGCAGTATGCTAACTTTCTGCAGCTATTTATTGGGGGTCGCATGCATAGTTTGTCCACAATTCATTAACTGGAAGTGACTTTTCAGACTGTCATAGTTTCCCGGGAGTGTGCTAAATGCCGAAAGTTGTTACAACAAAGCATACATCTACTGTTACGGATTTGTTGCCCTGTTCCTGTGCTACAAGTCGATATCAATTTTTTATATGTGGCTCAAATATTGTGGCCGCAACGTCTGTCAATCTAAGGTGTGCACGTTTACGATTACGTTAACAAAATGACGCTATCCGCTAACGTTATGGGGTCTTATCGTTTTCTCCGTTTTTTTCAAAAATACCGGCGAGTTTATCGGCTGAGCACAACTTTAGTGTTATTAGTGAGTTGCCCTGGCAGTATGCTAACTTTCTGCTGTTACTTATTGGGGGTCGCATGCATAGTTTGTCCACAATTCATTAACTGGAAGTGACTTTTCAGACTGTCATAGTTTCCCGGGAGTGTGCTAAATGCCGAAAGTTGTTACAACAAAGCATACATCTACTGTTACGGATTTGTTGCCCTGTTCCTGTGCTACAAGTCGATATCAATTTTTTATATGTGGCTCAAATATTGTGGCCGCAACGTCTGTCAATCTAAGGTGTGCACGTTTACGATTACGTTAACAAAATGACGCTATCCGCTAACGTTATGGGGTCTTATCGTTTTCTCCGTTTTTTCAAAAATACCGACGAGTTTATCGGCTGAGCACAACTTTAGTGTTATTAGTGAGTTGCCCTGGCAGTATGCTAACTTTCTGCAGCTATTTATTGGGGGTCGCATGCATAGTTTGTCCACAATTCATTAACTGGAAGTGACTTTTCAGACTGTCATAGTTTCCCGGGAGTGTGCTAAATGCCGAAAGTTGTTACAACAAAGCATACATCTACTGTTACGGATTTGTTGCCCTGTTCCTGTGCTACAAGTCGATATCAATTTTTTATATGTGGCTCAAATATTGTGGCCGCAACGTCTGTCAATCTAAGGTGTGCACGTTTACGATTACGTTAACAAAATGACGCTATCCGCTAACGTTATGGGGTCTTATCGTTTTCTCCGTTTTTTTCAAAAATACCGGCGAGTTTATCGGCTGAGCACAACTTTAGTGTTATTAGTGAGTTGCCCTGGCAGTATGCTAACTTTCTGTAGCTATTTATTGGGGGTCGCATGCATAGTTTGTCCACAATTCATTAACTGGAAGTGACTTTTCAGACTGTCATAGTTTCCCGGGAGTGTGCTAAATGCCGAAAGTTGTTACAACAAAGCATACATCTACTGTTACGGATTTGTTGCCCTGTTCCTGTGCTACAAGTCGATATCAATTTTTTATATGTGGCTCAAATATTGTGGCCGCAACGTCTGTCAATCTAAGGTGTGCACGTTTACGATTACGTTAACAAAATGACGTTATCCGCTAACGTTATGGGGTCTTATCGTTTTCTCCGTTTTTTCAAAAATACCGGCGAGTTTATCGGCTGAGCACAACTTTAGTGTTATTAGTGAGTTGCCCTGGCAGTATGCTAACTTTCTGCAGCTATTTATTGGGGGTCGCATGCATAGTTTGTCCACAATTCATTAACTGGAAGTGACTTTTCAGACTGTCATAGTTTCCCGGGAGTGTGCTAAATGCCGAAAGTTGTTACAACAAAGCATACATCTACTGTTACGGATTTGTTGCCCTGTTCCTGTGCTACAAGTCGATATCAATTTTTTATATGTGGCTCAAATATTGTGGCCGCAACGTCTGTCAATCTAAGGTGTGCACGTTTACGATTACGTTAACAAAATGACGCTATCCGCTAACGTTATGGGGTCTTATCGTTTTCTCCGTTTTTTCAAAAATACCGGCGAGTTTATCGGCTGAGCACAACTTTAGTGTTATTAGTGAGTTGCCCTGGCAGTATGCTAACTTTCTGCAGCTATTTATTGGGGGTCGCATGCATAGTTTGTCCACAATTCATTAACTGGAAGTGACTTTTCAGACTGTCATAGTTTCCCGGGAGTGTGCTAAATGCCGAAAGTTGTTACAACAAAGCATACATCTACTGTTACGGATTTGTTGCCCTGTTCCTGTGCTACAAGTCGATATCAATTTTTTATATGTGGCTCAAATATTGTGGCCGCAACGTCTGTCAATCTAAGGTGTGCACGTTTACGATTACGTTAACAAAATGACGCTATCCGCTAACGTTATGGGGTCTTATCGTTTTCTCCGTTTTTTTCAAAAATACCGGCGAGTTTATCGGCTGAGCACAACTTTAGTGTTATTAGTGAGTTGCCCTGGCAGTATGCTAACTTTCTGCTGTTACTTATTGGGGGTCGCATGCATAGTTTGTCCACAATTCATTAACTGGAAGTGACTTTTCAGACTGTCATAGTTTCCCGGGAGTGTGCTAAATGCCGAAAGTTGTTACAACAAAGCATACATCTACTGTTACGGATTTGTTGCCCTGTTCCTGTGCTACAAGTCGATATCAATTTTTTATATGTGGCTCAAATATTGTGGCCGCAACGTCTGTCAATCTAAGGTGTGCACGTTTACGATTACGTTAACAAAATGACGCTATCCGCTAACGTTATGGGGTCTTATCGTTTTCTCCGTTTTTTCAAAAATACCGGCGAGTTTATCGGCTGAGCACAACTTTAGTGTTATTAGTGAGTTGCCCTGGCAGTATGCTAACTTTCTGTAGCTATTTATTGGGGGTCGCATGCATAGTTTGTCCACAATTCATTAACTGGAAGTGACTTTTCAGACTGTCATAGTTTCCCGGGAGTGTGCTAAATGCCGAAAGTTGTTACAACAAAGCATACATCTACTGTTACGGATTTGTTGCCCTGTTCCTGTGCTACAAGTCGATATCAATTTTTTATATGTGGCTCAAATATTGTGGCCGCAACGTCTGTCAATCTAAGGTGTGCACGTTTACGATTACGTTAACAAAATGACGTTATCCGCTAACGTTATGGGGTCTTATCGTTTTCTCCGTTTTTTCAAAAATACCGGCGAGTTTATCGGCTGAGCACAACTTTAGTGTTATTAGTGAGTTGCCCTGGCAGTATGCTAACTTTCTGCAGCTATTTATTGGGGGTCGCATGCATAGTTTGTCCACAATTCATTAACTGGAAGTGACTTTTCAGACTGTCATAGTTTCCCGGGAGTGTGCTAAATGCCGAAAGTTGTTACAACAAAGCATACATCTACTGTTACGGATTTGTTGCCCTGTTCCTGTGCTACAAGTCGATATCAATTTTTTATATGTGGCTCAAATATTGTGGCCGCAACGTCTGTCAATCTAAGGTGTGCACGTTTACGATTACGTTAACAAAATGACGCTATCCGCTAACGTTATGGGGTCTTATCGTTTTCTCCGTTTTTTCAAAAATACCGGCGAGTTTATCGGCTGAGCACAACTTTAGTGTTATTAGTGAGTTGCCCTGGCAGTATGCTAACTTTCTGCAGCTATTTATTGGGGGTCGCATGCATAGTTTGTCCACAATTCATTAACTGGAAGTGACTTTTCAGACTGTCATAGTTTCCCGGGAGTGTGCTAAATGCCGAAAGTTGTTACAACAAAGCATACATCTACTGTTACGGATTTGTTGCCCTGTTCCTGTGCTACAAGTCGATATCAATTTTTTATATGTGGCTCAAATATTGTGGCCGCAACGTCTGTCAATCTAAGGTGTGCACGTTTACGATTACGTTAACAAAATGACGCTATCCGCTAACGTTATGGGGTCTTATCGTTTTCTCCGTTTTTTCAAAAATACCGGCGAGTTTATCGGCTGAGCACAACTTTAGTGTTATTAGTGAGTTGCCCTGGCAGTATGCTAACTTTCTGCACCTATTTATTGGGGGTCGCATGCATAGTTTGTCCACAATTCATTAACTGGAAGTGACTTTACAGACTGTCATAGTTTCCCGGGAGTGTGCTAAATGCCGAAAGTTGTTACAACAAAGCATACATCTACTGTTACGGATTTGTTGCCCTGTTCCTGTGCTACAAGTCGATATTAATTTTTTATATGTGGCTCAAATATTGTGGCCGCAACGTCTGTCAATCTAAGGTGTGCACGTTTACGATTACGTTAACAAAATGACGCTATCCGCTAACGTTATGGGGTCTTATCGTTTTCTCCGTTTTTTCAAAAATACCGGCGAGTTTATCGGCTGAGCACAACTTTAGTGTTATTAGTGAGTTGCCATGGCAGTATGCTAACTTTCTGCACCTATTTATTGGGGGTCGCATGCATAGTTTGTCCACAATTCATTAACTGGAAGTGACTTTACAGACTGTCATAGTTTCCCGGGAGTGTGCTAAATGCCGAAAGTTGTTACAACAAAGCATACATCTACTGTTACGGATTTGTTGCCCTGTTCCTGTGCTACAAGTCGATATCAATTTTTTATATGTGGCTCAAATATTGTGGCCGCAACGTCTGTCAATCTAAGTGGTAAATTTCCAAGTATTTTTAAAACTGCAAGAGTTTGTCCAATTTTTAAAAGTGGCGATGCCTGTAATCCTGATAATTATAGACCAATAGCAGTTTTGCCTTGTCTCTCAAAAATCATAGAACGACATATAGCTAATAGTTTGTATATATTTTTAAATAGTAATGACCTTCTTAATACTACACAGTCAGGTTTCAGACCTAAACATTCGTGTACTACTGCACTTACTAAATTAGTAGATGAATGGTTGGCAAATATAGATAATGGAGAGATAAACGGAGTTATATTTTTAGATTTAAAGAAAGCTTTTGATCTGGTTAATCATATAATTTTATTGAAAAAACTTGAATATTATAATGTTTCAAATTGTACACTAGACTGGTTTAAGTCATACTTGTTTGAACGAAGCCAACAAGTTAAGGTCAATAACGTCATGTCTAATACTAAATGCATAAAAACTGGGGTACCACAAGGTTCTATCCTGGGCCCTTTGTTATTTATTTTATATATCAATGATTTACCACTTAATATAGAACATTCATTAATAGATTTATATGCAGATGATTCTACATTACATTGTAAAGGTAATAATTTACTTCAGTTAACTTCTAACCTTCAAAATGATATTCATGTAATTGAAAACTGGTGTGCGCAAAATTGTATGAAATTAAATGCCAAAAAGTGTAAATCAATGATTGTTGGTTCAAAACAAAGACTTTGTTCAACTGGAAACAGTTTAGATATCAATATTTCAAATGAACAAATAGAAAATGTAGATTGTGAAAAACTTCTTGGTTTATATATTGACAAAAACCTAAATTGGAATCAGCAGATAGATAAAATGTCATGTACTATATCAAACAGAATCAATTTATTACAAAAGATAAGAAAATATTTACCTATGCATATACGTATTATCTATTTTAATGCTTATATTCTGCCATTATTTGATTATTGTTGCAATATATGGGGAAGCTGTTGTGAAAGTGGAATAAATAAACTTAATAAGTTATTAAAGAAATCTGCTAGGGTTATAGTAGAAGCTGACATAATGACATCATCCAGTTTATTGTTTAATAGTTTACGCTGGTTAAATGTGGAAAAACGCATTCAATACCAAAAGGCAATACTTGTATTTAAATCATTAAATGGTATGGTTCCTAACTATTTACAAGAAAATTTTCATTTTACTGATAATCAAAATTATAACTTGCGTTCAGCTGATGAAAAAGTATTAAATCTTCCAAAACCAAAAACAAATTTTTTAAAGAAAACATTTACATATTCAGGTTCTCAAATATGGAACAGTTTACCAAATGAAATAAAAATGAGTAATACACTTGTATCTTTTAAAACAAAATGTTACAAATTTTTCATCAATTGTGCAAATTAATATGCTTTTTCATTATTATTTAAATACAATTGTATATTGTGTATAATATAACTTTATAATACTCTATGTACTTATAAATATGTTATTATTATTTTGAGGACTCTCAGGAAGATTAGTTTTAACTAATGGGATCATCCTCTTGAAATAAAGATTATTTATTTATTTATTTATTTTTATTTAAGGTGTGCACGTTTACGATTACGTTAACAAAATGACGCTATCCGCTAACGTTATGGGGTCTTATCGTTTTCTCCGTTTTTTCAAAAATACCGGCGAGTTTATCGGCTGAGCACAACTTTAGTGTTATTAGTGAGTTGCCCTGGCAGTATGCTAACTTTCTGCAGCTATTTATTGGGGGTCGCATGCATAGTTTGTCCACAATTCATTAACTGGAAGTGACTTTTCAGACTGTCATAGTTTCCCGGGAGTGTGCTAAATGCCGAAAGTTGTTACAACAAAGCATACATCTACTGTTACGGATTTGTTGCCCTGTTCCTGTGCTACAAGTCGATATCAATTTTTTATATGTGGCTCAAATATTGTGGCCGCAACGTCTGTCAATCTAAGGTGTGCACGTTTACGATTACGTTAACAAAATGACGCTATCCGCTAACGTTATGGGGTCTTATCGTTTTCTCCGTTTTTTCAAAAATACCGGCGAGTTTATCGGCTGAGCACAACTTTAGTGTTATTAGTGAGTTGCCCTGGCAGTATGCTAACTTTCTGCACCTATTTATTGGGGGTCGCATGCATAGTTTGTCCACAATTCATTAACTGGAAGTGACTTTTCAGACTGTCATAGTTTCCCGGGAGTGTGCTAAATGCCGAAAGTTGTTACAACAAAGCATACATCTACTGTTACGGATTTGTTGCCCTGTTCCTGTGCTACAAGTCGATATCAATTTTTTATATGTGGCTCAAATATTGTGGCCGCAACGTCTGTCAATCTAAGGTGTGCACGTTTACGATTACGTTAACAAAATGACGCTATCCGTTAACGTTATGGGGTCTTATCGTTTTCTCCGTTTTTTCAAAAATACCGGCGAGTTTATCGGCTGAGCACAACTTTAGTGTTATTAGTGAGTTGCCCTGGCAGTATGCTAACTTTCTGCAGCTATTTATTGGGGGTCGCATGCATAGTTTGTCCACAATTCATTAACTGGAAGTGACTTTTCAGACTGTCATAGTTTCCCGGGAGTGTGCTAAATGCCGAAAGTTGTTACAACAAAGCATACATCTACTGTTACGGATTTGTTGCCCTGTTCCTGTGCTACAAGTCGATATCAATTTTTTATATGTGGCCGCAACGTCTGTCAATCTAAGGTGTGCACGTTTACGATTACGTTAACAAAATGACGCTATCCGCTAACGTTATGGGGTCTTATCGTTTTCTCCGTTTTTTCAAAAATACCGGCGAGTTTATCGGCTGAGCACAACTTTAGTGTTATTAGTGAGTTGCCCTGGCAGTATGCTAACTTTCTGCAGCTATTTATTGGGGGTCGCATGCATAGTTTGTCCACAATTCATTAACTGGAAGTGACTTTTCAGACTGTCATAGTTTCCCGGGAGTGTGCTAAATGCCGAAAGTTGTTACAACAAAGCATACATCTACTGTTACGGATTTGTTGCCCTGTTCCTGTGCTACAAGTCGATATCAATTTTTTATATGTGGCTCAAATATTGTGGCCGCAACGTCTGTCAATCTAAGGTGTGCACGTTTACGATTACGTTAACAAAATGACGCTATCCGCTAACGTTATGGGGTCTTATCGTTTTCTCCGTTTTTTCAAAAATACCGGCGAGTTTATCGGCTGAGCACAACTTTAGTGTTATTAGTGAGTTGCCCTGGCAGTATGCTAACTTTCTGCAGCTATTTATTGGGGGTCGCATGCATAGTTTGTCCACAATTCATTAACTGGAAGTGACTTTTCAGACTGTCATAGTTTCCCGGGAGTGTGCTAAATGCCGAAAGTTGTTACAACAAAGCATACATCTACTGTTACGGATTTGTTGCCCTGTTCCTGTGCTACAAGTCGATATCAATTTTTTATATGTGGCTCAAATATTGTGGCCGCAACGTCTGTCAATCTAAGGTGTGCACGTTTACGATTACGTTAACAAAATGACGCTATCCGCTAACGTTATGGGGTCTTATCGTTTTCTCCGTTTTTTCAAAAATACCGGCGAGTTTATCGGCTGAGCACAACTTTAGTGTTATTAGTGAGTTGCCATGGCAGTATGCTAACTTTCTGCAGCTATTTATTGGGGGTCGCATGCATAGTTTGTCCACAATTCATTAACTGGAAGTGACTTTTCAGACTGTCATAGTTTCCCGGGAGTGTGCTAAATGCCGAAAGTTGTTACAACAAAGCATACATCTACTGTTACGGATTTGTTGCCCTGTTCCTGTGCTACAAGTCGATATCAATTTTTTATATGTGGCTCAAATATTGTGGCCGCAACGTCTGTCAATCTAAGGTGTGCACGTTTACGATTACGTTAACAAAATGACGCTATCCGTTAACGTTATGGGGTCTTATCGTTTTCTCCGTTTTTTCAAAAATACCGGCGAGTTTATCGGCTGAGCACAACTTTAGTGTTATTAGTGAGTTGCCCTGGCAGTATGCTAACTTTCTGCAGCTATTTATTGGGGGTCGCATGCATAGTTTGTCCACAATTCATTAACTGGAAGTGACTTTTCAGACTGTCATAGTTTCCCGGGAGTGTGCTAAATGCCGAAAGTTGTTACAACAAAGCATACATCTACTGTTACGGATTTGTTGCCCTGTTCCTGTGCTACAAGTCGATATCAATTTTTTATATGTGGCTCAAATATTGTGGCCGCAACGTCTGTCAATCTAAGGTGTGCACGTTTACGATTACGTTAACAAAATGACGCTATCCGCTAACGTTATGGGGTCTTATCGTTTTCTCCGTTTTTTCAAAAATACCGGCGAGTTTATCGGCTGAGCACAACTTTAGTGTTATTAGTGAGTTGCCATGGCAGTATGCTAACTTTCTGCACCTATTTATTGGGGGTCGCATGCATAGTTTGTCCACAATTCATTAACTGGAAGTGACTTTTCAGACTGTCATAGTTTCCCGGGAGTGTGCTAAATGCCGAAAGTTGTTACAACAAAGCATACATCTACTGTTACGGATTTGTTGCCCTGTTCCTGTGCTACAAGTCGATATCAATTTTTTATATGTGGCCGCAACGTCTGTCAATCTAAGGTGTGCACGTTTACGATTACGTTAACAAAATGACGCTATCCGCTAACGTTATGGGGTCTTATCGTTTTCTCCGTTTTTTCAAAAATACCGGCGAGTTTATCGGCTGAGCACAACTTTAGTGTTATTAGTGAGTTGCCCTGGCAGTATGCTAACTTTCTGCAGCTATTTATTGGGGGTCGCATGCATAGTTTGTCCACAATTCATTAACTGGAAGTGACTTTTCAGACTGTCATAGTTTCCCGGGAGTGTGCTAAATGCCGAAAGTTGTTACAACAAAGCATACATCTACTGTTACGGATTTGTTGCCCTGTTCCTGTGCTACAAGTCGATATCAATTTTTTATATGTGGCTCACATATTGTGGCCGCAACGTCTGTCAATCTAAGGTGTGCACGTTTACGATTACGTTAACAAAATGACGCTATCCGTTAACGTTATGGGGTCTTATCGTTTTCTCCGTTTTTTCAAAAATACCGGCGAGTTTATCGGCTGAGCACAACTTTAGTGTTATTAGTGAGTTGCCCTGGCAGTATGCTAACTTTCTGCAGCTATTTATTGGGGGTCGCATGCATAGTTTGTCCACAATTCATTAACTGGAAGTGACTTTTCAGACTGTCATAGTTTCCCGGGAGTGTGCTAAATGCCGAAAGTTGTTACAACAAAGCATACATCTACTGTTACGGATTTGTTGCCCTGTTCCTGTGCTACAAGTCGATATCAATTTTTTATATGTGGCTCAAATATTGTGGCCGCAACGTCTGTCAATCTAAGGTGTGCACGTTTACGATTACGTTAACAAAATGACGCTATCCGCTAACGTTATGGGGTCTTATCGTTTTCTCCGTTTTTTCAAAAATACCGGCGAGTTTATCGGCTGAGCACAACTTTAGTGTTATTAGTGAGTTGCCCTGGCAGTATGCTAACTTTCTGCAGCTATTTATTGGGGGTCGCATGCATAGTTTGTCCACAATTCATTAACTGGAAGTGACTTTTCAGACTGTCATAGTTTCCCGGGAGTGTGCTAAATGCCGAAAGTTGTTACAACAAAGCATACATCTACTGTTACGGATTTGTTGCCCTGTTCCTGTGCTACAAGTCGATATCAATTTTTTATATGTGGCTCAAATATTGTGGCCGCAACGTCTGTCAATCTAAGGTGTGCACGTCTACGATTACGTTAACAAAATGACGCTATCCGTTAACGTTATGGGGTCTTATCGTTTTCTCCGTTTTTTCAAAAATACCGGCGAGTTTATCGGCTGAGCACAACTTTAGTGTTATTAGTGAGTTGCCCTGGCAGTATGCTAACTTTCTGCAGCTATTTATTGGGGGTCGCATGCATAGTTTGTCCACAATTCATTAACTGGAAGTGACTTTTCAGACTGTCATAGTTTCCCGGGAGTGTGCTAAATGCCGAAAGTTGTTACAACAAAGCATACATCTACTGTTACGGATTTGTTGCCCTGTTCCTGTGCTACAAGTCGATATCAATTTTTTATATGTGGCCGCAACGTCTGTCAATCTAAGGTGTGCACGTTTAAGATTACGTTAACAAAATGACGCTATCCGCTAACGTTATGGGGTCTTATCGTTTTCTCCGTTTTTTCAAAAATACCGGCGAGTTTATCGGCTGAGCACAACTTTAGTGTTATTAGTGAGTTGCCCTGGCAGTATGCTAACTTTCTGCAGCTATTTATTGGGGGTCGCATGCATAGTTTGTCCACAATTCATTAACTGGAAGTGACTTTTCAGACTGTCATAGTTTCCCGGGAGTGTGCTAAATGCCGAAAGTTGTTACAACAAAGCATACATCTACTGTTACGGATTTGTTGCCCTGTTCCTGTGCTACAAGTCGATATCAATTTTTTATATGTGGCTCAAATATTGTGGCCGCAACGTCTGTCAATCTAAGGTGTGCACGTCTACGATTACGTTAACAAAATGACGCTATCCGTTAACGTTATGGGGTCTTATCGTTTTCTCCGTTTTTTCAAAAATACCGGCGAGTTTATCGGCTGAGCACAACTTTAGTGTTATTAGTGAGTTGCCCTGGCAGTATGCTAACTTTCTGCAGCTATTTATTGGGGGTCGCATGCATAGTTTGTCCACAATTCATTAACTGGAAGTGACTTTTCAGACTGTCATAGTTTCCCGGGAGTGTGCTAAATGCCGAAAGTTGTTACAACAAAGCATACATCTACTGTTACGGATTTGTTGCCCTGTTCCTGTGCTACAAGTCGATATCAATTTTTTATATGTGGCTCAAATATTGTGGCCGCAACGTCTGTCAATCTAAGGTGTGCACGTTTACGATTACGTTAACAAAATGTTATGGGGTCTTATCGTTTTCTCCGTTTTTTCAAAAATACCGGCGAGTTTATCGGCTGAGCACAACTTTAGTGTTATTAGTGAGTTGCCCTGGCAGTATGCTAACTTTCTGCAGCTATTTATTGGGGGTCGCATGCATAGTTTGTCCACAATTCATTAACTGGAAGTGACTTTTCAGACTGTCATAGTTTCCCGGGAGTGTGCTAAATGCCGAAAGTTGTTACAACAAAGCATACATCTACTGTTACGGATTTGTTGCCCTGTTCCTGTGCTACAAGTCGATATCAATTTTTTATATGTGGCTCAAATATTGTGGCCGCAACGTCTGTCAATCTAAGGTGTGCACGTCTACGATTACGTTAACAAAATGACGCTATCCGTTAACGTTATGGGGTCTTATCGTTTTCTCCGTTTTTTCAAAAATACCGGCGAGTTTATCGGCTGAGCACAACTTTAGTGTTATTAGTGAGTTGCCCTGGCAGTATGCTAACTTTCTGCAGCTATTTATTGGGGGTCGCATGCATAGTTTGTCCACAATTCATTAACTGGAAGTGACTTTTCAGACTGTCATAGTTTCCCGGGAGTGTGCTAAATGCCGAAAGTTGTTACAACAAAGCATACATCTACTGTTACGGATTTGTTGCCCTGTTCCTGTGCTACAAGTCGATATCAATTTTTTATATGTGGCCGCAACGTCTGTCAATCTAAGGTGTGCACGTTTACGATTACGTTAACAAAATGACGCTATCCGCTAACGTTATGGGGTCTTATCGTTTTCTCCGTTTTTTCAAAAATACCGGCGAGTTTATCGGCTGAGCACAACTTTAGTGTTATTAGTGAGTTGCCCTGGCAGTATGCTAACTTTCTGCAGCTATTTATTGGGGGTCGCATGCATAGTTTGTCCACAATTCATTAACTGGAAGTGACTTTTCAGACTGTCATAGTTTCCCGGGAGTGTGCTAAATGCCGAAAGTTGTTACAACAAAGCATACATCTACTGTTACGGATTTGTTGCCCTGTTCCTGTGCTACAAGTCGATATCAATTTTTTATATGTGGCTCAAATATTGTGGCCGCAACGTCTGTCAATCTAAGGTGTGCACGTTTACGATTACGTTAACAAAATGACGCTATCCGCTAACGTTATGGGGTCTTATCGTTTTCTCCGTTTTTTCAAAAATACCGGCGAGTTTATCGGCTGAGCACAACTTTAGTGTTATTAGTGAGTTGCCCTGGCAGTATGCTAACTTTCTGCAGCTATTTATTGGGGGTCGCATGCATAGTTTGTCCACAATTCATTAACTGGAAGTGACTTTTCAGACTGTCATAGTTTCCCGGGAGTGTGCTAAATGCCGAAAGTTGTTACAACAAAGCATACATCTACTGTTACGGATTTGTTGCCCTGTTCCTGTGCTACAAGTCGATATCAATTTTTTATATGTGGCTCAAATATTGTGGCCGCAACGTCTGTCAATCTAAGGTGTGCACGTTTACGATTACGTTAACAAAATGACGCTATCCGTTAACGTTATGGGGTCTTATCGTTTTCTCCGTTTTTTCAAAAATACCGGCGAGTTTATCGGCTGAGCACAACTTTAGTGTTATTAGTGAGTTGCCCTGGCAGTATGCTAACTTTCTGCAGCTATTTATTGGGGGTCGCATGCATAGTTTGTCCACAATTCATTAACTGGAAGTGACTTTTCAGACTGTCATAGTTTCCCGGGAGTGTGCTAAATGCCGAAAGTTGTTACAACAAAGCATACATCTACTGTTACGGATTTGTTGCCCTGTTCCTGTGCTACAAGTCGATATCAATTTTTTATATGTGGCTCACATATTGTGGCCGCAACGTCTGTCAATCTAAGGTGTGCACGTTTACGATTACGTTAACAAAATGACGCTATCCGCTAACGTTATGGGGTCTTATCGTTTTCTCCGTTTTTTCAAAAATACCGGCGAGTTTATCGGCTGAGCACAACTTTAGTGTTATTAGTGAGTTGCCCTGGCAGTATGCTTACTTTCTGCAGCTATTTATTGGGGGTCGCATGCATAGTTTGTCCACAATTCATTAACTGGAAGTGACTTTTCAGACTGTCATAGTTTCCCGGGAGTGTGCTAAATGCCGAAAGTTGTTACAACAAAGCATACATCTACTGTTACGGATTTGTTGCCCTGTTCCTGTGCTACAAGTCGATATCAATTTTTTATATGTGGCTCAAATATTGTGGCCGCAACGTCTGTCAATCTAAGGTGTGCACGTTTACGATTACGTTAACAAAATGACGCTATCCGCTAACGTTATGGGGTCTTATCGTTTTCTCCGTTTTTTCAAAAATACCGGCGAGTTTATCGGCTGAGCACAACTTTAGTGTTATTAGTGAGTTGCCATGGCAGTATGCTAACTTTCTGCACCTATTTATTGGGGGTCGCATGCATAGTTTGTCCACAATTCATTAACTGGAAGTGACTTTACAGACTGTCATAGTTTCCCGGGAGTGTGCTAAATGCCGAAAGTTGTTACAACAAAGCATACATCTACTGTTACGGATTTGTTGCCCTGTTCCTGTGCTACAAGTCGATATCAATTTTTTATATGTGGCTCACATATTGTGGCCGCAACGTCTGTCAATCTAAGGTGTGCACGTTTACGATTACGTTAACAAAATGACGCTATCCGCTAACGTTATGGGGTCTTATCGTTTTCTCCGTTTTTTCAAAAATACCGGCGAGTTTATCGGCTGAGCACAACTTTAGTGTTATTAGTGAGTTGCCCTGGCAGTATGCTTACTTTCTGCAGCTATTTATTGGGGGTCGCATGCATAGTTTGTCCACAATTCATTAACTGGAAGTGACTTTTCAGACTGTCATAGTTTCCCGGGAGTGTGCTAAATGCCGAAAGTTGTTACAACAAAGCATACATCTACTGTTACGGATTTGTTGCCCTGTTCCTGTGCTACAAGTCGATATCAATTTTTTATATGTGGCTCAAATATTGTGGCCGCAACGTCTGTCAATCTAAGGTGTGCACGTTTACGATTACGTTAACAAAATGACGCTATCCGCTAACGTTATGGGGTCTTATCGTTTTCTCCGTTTTTTCAAAAATACCGGCGAGTTTATCGGCTGAGCACAACTTTAGTGTTATTAGTGAGTTGCCATGGCAGTATGCTAACTTTCTGCACCTATTTATTGGGGGTCGCATGCATAGTTTGTCCACAATTCATTAACTGGAAGTGACTTTACAGACTGTCATAGTTTCCCGGGAGTGTGCTAAATGCCGAAAGTTGTTACAACAAAGCATACATCTACTGTTACGGATTTGTTGCCCTGTTCCTGTGCTACAAGTCGATATCAATTTTTTATATGTGGCTCAAATATTGTGGCCGCAACGTCTGTCAATCTAAGTGGTAAATTTCCAAGTATTTTTAAAACTGCAAGAGTTTGTCCAATTTTTAAAAGTGGCGATGCCTGTAATCCTGATAATTATAGACCAATAGCAGTTTTGCCTTGTCTCTCAAAAATCATAGAACGACATATAGCTAATAGTTTGTATATATTTTTAAATAGTAATGACCTTCTTAATACTACACAGTCAGGTTTCAGACCTAAACATTCGTGTACTACTGCACTTACTAAATTAGTAGATGAATGGTTGGCAAATATAGATAATGGAGAGATAAACGGAGTTATATTTTTAGATTTAAAGAAAGCTTTTGATCTGGTTAATCATATAATTTTATTGAAAAAACTTGAATATTATAATGTTTCAAATTGTACACTAGACTGGTTTAAGTCATACTTGTTTGAACGAAGCCAACAAGTTAAGGTCAATAACGTCATGTCTAATACTAAATGCATAAAAACTGGGGTACCACAAGGTTCTATCCTGGGCCCTTTGTTATTTATTTTATATATCAATGATTTACCACTTAATATAGAACATTCATTAATAGATTTATATGCAGATGATTCTACATTACATTGTAAAGGTAATAATTTACTTCAGTTAACTTCTAACCTTCAAAATGATATTCATGTAATTGAAAACTGGTGTGCGCAAAATTGTATGAAATTAAATGCCAAAAAGTGTAAATCAATGATTGTTGGTTCAAAACAAAGACTTTGTTCAACTGGAAACAGTTTAGATATCAATATTTCAAATGAACAAATAGAAAATGTAGATTGTGAAAAACTTCTTGGTTTATATATTGACAAAAACCTAAATTGGAATCAGCAGATAGATAAAATGTCATGTACTATATCAAACAGAATCAATTTATTACAAAAGATAAGAAAATATTTACCTATGCATATACGTATTATCTATTTTAATGCTTATAGTCTGCCATTATTTGATTATTGTTGCAATATATGGGGAAGCTGTTGTGAAAGTGGAATAAATAAACTTAATAAGTTATTAAAGAAATCTGCTAGGGTTATAGTAGAAGCTGACATAATGACATCATCCAGTTTATTGTTTAATAGTTTACGCTGGTTAAATGTGGAAAAACGCATTCAATACCAAAAGGCAATACTTGTATTTAAATCATTAAATGGTATGGTTCCTAACTATTTACAAGAAAATTTTCATTTTACTGATAATCAAAATTATAACTTGCGTTCAGCTGATGAAAAAGTATTAAATCTTCCAAAACCAAAAACAAATTTTTTAAAGAAAACATTTACATATTCAGGTTCTCAAATATGGAACAGTTTACCAAATGAAATAAAAATGAGTAATACACTTGTATCTTTTAAAACAAAATGTTACAAATTTTTCATCAATTGTGCAAATTAATATGCTTTTTCATTATTATTTAAATACAATTGTATATTGTGTATAATATAACTTTATAATACTCTATGTACTTATAAATATGTTATTATTATTTTGAGGACTCTCAGGAAGATTAGTTTTAACTAATGGGATCATCCTCTTGAAATAAAGATTATTTATTTATTTATTTATTTTTATTTAAGGTGTGCACGTTTACGATTACGTTAACAAAATGACGCTATCCGCTAACGTTATGGGGTCTTATCGTTTTCTCCGTTTTTTCAAAAATACCGGCGAGTTTATCGGCTGAGCACAACTTTAGTGTTATTAGTGAGTTGCCCTGGCAGTATGCTAACTTTCTGCAGCTATTTATTGGGGGTCGCATGCATAGTTTGTCCACAATTCATTAACTGGAAGTGACTTTTCAGACTGTCATGGTTTCCCGGGAGTGTGCTAAATGCCGAAAGTTGTTACAACAAAGCATACATCTACTGTTACGGATTTGTTGCCCTGTTCCTGTGCTACAAGTCGATATCAATTTTTTATATGTGGCTCAAATATTGTGGCCGCAACGTCTGTCAATCTAAGGTGTGCACTTTTACGATTACGTTAACAAAATGACGCTATCCGCTAACGTTATGGGGTCTTATCGTTTTCTCCGTTTTTTCAAAAATACCGGCGAGTTTATCGGCTGAGCACAACTTTAGTGTTATTAGTGAGTTGCCCTGGCAGTATGCTAACTTTCTGCAGCTATTTATTGGGGGTCGCATGCATAGTTTGTCCACAATTCATTAACTGGAAGTGACTTTTCAGACTGTCATGGTTTCCCGGGAGTGTGCTAAATGCCGAAAGTTGTTACAACAAAGCATACATCTACTGTTACGGATTTGTTGCCCTGTTCCTGTGCTACAAGTCGATATCAATTTTTTATATGTGGCTCAAATATTGTGGCCGCAACGTCTGTCAATCTAAGGTGTGCACGTTTACGATTACGTTAACAAAATGACGCTATCCGTTAACGTTATGGGGTCTTATCGTTTTCTCCGTTTTTTCAAAAATACCGGCGAGTTTATCGGCTGAGCACAACTTTAGTGTTATTAGTGAGTTGCCCTGGCAGTATGCTAACTTTCTGCAGCTATTTATTGGGGGTCGCATGCATAGTTTGTCCACAATTCATTAACTGGAAGTGACTTTTCAGACTGTCATAGTTTCCCGGGAGTGTGCTAAATGCCGAAAGTTGTTACAACAAAGCATACATCTACTGTTACGGATTTGTTGCCCTGTTCCTGTGCTACAAGTCGATATCAATTTTTTATATGTGGCTCACATATTGTGGCCGCAACGTCTGTCAATCTAAGGTGTGCACGTTTACGATTACGTTAACAAAATGACGCTATCCGCTAACGTTATGGGGTCTTATCGTTTTCTCCGTTTTTTCAAAAATACCGGCGAGTTTATCGGCTGAGCACAACTTTAGTGTTATTAGTGAGTTGCCCTGGCAGTATGCTTACTTTCTGCAGCTATTTATTGGGGGTCGCATGCATAGTTTGTCCACAATTCATTAACTGGAAGTGACTTTTCAGACTGTCATAGTTTCCCGGGAGTGTGCTAAATGCCGAAAGTTGTTACAACAAAGCATACATCTACTGTTACGGATTTGTTGCCCTGTTCCTGTGCTACAAGTCGATATCAATTTTTTATATGTGGCTCAAATATTGTGGCCGCAACGTCTGTCAATCTAAGGTGTGCACGTTTACGATTACGTTAACAAAATGACGCTATCCGCTAACGTTATGGGGTCTTATCGTTTTCTCCGTTTTTTCAAAAATACCGGCGAGTTTATCGGCTGAGCACAACTTTAGTGTTATTAGTGAGTTGCCATGGCAGTATGCTAACTTTCTGCACCTATTTATTGGGGGTCGCATGCATAGTTTGTCCACAATTCATTAACTGGAAGTGACTTTACAGACTGTCATAGTTTCCCGGGAGTGTGCTAAATGCCGAAAGTTGTTACAACAAAGCATACATCTACTGTTACGGATGTGTTGCCCTGTTCCTGTGCTACAAGTCGATATCAATTTTTTATATGTGGCTCACATATTGTGGCCGCAACGTCTGTCAATCTAAGGTGTGCACGTTTACGATTACGTTAACAAAATGACGCTATCCGCTAACGTTATGGGGTCTTATCGTTTTCTCCGTTTTTTCAAAAATACCGGCGAGTTTATCGGCTGAGCACAACTTTAGTGTTATTAGTGAGTTGCCCTGGCAGTATGCTTACTTTCTGCAGCTATTTATTGGGGGTCGCATGCATAGTTTGTCCACAATTCATTAACTGGAAGTGACTTTTCAGACTGTCATAGTTTCCCGGGAGTGTGCTAAATGCCGAAAGTTGTTACAACAAAGCATACATCTACTGTTACGGATTTGTTGCCCTGTTCCTGTGCTACAAGTCGATATCAATTTTTTATATGTGGCTCAAATATTGTGGCCGCAACGTCTGTCAATCTAAGGTGTGCACGTTTACGATTACGTTAACAAAATGACGCTATCCGCTAACGTTATGGGGTCTTATCGTTTTCTCCGTTTTTTCAAAAATACCGGCGAGTTTATCGGCTGAGCACAACTTTAGTGTTATTAGTGAGTTGCCATGGCAGTATGCTAACTTTCTGCACCTATTTATTGGGGGTCGCATGCATAGTTTGTCCACAATTCATTAACTGGAAGTGACTTTACAGACTGTCATAGTTTCCCGGGAGTGTGCTAAATGCCGAAAGTTGTTACAACAAAGCATACATCTACTGTTACGGATTTGTTGCCCTGTTCCTGTGCTACAAGTCGATATCAATTTTTTATATGTGGCTCAAATATTGTGGCCGCAACGTCTGTCAATCTAAGTGGTAAATTTCCAAGTATTTTTAAAACTGCAAGAGTTTGTCCAATTTTTAAAAGTGGCGATGCCTGTAATCCTGATAATTATAGACCAATAGCAGTTTTGCCTTGTCTCTCAAAAATCATAGAACGACATATAGCTAATAGTTTGTATATATTTTTAAATAGTAATGACCTTCTTAATACTACACAGTCAGGTTTCAGACCTAAACATTCGTGTACTACTGCACTTACTAAATTAGTAGATGAATGGTTGGCAAATATAGATAATGGAGAGATAAACGGAGTTATATTTTTAGATTTAAAGAAAGCTTTTGATCTGGTTAATCATATAATTTTATTGAAAAAACTTGAATATTATAATGTTTCAAATTGTACACTAGACTGGTTTAAGTCATACTTGTTTGAACGAAGCCAACAAGTTAAGGTCAATAACGTCATGTCTAATACTAAATGCATAAAAACTGGGGTACCACAAGGTTCTATCCTGGGCCCTTTGTTATTTATTTTATATATCAATGATTTACCACTTAATATAGAACATTCATTAATAGATTTATATGCAGATGATTCTACATTACATTGTAAAGGTAATAATTTACTTCAGTTAACTTCTAACCTTCAAAATGATATTCATGTAATTGAAAACTGGTGTGCGCAAAATTGTATGAAATTAAATGCCAAAAAGTGTAAATCAATGATTGTTGGTTCAAAACAAAGACTTTGTTCAACTGGAAACAGTTTAGATATCAATATTTCAAATGAACAAATAGAAAATGTAGATTGTGAAAAACTTCTTGGTTTATATATTGACAAAAACCTAAATTGGAATCAGCAGATAGATAAAATGTCATGTACTATATCAAACAGAATCAATTTATTACAAAAGATAAGAAAATATTTACCTATGCATATACGTATTATCTATTTTAATGCTTATAGTCTGCCATTATTTGATTATTGTTGCAATATATGGGGAAGCTGTTGTGAAAGTGGAATAAATAAACTTAATAAGTTATTAAAGAAATCTGCTAGGGTTATAGTAGAAGCTGACATAATGACATCATCCAGTTTATTGTTTAATAGTTTACGCTGGTTAAATGTGGAAAAACGCATTCAATACCAAAAGGCAATACTTGTATTTAAATCATTAAATGGTATGGTTCCTAACTATTTACAAGAAAATTTTCATTTTACTGATAATCAAAATTATAACTTGCGTTCAGCTGATGAAAAAGTATTAAATCTTCCAAAACCAAAAACAAATTTTTTAAAGAAAACATTTACATATTCAGGTTCTCAAATATGGAACAGTTTACCAAATGAAATAAAAATGAGTAATACACTTGTATCTTTTAAAACAAAATGTTACAAATTTTTCATCAATTGTGCAAATTAATATGCTTTTTCATTATTATTTAAATACAATTGTATATTGTGTATAATATAACTTTATAATACTCTATGTACTTATAAATATGTTATTATTATTTTGAGGACTCTCAGGAAGATTAGTTTTAACTAATGGGATCATCCTCTTGAAATAAAGATTATTTATTTATTTATTTATTTTTATTTAAGGTGTGCACGTTTACGATTACGTTAACAAAATGACGCTATCCGCTAACGTTATGGGGTCTTATCGTTTTCTCCGTTTTTTCAAAAATACCGACGAGTTTATCGGCTGAGCACAACTTTAGTGTTATTAGTGAGTTGCCCTGGCAGTATGCTAACTTTCTGCAGCTATTTATTGGGGGTCGCATGCATAGTTTGTCCACAATTCATTAACTGGAAGTGACTTTTCAGACTGTCATAGTTTCCCGGGAGTGTGCTAAATGCCGAAAGTTGTTACAACAAAGCATACATCTACTGTTACGGATTTGTTGCCCTGTTCCTGTGCTACAAGTCGATATCAATTTTTTATATGTGGCCGCAACGTCTGTCAATCTAAGGTGTGCACGTTTACGATTACGTTAACAAAATGACGCTATCCGCTAACGTTATGGGGTCTTATCGTTTTCTCCGTTTTTTTCAAAAATACCGGCGAGTTTATCGGCTGAGCACAACTTTAGTGTTATTAGTGAGTTGCCCTGGCAGTATGCTAACTTTCTGCAGCTATTTATTGGGGGTCGCATGCATAGTTTGTCCACAATTCATTAACTGGAAGTGACTTTTCAGACTGTCATAGTTTCCCGGGAGTGTGCTAAATGCCGAAAGTTGTTACAACAAAGCATACATCTACTGTTACGGATTTGTTGCCCTGTTCCTGTGCTACAAGTCGATATCAATTTTTTATATGTGGCTCAAATATTGTGGCCGCAACGTCTGTCAATCTAAGGTGTGCACGTTTACGATTACGTTAACAAAATGACGCTATCCGTTAACGTTATGGGGTCTTATCGTTTTCTCCGTTTTTTCAAAAATACCGGCGAGTTTATCGGCTGAGCACAACTTTAGTGTTATTAGTGAGTTGCCCTGGCAGTATGCTAACTTTCTGCAGCTATTTATTGGGGGTCGCATGCATAGTTTGTCCACAATTCATTAACTGGAAGTGACTTTTCAGACTGTCATAGTTTCCCGGGAGTGTGCTAAATGCCGAAAGTTGTTACAACAAAGCATACATCTACTGTTACGGATTTGTTGCCCTGTTCCTGTGCTACAAGTCGATATCAATTTTTTATATGTGGCTCAAATATTGTGGCCGCAACGTCTGTCAATCTAAGGTGTGCACGTTTACGATTACGTTAACAAAATGACGCTATCCGCTAACGTTATGGGGTCTTATCGTTTTCTCCGTTTTTTCAAAAATACCGGCGAGTTTATCGGCTGAGCACAACTTTAGTGTTATTAGTGAGTTGCCCTGGCAGTATGCTAACTTTCTGCAGCTATTTATTGGGGGTCGCATGCATAGTTTGTCCACAATTCATTAACTTTAAGTGACTTTTCAGACTGTCATAGTTTCCCGGGAGTGTGCTAAATGCCGAAAGTTGTTACAACAAAGCATACATCTACTGTTACGGATTTGTTGCCCTGTTCCTGTGCTACAAGTCGATATCAATTTTTTATATGTGGCTCAAATATTGTGGCCGCAACGTCTGTCAATCTAAGGTGTGCACGTTTACGATTACGTTAACAAAATGACGCTATCCGCTAACGTTATGGGGTCTTATCGTTTTCTCCGTTTTTTCAAAAATACCGACGAGTTTATCGGCTGAGCACAACTTTAGTGTTATTAGTGAGTTGCCCTGGCAGTATGCTAACTTTCTGCAGCTATTTATTGGGGGTCGCATGCATAGTTTGTCCACAATTCATTAACTGGAAGTGACTTTTCAGACTGTCATAGTTTCCCGGGAGTGTGCTAAATGCCGAAAGTTGTTACAACAAAGCATACATCTACTGTTACGGATTTGTTGCCCTGTTCCTGTGCTACAAGTCGATATCAATTTTTTATATGTGGCCGCAACGTCTGTCAATCTAAGGTGTGCACGTTTACGATTACGTTAACAAAATGACGCTATCCGCTAACGTTATGGGGTCTTATCGTTTTCTCCGTTTTTTCAAAAATACCGGCGAGTTTATCGGCTGAGCACAACTTTAGTGTTATTAGTGAGTTGCCCTGGCAGTATGCTAACTTTCTGCAGCTATTTATTGGGGGTCGCATGCATAGTTTGTCCACAATTCATTAACTGGAAGTGACTTTTCAGACTGTCATAGTTTCCCGGGAGTGTGCTAAATGCCGAAAGTTGTTACAACAAAGCATACATCTACTGTTACGGATTTGTTGCCCTGTTCCTGTGCTACAAGTCGATATCAATTTTTTATATGTGGCTCAAATATTGTGGCCGCAACGTCTGTCAATCTAAGGTGTGCACGTTTACGATTACGTTAACAAAATGACGCTATCCGTTAACGTTATGGGGTCTTATCGTTTTCTCCGTTTTTTCAAAAATACCGGCGAGTTTATCGGCTGAGCACAACTTTAGTGTTATTAGTGAGTTGCCCTGGCAGTATGCTAACTTTCTGCAGCTATTTATTGGGGGTCGCATGCATAGTTTGTCCACAATTCATTAACTGGAAGTGACTTTTCAGACTGTCATAGTTTCCCGGGAGTGTGCTAAATGCCGAAAGTTGTTACAACAAAGCATACATCTACTGTTACGGATTTGTTGCCCTGTTCCTGTGCTACAAGTCGATATCAATTTTTTATATGTGGCTCAAATATTGTGGCCGCAACGTCTGTCAATCTAAGGTGTGCACGTTTACGATTACGTTAACAAAATGACGCTATCCGTTAACGTTATGGGGTCTTATCGTTTTCTCCGTTTTTTCAAAAATACCGGCGAGTTTATCGGCTGAGCACAACTTTAGTGTTATTAGTGAGTTGCCCTGGCAGTATGCTAACTTTCTGCAGCTATTTATTGGGGGTCGCATGCATAGTTTGTCCACAATTCATTAACTGGAAGTGACTTTTCAGACTGTCATAGTTTCCCGGGAGTGTGCTAAATGCCGAAAGTTGTTACAACAAAGCATACATCTACTGTTACGGATTTGTTGCCCTGTTCCTGTGCTACAAGTCGATATCAATTTTTTATATGTGGCTCACATATTGTGGCCGCAACGTCTGTCAATCTAAGGTGTGCACGTTTACGATTACGTTAACAAAATGACGCTATCCGCTAACGTTATGGGGTCTTATCGTTTTCTCCGTTTTTTCAAAAATACCGGCGAGTTTATCGGCTGAGCACAACTTTAGTGTTATTAGTGAGTTGCCCTGGCAGTATGCTTACTTTCTGCAGCTATTTATTGGGGGTCGCATGCATAGTTTGTCCACAATTCATTAACTGGAAGTGACTTTTCAGACTGTCATAGTTTCCCGGGAGTGTGCTAAATGCCGAAAGTTGTTACAACAAAGCATACATCTACTGTTACGGATTTGTTGCACTGTTCCTGTGCTACAAGTCGATATCAATTTTTTATATGTGGCTCAAATATTGTGACCGCAACGTCTGTCAATCTAAGGTGTGCACGTTTACGATTACGTTAACAAAATGACGCTATCCGCTAACGTTATGGGGTCTTATCGTTTTCTCCGTTTTTTCAAAAATACCGGCGAGTTTATCGGCTGAGCACAACTTTAGTGTTATTAGTGAGTTGCCCTGGCAGTATGCTAACTTTCTGCAGCTATTTATTGGGGGTCGCATGCATAGTTTGTCCACAATTCATTAACTGGAAGTGACTTTTCAGACTGTCATAGTTTCCCGGGAGTGTGCTAAATGCCGAAAGTTGTTACAACAAAGCATACATCTACTGTTACGGATTTGTTGCCCTGTTCCTGTGCTACAAGTCGATATCAATTTTTTATATGTGGCTCAAATATTGTGGCCGCAACGTCTGTCAATCTAAGGTGTGCACGTTTACGATTACGTTAACAAAATGACGCTATCCGCTAACGTTATGGGGTCTTATCGTTTTCTCCGTTTTTTCAAAAATACCGGCGAGTTTATCGGCTGAGCACAACTTTAGTGTTATTAGTGAGTTGCCCTGGCAGTATGCTAACTTTCTGCAGCTATCTATTGGGGGTCGCATGCATAGTTTGTCCACAATTCATTAACTGGAAGTTACTTTTCAGACTGTCATAGTTTCCCGGGAGTGTGCTAAATGCCGAAAGTTGTTACAACAAAGCATACATCTACTGTTACGGATTTGTTGCCCTGTTCCTGTGCTACAAGTCGATATCAATTTTTTATATGTGGCTCACATATTGTGGCCGCAACGTCTGTCAATCTAAGGTGTGCACGTTTACGATTACGTTAACAAAATGACGCTATCCGCTAACGTTATGGGGTCTTATCGTTTTCTCCGTTTTTTCAAAAATACCGGCGAGTTTATCGGCTGAGCACAACTTTAGTGTTATTAGTGAGTTGCCCTGGCAGTATGCTAACTTTCTGCAGCTATTTATTGGGGGTCGCATGCATAGTTTGTCCACAATTCATTAACTGGAAGTGACTTTTCAGACTGTCATAGTTTCCCGGGAGTGTGCTAAATGCCGAAAGTTGTTACAACAAAGCATACATCTACTGTTACGGATTTGTTGCCCTGTTCCTGTGCTACAAGTCGATATCAATTTTTTATATGTGGCTCAAATATTGTGGCCGCAACGTCTGTCAATCTAAGGTGTGCACGTTTACGATTACGTTAACAAAATGACGCTATCCGTTAACGTTATGGGGTCTTATCGTTTTCTCCGTTTTTTCAAAAATACCGGCGAGTTTATCGGCTGAGCACAACTTTAGTGTTATTAGTGAGTTGCCCTGGCAGTATGCTAACTTTCTGCAGCTATTTATTGGGGGTCGCATGCATAGTTTGTCCACAATTCATTAACTGGAAGTGACTTTTCAGACTGTCATAGTTTCCCGGGAGTGTGCTAAATGCCGAAAGTTGTTACAACAAAGCATACATCTACTGTTACGGATTTGTTGCCCTGTTCCTGTGCTACAAGTCGATATCAATTTTTTATATGTGGCTCAAATATTGTGGCCGCAACGTCTGTCAATCTAAGGTGTGCACGTTTACGATTACGTTAACAAAATGACGCTATCCGTTAACGTTATGGGGTCTTATCGTTTTCTCCGTTTTTTCAAAAATACCGGCGAGTTTATCGGCTGAGCACAACTTTAGTGTTATTAGTGAGTTGCCCTGGCAGTATGCTAACTTTCTGCAGCTATTTATTGGGGGTCGCATGCATAGTTTGTCCACAATTCATTAACTGGAAGTGACTTTTCAGACTGTCATAGTTTCCCGGGAGTGTGCTAAATGCCGAAAGTTGTTACAACAAAGCATACATCTACTGTTACGGATTTGTTGCCCTGTTCCTGTGCTACAAGTCGATATCAATTTTTTATATGTGGCTCACATATTGTGGCCGCAACGTCTGTCAATCTAAGGTGTGCACGTTTACGATTACGTTAACAAAATGACGCTATCCGCTAACGTTATGGGGTCTTATCGTTTTCTCCGTTTTTTCAAAAATACCGGCGAGTTTATCGGCTGAGCACAACTTTAGTGTTATTAGTGAGTTGCCCTGGCAGTATGCTTACTTTCTGCAGCTATTTATTGGGGGTCGCATGCATAGTTTGTCCACAATTCATTAACTGGAAGTGACTTTTCAGACTGTCATAGTTTCCCGGGAGTGTGCTAAATGCCGAAAGTTGTTACAACAAAGCATACATCTACTGTTACGGATTTGTTGCACTGTTCCTGTGCTACAAGTCGATATCAATTTTTTATATGTGGCTCAAATATTGTGACCGCAACGTCTGTCAATCTAAGGTGTGCACGTTTACGATTACGTTAACAAAATGACGCTATCCGCTAACGTTATGGGGTCTTATCGTTTTCTCCGTTTTTTCAAAAATACCGGCGAGTTTATCGGCTGAGCACAACTTTAGTGTTATTAGTGAGTTGCCCTGGCAGTATGCTAACTTTCTGCAGCTATTTATTGGGGGTCGCATGCATAGTTTGTCCACAATTCATTAACTGGAAGTGACTTTTCAGACTGTCATAGTTTCCCGGGAGTGTGCTAAATGCCGAAAGTTGTTACAACAAAGCATACATCTACTGTTACGGATTTGTTGCCCTGTTCCTGTGCTACAAGTCGATATCAATTTTTTATATGTGGCTCAAATATTGTGGCCGCAACGTCTGTCAATCTAAGGTGTGCACGTTTACGATTACGTTAACAAAATGACGCTATCCGCTAACGTTATGGGGTCTTATCGTTTTCTCCGTTTTTTCAAAAATACCGGCGAGTTTATCGGCTGAGCACAACTTTAGTGTTATTAGTGAGTTGCCCTGGCAGTATGCTAACTTTCTGCAGCTATCTATTGGGGGTCGCATGCATAGTTTGTCCACAATTCATTAACTGGAAGTTACTTTTCAGACTGTCATAGTTTCCCGGGAGTGTGCTAAATGCCGAAAGTTGTTACAACAAAGCATACATCTACTGTTACGGATTTGTTGCCCTGTTCCTGTGCTACAAGTCGATATCAATTTTTTATATGTGGCTCACATATTGTGGCCGCAACGTCTGTCAATCTAAGGTGTGCACGTTTACGATTACGTTAACAAAATGACGCTATCCGCTAACGTTATGGGGTCTTATCGTTTTCTCCGTTTTTTCAAAAATACCGGCGAGTTTATCGGCTGAGCACAACTTTAGTGTTATTAGTGAGTTGCCCTGGCAGTATGCTAACTTTCTGCAGCTATTTATTGGGGGTCGCATGCATAGTTTGTCCACAATTCATTAACTGGAAGTGACTTTTCAGACTGTCATAGTTTCCCGGGAGTGTGCTAAATGCCGAAAGTTGTTACAACAAAGCATACATCTACTGTTACGGATTTGTTGCCCTGTTCCTGTGCTACAAGTCGATATCAATTTTTTATATGTGGCTCAAATATTGTGGCCGCAACGTCTGTCAATCTAAGGTGTGCACGTTTACGATTACGTTAACAAAATGACGCTATCCGCTAACGTTATGGGGTCTTATCGTTTTCTCCGTTTTTTCAAAAATACCGGCGAGTTTATCGGCTGAGCACAACTTTAGTGTTATTAGTGAGTTGCCCTGGCAGTATGCTAACTTTCTGCAGCTATTTATTGGGGGTCGCATGCATAGTTTGTCCACAATTCATTAACTGGAAGTGACTTTTCAGACTGTCATAGTTTACCGGGAGTGTGCTAAATGCCGAAAGTTGTTACAACAAAGCATACATCTACTGTTACGGATTTGTTGCCCTGTTCCTGTGCTACAAGTCGATATCAATTTTTTATATGTGGCTCAAATATTGTGGCCGCAACGTCTGTCAATCTAAGGTGTGCACGTTTACGATTACGTTAACAAAATGACGCTATCCGCTAACGTTATGGGGTCTTATCGTTTTCTCCGTTTTTTCAAAAATACCGGCGAGTTTATCGGCTGAGCACAACTTTAGTGTTATTAGTGAGTTGCCCTGGCAGTATGCTAACTTTCTGCAGCTATTTATTGGGGGTCGCATGCATAGTTTGTCCACAATTCATTAACTGGAAGTGACTTTTCAGTATGTCATAGTTTCCCGGGAGTGTGCTAAATGCCGAAAGTTGTTACAACAAAGCATACATCTACTGTTACGGATTTGTTGCCCTGTTCCTGTGCTACAAGTCGATATCAATTTTTTATATGTGGCCGCAACGTCTGTCAATCTAAGGTGTGCACGTTTACGATTACGTTAACAAAATGACGCTATCCGCTAACGTTATGGGGTCTTATCGTTTTCTCCGTTTTTTCAAAAATACCGGCGAGTTTATCGGCTGAGCACAACTTTAGTGTTATTAGTGAGTTGCCCTGGCAGTATGCTAACTTTCTTCAGCTATTTATTGGGGGTCGCATGCATAGTTTGTCCACAATTCATTAACTGGAAGTGACTTTTCAGACTGTCATAGTTTCCCGGGAGTGTGCTAAATGCCGAAAGTTGTTACAACAAAGCATACATCTACTGTTACGGATTTGTTGCCCTGTTCCTGTGCTACAAGTCGATATCAATTTTTTATATGTGGCTCAAATATTGTGGCCGCAACGTCTGTCAATCTAAGGTGTGCACGTTTACGATTACGTTAACAAAATGACGCTATCCGCTAACGTTATGGGGTCTTATCGTTTTCTCCGTTTTTTCAAAAATACCGGCGAGTTTATCGGCTGAGCACAACTTTAGTGTTATTAGTGAGTTGCCCTGGCAGTATGCTAACTTTCTGCAGCTATTTATTGGGGGTCGCATGCATAGTTTGTCCACAATTCCTTAACTGGAAGTGACTTTTCAGACTGTCATAGTTTCCCGGGAGTGTGCTAAATGCCGAAAGTTGTTACAACAAAGCATACATCTACTGTTACGGATTTGTTGCCCTGTTCCTGTGCTACAAGTCGATATCAATTTTTTATATGTGGCTCAAATATTGTGGCCGCAACGTCTGTCAATCTAAGGTGTGCACGTTTACGATTACGTTAACAAAATGACGCTATCCGCTAACGTTATGGGGTCTTATCGTTTTCTCCGTTTTTTCAAAAATACCGGCGAGTTTATCGGCTGAGCACAACTTTAGTGTTATTAGTGAGTTGCCCTGGCAGTATGCTAACTTTCTGCAGCTATTTATTGGGGGTCGCATGCATAGTTTGTCCACAATTCATTAACTGGAAGTGACTTTTCAGACTGTCATAGTTTCCCGGGAGTGTGCTAAATGCCGAAAGTTGTTACAACAAAGCATACATCTACTGTTACGGATTTGTTGCCCTGTTCCTGTGCTACAAGTCGATATCAATTTTTTATATGTGGCCGCAACGTCTGTCAATCTAAGGTGTGCACGTTTACGATTACGTTAACAAAATGACGCTATCCGCTAACGTTATGGGGTCTTATCGTTTTCTCCGTTTTTTCAAAAATACCGGCGAGTTTATCGGCTGAGCACAACTTTAGTGTTATTAGTGAGTTGCCCTGGCAGTATGCTAACTTTCTGCAGCTATTTATTGGGGGTCGCATGCATAGTTTGTCCACAATTCATTAACTGGAAGTGACTTTTCAGACTGTCATAGTTTACCGGGAGTGTGCTAAATGCCGAAAGTTGTTACAACAAAGCATACATCTACTGTTACGGATTTGTTGCCCTGTTCCTGTGCTACAAGTCGATATCAATTTTTTATATGTGGCTCAAATATTGTGGCCGCAACGTCTGTCAATCTAAGGTGTGCACGTTTACGATTACGTTAACAAAATGACGCTATCCGCGCTAACGTTATGGGGTCTTATCGTTTTCTCCGTTTTTTCAAAAATACCGGCGAGTTTATCGGCTGAGCACAACTTTAGTGTTATTAGTGAGTTGCCCTGGCAGTATGCTAACTTTCTGCAGCTATTTATTGGGGGTCGCATGCATAGTTTGTCCACAATTCATTAACTGGAAGTGACTTTTCAGACTGTCATAGTTTCCCGGGAGTGTGCTAAATGCCGAAAGTTGTTACAACAAAGCATACATCTACTGTTACGGATTTGTTGCCCTGTTCCTGTGCTACAAGTCGATATCAATTTTTTATATGTGGCTCAAATATTGTGGCCGCAACGTCTGTCAATCTAAGGTGTGCACGTTTACGATTACGTTAACAAAATGACGCTATCCGCTAACGTTATGGGGTCTTATCGTTTTCTCCGTTTTTTTCAAAAATACCGGCGAGTTTATCGGCTGAGCACAACTTTAGTGTTATTAGTGAGTTGCCCTGGCAGTATGCTAACTTTCTGCAGCTATTTATTGGGGGTCGCATGCATAGTTTGTCCACAATTCATTAACTGGAAGTGACTTTTCAGACTGTCATGGTTTCCCGGGAGTGTGCTAAATGCCGAAAGTTGTTACAACAAAGCATACATCTACTGTTACGGATTTGTTGCCCTGTTCCTGTGCTACAAGTCGATATCAATTTTGTATATGTGGCTCCAATATTGTGGCCGCTACGTCTGTCAATCTAAGGTGTGCACGTTTACGATTACGTTAACAAAATGACGCTATCCGCTAACGTTATGGGGTCTTATCGTTTTCTCCGTTTTTTCAAAAATACCGGCGAGTTTATCGGCTGAGCACAACTTTAGTGTTATTAGTGAGTTGCCCTGGCAGTATGCTAACTTTCTGCAGCTATTTATTGGGGGTCGCATGCATAGTTTGTCCACAATTCCTTAACTGGAAGTGACTTTTCAGACTGTCATAGTTTCCCGGGAGTGTGCTAAATGCCGAAAGTTGTTACAACAAAGCATACATCTACTGTTACGGATTTGTTGCCCTGTTCCTGTGCTACAAGTCGATATCAATTTTTTATATGTGGCTCAAATATTGTGGCCGCAACGTCTGTCAATCTAAGGTGTGCACGTTTACGATTACGTTAACAAAATGACGCTATCCGCTAACGTTATGGGGTCTTATCGTTTTCTCCGTTTTTTCAAAAATACCGGCGAGTTTATCGGCTGAGCACAACTTTAGTGTTATTAGTGAGTTGCCCTGGCAGTATGCTAACTTTCTGCAGCTATTTATTGGGGGTCGCATGCATAGTTTGTCCACAATTCATTAACTGGAAGTGACTTTTCAGACTGTCATAGTTTCCCGGGAGTGTGCTAAATGCCGAAAGTTGTTACAACAAAGCATACATCTACTGTTACGGATTTGTTGCCCTGTTCCTGTGCTACAAGTCGATATCAATTTTTTATATGTGGCCGCAACGTCTGTCAATCTAAGGTGTGCACGTTTACGATTACGTTAACAAAATGACGCTATCCGCTAACGTTATGGGGTCTTATCGTTTTCTCCGTTTTTTCAAAAATACCGGCGAGTTTATCGGCTGAGCACAACTTTAGTGTTATTAGTGAGTTGCCCTGGCAGTATGCTAACTTTCTGCAGCTATTTATTGGGGGTCGCATGCATAGTTTGTCCACAATTCATTAACTGGAAGTGACTTTTCAGACTGTCATGGTTTCCCGGGAGTGTGCTAAATGCCGAAAGTTGTTACAACAAAGCATACATCTACTGTTACGGATTTGTTGCCCTGTTCCTGTGCTACAAGTCGATATCAATTTTTTATAAGTGGCTCAAATATTGTGGCCGCAACGTCTGTCAATCTAAGGTGTGCACGTTTACGATTACGTTAACAAAATGACGCTATCCGCTAACGTTATGGGGTCTTATCGTTTTCTCCGTTTTTTCAAAAAAACCGGCGAGTTTATCGGGTGAGCAAAACTTTAGTGTTATTAGTGAGTTGCCCTGGCAGTATGCTAACTTTCTGCAGCTATTTATTGGGGGTCGCATGCATAGTTTGTCCACAATTCATTAACTGGAAGTTACTTTTCAGACTGTCATAGTTTCCCGGGAGTGTGCTAAATGCCGAAAGTTGTTACAACAAAGCATACATCTACTGTTACGGATTTGTTGCCCTGTTCCTGTGCTACAAGTCGATATCAATTTTTTATATGTGGCCGCAACGTCTGTCAATCTAAGGTGTGCACGTTTACGATTACGTTAACAAAATGACGCTATCCGCTAACGTTATGGGGTCTTATCGTTTTCTCCGTTTTTTCAAAAATACCGGCGAGTTTATCGGCTGAGCACAACTTTAGTGTTATTAGTGAGTTGCCCTGGCAGTATGCTAACTTTCTTCAGCTATTTATTGGGGGTCGCATGCATAGTTTGTCCACAATTCATTAACTGGAAGTGACTTTTCAGACTGTCATAGTTTCCCGGGAGTGTGCTAAATGCCGAAAGTTGTTACAACAAAGCATACATCTACTGTTACGGATTTGTTGCCCTGTTCCTGTGCTACAAGTCGATATCAATTTTTTATATGTGGCTCAAATATTGTGGCCGCAACGTCTGTCAATCTAAGGTGTGCACGTTTACGATTACGTTAACAAAATGACGCTATCCGCTAACGTTATGGGGTCTTATCGTTTTCTCCGTTTTTTCAAAAATACCGGCGAGTTTATCGGCTGAGCACAACTTTAGTGTTATTAGTGAGTTGCCCTGGCAGTATGCTAACTTTCTGCAGCTATTTATTGGGGGTCGCATGCATAGTTTGTCCATAATTCATTAACTGGAAGTGACTTTTCAGACTGTCATAGTTTCCCGGGAGTGTGCTAAATGCCGAAAGTTGTTACAACAAAGCATACATCTACTGTTACGGATTTGTTGCCCTGTTCCTGTGCTACAAGTCGATATCAATTTTTTATATGTGGCTCAAATATCGTGGCCGCAACGTCTGTCAATCTAAGGTGTGCACGTTTACGATTACGTTAACAAAATGACGCTATCCGCTAACGTTATGGGGTCTTATCGTTTTCTCCGTTTTTTCAAAAATACCGGCGAGTTTATCGGCTGAGCACAACTTTAGTGTTATTAGTGAGTTGCCCTGGCAGTATGCTAACTTTCTGCAGCTATTTGTTGGGGGTCGCATGCATAGTTTGTCCACAATTCATTAACTGGAAGTGACTTTTCAGACTGTCATGGTTTCCCGGGAGTGTGCTAAATGCCGAAAGTTGTTACAACAAAGCATACATCTACTGTTACGGATTTGTTGCCCTGTTCCTGTGCTACAAGTCGATATCAATTTTTTATATGTGGCTCAAATATTGTGGCCGCAACGTCTGTCAATCTAAGGTGTGCACGTTTACGATTACGTTAACAAAATGACGCTATCCGCTAACGTTATGGGGTCTTATCGTTTTCTCCGTTTTTTCAAAAATACCGGCGAGTTTATCGGCTGAGCACAACTTTAGTGTTATTAGTGAGTTGCCCTGGCAGTATGCTAACTTTCTGCAGCTATTTATTGGGGGTCGCATGCATAGTTTGTCCACAAATTCATTAACTGGAAGTGACTTTTCAGACTGTCATGGTTTCCCGGGAGTGTGCTAAATGCCGAAAGTTGTTACAACAAAGCATACATCTACTGTTACGGATTTGTTGCCCTGTTCCTGTGCTACAAGTCGATATCAATTTTTTATATGTGGCTCAAATATTGTGGCCGCAACGTCTGTCAATCTAAGGTGTGCACGTTTACGATTACGTTAACAAAATGACGCTATCCGCTAACGTTATGGGGTCTTATCGTTTTCTCCGTTTTTTCAAAAATACCGGCGAGTTTATCGGCTGAGCACAACTTTAGTGTTATTAGTGAGTTGCCCTGGCAGTATGCTAACTTTCTGCAGCTATTTATTGGGGGTCGCAGGCATAGTTTGTCCACAATTCATTAACTGGAAGTGACTTTTCAGACTGTCATAGTTTCCCGGGAGTGTGCTAAATGCCGAAAGTTGTTACAACAAAGCATACATCTACTGTTACGGATTTGTTGCCCTGTTCCTGTGCTTCAAGTCGATATCAATTTTTTATATGTGGCTCAAATATTGTGGCCGCAACGTCTGTCAATCTAAGGTGTGCACGTTTACGATTACGTTAACAAAATGACGCTATCCGCTAACGTTATGGGGTCTTATCGTTTTCTCCGTTTTTTCAAAAATACCGGCGAGTTTATCGGCTGAGCAAAACTTTAGTGTTATTAGTGAGTTGCCCTGGCAGTATGCTAACTTTCTGCAGCTATTTATTGGGGGTCGCATGCATAGTTTGTCCACAATTCATTAACTGGAAGTGACTTTTCAGACTGTCATAGTTTCCCGGGAGTGTGCTAAATGCCGAAAGTTGTTACAACAAAGCATACATCTACTGTTACAGATTTGTTGTCCTGTTCCTGTGCTACAAGTCGATATCAATTTTTTATATGTGGCTCAAATATTGTGGCCGCAACGTCTGTCAATCTAAGGTGTGCACGTTTACGATTACGTTAACAAAATGACGCTATCCGCTAACGTTATGGGGTCTTATCGTTTTCTCCGTTTTTTCAAAAATACCGGCGAGTTTATCGGCTGAGCACAACTTTAGTGTTATTAGTGAGTTGCCCTGGCAGTATGCTAACTTTCTGCAGCTATTTATTGGGGGTCGCATGCATAGTTTGTCCACAATTCATTAACTGGAAGTGACTTTTCAGACTGTCATAGTTTACCGGGAGTGTGCTAAATGCCGAAAGTTGTTACAACAAAGCATACATCTACTGTTACGGATTTGTTGCCCTGTTCCTGTGCTACAAGTCGATATCAATTTTTTATATGTGGCTCAAATATTGTGGCCGCAACGTCTGTCAATCTAAGGTGTGCACGTTTACGATTACGTTAACAAAATGACGCTATCCGCTAACGTTATGGGGTCTTATCGTTTTCTCCGTTTTTTCAAAAATACCGGCGAGTTTATCGGCTGAGCACAACTTTAGTGTTATTAGTGAGTTGCCCTGGCAGTATGCTAACTTTCTGCAGCTATTTATTGGGGGTCGCATGCATAGTTTGTCCACAATTCATTAACTGGAAGTGACTTTTCAGACTGTCATAGTTTCCCGGGAGTGTGCTAAATGCCGAAAGTTGTTACAACAAAGCATACATCTACTGTTACGAATTTGTTGCCCTGTTCCTGTGCTACAAGTCGATATCAATTTTTTATATGTGGCTCAAATATTGTGGCCGCAACGTCTGTCAATCTAAGGTGTGCACGTTTACGATTACGTTAACAAAATGACGCTATCCGCTAACGTTATGGGGTCTTATCGTTTTCTCCGTTTTTTCAAAAATACCGGCGAGTTTATCGGCTGAGCACAACTTTAGTGTTATTAGTGAGTTGCCCTGGCAGTATGCTAACTTTCTGCAGCTATTTATTGGGGGTCGCATGCATAGTTTGTCCACAATTCATTAACTGGAAGTGACTTTACAGACTGTCATAGTTTCCCGGGAGTGTGCTAAATGCCGAAAGTTGTTACAACAAAGCATACATCTACTGTTACGGATTTGTTGCCCTGTTCCTGTGCTACAAGTCGATATCAATTTTTTATATGTGGCTCAAATATTGTGGCCGCAACGTCTGTCAATCTAAGGTGTGCACGTTTACGATTACGTTAACAAAATGACGCTATCCGCTAACGTTATGGGGTCTTATCGTTTTCTCCGTTTTTTCAAAAATACCGGCGAGTTTATCGGCTGAGCACAACTTTAGTGTTATTAGTGAGTTGCCCTGGCAGTATGCTAACTTTCTGCAGCTATTTATTGGGGGTCGCAGGCATAGTTTGTCCACAATTCATTAACTGGAAGTGACTTTTCAGACTGTCATAGTTTCCCGGGAGTGTGCTAAATGCCGAAAGTTGTTACAACAAAGCATACATCTACTGTTACGGATTTGTTGCCCTGTTCCTGTGCTACAAGTCGATATCAATTTTTTATATGTGGCTCAAATATTGTGGCCGCAACGTCTGTCAATCTAAGGTGTGCACGTTTACGATTACGTTAACAAAATGACGCTATCCGCTAACGTTATGGGGTCTTATCGTTTTCTCCGTTTTTTCAAAAATACCGGCGAGTTTATCGGCTGAGCAAAACTTTAGTGTTATTAGTGAGTTGCCCTGGCAGTATGCTAACTTTCTGCAGCTATTTATTGGGGGTCGCATGCAAAGTTTGTCCACAATTCATTAACTGGAAGTGACTTTTCAGACTGTCATAGTTTCCCGGGAGTGTGCTAAATGCCGAAAGTTGTTACAACAAAGCATACATCTACTGTTACAGATTTGTTGCCCTGTTCCTGTGCTACAAGTCGATATCAATTTTTTATATGTGGCTCAAATATTGTGGCCGCAACGTCTGTCAATCTAAGGTGTGCACGTTTACGATTACGTTAACAAAATGACGCTATCCGCTAACGTTATGGGGTCTTATCGTTTTCTCCGTTTTTTCAAAAATACCGGCGAGTTTATCGGCTGAGCACAACTTTAGTGTTATTAGTGAGTTGCCCTGGCAGTATGCTAACTTTCTGCAGCTATTTATTGGGGGTCGCATGCATAGTTTGTCCACAATTCATTAACTGGAAGTGACTTTTCAGACTGTCATAGTTTACCGGGAGTGTGCTAAATGCCGAAAGTTGTTACAACAAAGCATACATCTACTGTTACGGATTTGTTGCCCTGTTCCTGTGCTACAAGTCGATATCAATTTTTTATATGTGGCTCAAATATTGTGGCCGCAACGTCTGTCAATCTAAGGTGTGCACGTTTACGATTACGTTAACAAAATGACGCTATCCGCTAACGTTATGGGGTCTTATCGTTTTCTCCGTTTTTTCAAAAATACCGGCGAGTTTATCGGCTGAGCACAACTTTAGTGTTATTAGTGAGTTGCCCTGGCAGTATGCTAACTTTCTGCAGCTATTTATTGGGGGTCGCATGCATAGTTTGTCCACAATTCATTAACTGGAAGTGACTTTTCAGACTGTCATAGTTTCCCGGGAGTGTGCTAAATGCCGAAAGTTGTTACAACAAAGCATACATCTACTGTTACGGATTTGTTGCCCTGTTCCTGTGCTACAAGTCGATATCAATTTTTTATATGTGGCTCAAATATTGTGGCCGCAACGTCTGTCAATCTAAGGTGTGCACGTTTACGATTACGTTAACAAAATGACGCTATCCGCTAACGTTATGGGGTCTTATCGTTTTCTCCGTTTTTTCAAAAATACCGGCGAGTTTATCGGCTGAGCACAACTTTAGTGTTATTAGTGAGTTGCCCTGGCAGTATGCTAACTTTCTGCAGCTATTTATTGGGGGTCGCATGCATAGTTTGTCCACAATTCATTAACTGGAAGTGACTTTTCAGACTGTCATAGTTTCCCGGGAGTGTGCTAAATGCCGAAAGTTGTTACAACAAAGCATACATCTACTGTTACGGATTTGTTGCCCTGTTCCTGTGCTACAAGTCGATATCAATTTTTTATATGTGGCTCAAATATTGTGGCCGCAACGTCTGTCAATCTAAGGTGTGCACGTTTACGATTACGTTAACAAAATGACGCTATCCGCTAACGTTATGGGGTCTTATCGTTTTCTCCGTTTTTTCAAAAATACCGGCGAGTTTATCGGCTGAGCAAAACTTTAGTGTTATTAGTGAGTTGCCCTGGCAGTATGCTAACTTTCTGCAGCTATTTATTGGGGGTCGCATGCATAGTTTGTCCACAATTCATTAACTGGAAGTGACTTTTCAGACTGTCATAGTTTCCCGGAAGTGTGCTAAATGCCGAAAGTTGTTACAACAAAGCATACATCTACTGTTACGGATTTGTTGCCCTGTTCCTGTGCTACAAGTCGATATCAATTTTTTATATGTGGCTCAAATATTGTGGCCGCAACGTCTGTCAATCTAAGGTGTGCACGTTTACGATTACGTTAACAAAATGACGCTATCCGCTAACGTTATGGGGTCTTATTGTTTTCTCCGTTTTTTCAAAAATACCGGCGAGTTTATCGGCTGAGCACAACTTTAGTGTTATTAGTGAATTGCCCTGGCAGTATGCTAACTTTCTGCAGCTATTTATTGGGGGTCGCATGCATAGTTTGTCCACAATTCATTAACTGGAAGTGACTTTTCAGACTGCCATAGTTTCCCGGGAGTGTGCTAAATGCCGAAAGTTGTTACAACAAAGCATACATCTACTGTTACGGATTTGTTGCCCTGTTCCTGTGCTACAAGTCGATATCAATTTTTTATATGTGGCTCAAATATTGTGGCCGCAACGTCTGTCAATCTAAGGTGTGCACGTTTACGATTACGTTAACAAAATGACGCTATCCGCTAACGTTATGGGGTCTTATCGTTTTCTCCGTTTTTTTCAAAAATACCGGCGAGTTTATCGGCTGAGCACAACTTTAGTGTTATTAGTGAGTTGCCCTGGCAGTATGCTAACTTTCTGCAGCTATTTATTGGGGGTCGCATGCATAGTTTGTCCACAATTCATTAACTGGAAGTGACTTTTCAGACTGTCATAGTTTCCCGGGAGTGTGCTAAATGCCGAAAGTTGTTACAACAAAGCATACATCTACTGTTACGGATTTGTTGCCCTGTTCCTGTGCTACAAGTCGATATCAATTTTTTATATGTGGCTCAAATATTGTGGCCGCAACGTCTGTCAATCTAAGGTGTGCACGTTTACGATTACGTTAACAAAATGACGCTATCCGCTAACGTTATGGGGTCTTATCGTTTTCTCCGTTTTTTCAAAAATACCGGCGAGTTTATCGGCTGAGCACAACTTTAGTGTTATTAGTGAGTTGCCCTGGCAGTATGCTAACTTTCTGCAGCTATTTATTGGGGGTCGCATGCATAGTTTGTCCACAATTCATTAACTGGAAGTGACTTTTCAGACTGTCATGGTTTCCCGGGAGTGTGCTAAATGCCGAAAGTTGTTACAACAAAGCATACATCTACTGTTACGGATTTGTTGCCCTGTTCCTGTGCTACAAGTCGATATCAATTTTTTATATGTGGCTCAAATATTGTGGCCGCAACGTCTGTCAATCTAAGGTGTGCACGTTTACGATTACGTTAACAAAATGACGCTATCCGCTAACGTTATGGGGTCTTATCGTTTTCTCCGTTTTTTCAAAAATACCGGCGAGTTTATCGGCTGAGCACAACTTTAGTGTTATTAGTGAGTTGCCCTGGCAGTATGCTAACTTTCTGCAGCTATTTATTGGGGGTCGCATGCATAGTTTGTCCACAATTCATTAACTGGAAGTGACTTTTCAGACTGTCATGGTTTCCCGGGAGTGTGCTAAATGCCGAAAGTTGTTACAACAAAGCATACATCTACTGTTACGGATTTGTTGCCCTGTTCCTGTGCTACAAGTCGATATCAATTTTTTATATGTGGCTCAAATATTGTGGCCGCAACGTCTATCAATCTAAGGTGTGCACGTTTACGATTACGTTAACAAAATGACGCTATCCGCTAACGTTATGGGGTCTTATCGTTTTCTCCGTTTTTTCAAAAATACCGGCGAGTTTTTCGGCTGAGCACAACTTTAGTGTTATTAGTGAGTTGCCCTGGCAGTATGCTAACTTTCTGCAGCTATTTATTGGGGGTCGCATGCATAGTTTGTCCACAATTCATTAACTGGAAGTGACTTTTCAGACTGTCATAGTTTCCCGGGAGTGTGCTAAATGCCGAAAGTTGTTACAACAAAGCATACATCTACTGTTACGGATTTGTTGCCCTGTTCCTGTGCTACAAGTCGATATCAATTTTTTATATGTGGCTCAAATATTGTGGCCGCAACGTCTGTCAATCTAAGGTGTGCACGTTTACGATTACGTTAACAAAATGACGCTATCCGCTAACGTTATGGGGTCTTATCGTTTTCTCCGTTTTTTCAAAAATACCGGCGAGTTTATCGGCTGAGCACAACTTTAGTGTTATTAGTGAGTTGCCCTGGCAGTATGCTAACTTTCTGCAGCTATTTATTGGGGGTCGCATGCATAGTTTGTCCACAATTCATTAACTGGAAGTGACTTTTCAGACTGTCATGGTTTCCCGGGAGTGTGCTAAATGCCGAAAGTTGTTACAACAAAGCATACATCTACTGTTACGGATTTGTTGCCCTGTTCCTGTGCTACAAGTCGATATCAATTTTTTATATGTGGCTCAAATATTGTGGCCGCAACGTCTGTCAATCTAAGGTGTGCACGTTTACGATTACGTTAACAAAATGACGCTATCCGCTAACGTTATGGGGTCTTATCGTTTTCTCCGTTTTTTCAAAAATACCGGCGAGTTTATCGGCTGAGCACAACTTTAGTGTTATTAGTGAGTTGCCCTGGCAGTATGCTAACTTTCTGCAGCTATTTATTGGGGGTCGCATGCATAGTTTGTCCACAATTCATTAACTGGAAGTGACTTTTCAGACTGCCATAGTTTCCCGGGAGTGTGCTAAATGCCGAAAGTTGTTACAACAAAGCATACATCTACTGTTACGGATTTGTTGCCCTGTTCCTGTGCTACAAGTCGATATCAATTTTTTATATGTGGCTCAAATATTGTGGCCGCAACGTCTGTCAATCTAAGGTGTGCACGTTTACGATTACGTTAACAAAATGACGCTATCCGCTAACGTTATGGGGTCTTATCGTTTTCTCCGTTTTTTCAAAAATACCGGCGAGTTTATCGGCTGAGCACAACTTTAGTGTTATTAGTGAGTTGCCCTGGCAGTATGCTAACTTTCTGCAGCTATTTATTGGGGGTCGCATGCATAGTTTGTCCACAATTCATTAACTGGAAGTGACTTTTCAGACTGTCATAGTTTCCCGGGAGTGTGCTAAATGCCGAAAGTTGTTACAACAAAGCATACATCTACTGTTACGGATTTGTTGCCCTGTTCCTGTGCTACAAGTCGATATCAATTTTTTATATGTGGCTCAAATATTGTGGCCGCAACGTCTGTCAATCTAAGGTGTGCACGTTTACGATTACGTTAACAAAATGACGCTATCCGCTAACGTTATGGGGTCTTATCGTTTTCTCCGTTTTTTCAAAAATACCGGCGAGTTTATCGGCTGAGCAAAACTTTAGTGTTATTAGTGAGTTGCCCTGGCAGTATGCTAACTTTCTGCAGCTATTTATTGGGGGTCGCATGCATAGTTTGTCCACAATTCATTAACTGGAAGTGACTTTTCAGACTGTCATAGTTTCCCGGGAGTGTGCTAAATGCCGAAAGTTGTTACAACAAAGCATACATCTACTGTTACGGATTTGTTGCCCTGTTCCTGTGCTACAAGTCGATATCAATTTTTTATATGTGGCTCAAATATTGTGGCCGCAACGTCTGTCAATCTAAGGTGTGCACGTTTACGATTACGTTAACAAAATGACGCTATCCGCTAACGTTATGGGGTCTTATCGTTTTCTCCGTTTTTTCAAAAATACCGGCGAGTTTATCGGCTGAGCACAACTTTAGTGTTATTAGTGAGTTGCCCTGGCAGTATGCTAACTTTCTGCAGCTATTTATTGGGGGTCGCATGCATAGTTTGTCCACAATTCATTAACTGGAAGTGACTTTTCAGACTGTCATAGTTTACCGGGAGTGTGCTAAATGCCGAAAGTTGTTACAACAAAGCATACATCTACTGTTACGGATTTGTTGCCCTGTTCCTGTGCTACAAGTCGATATCAATTTTTTATATGTGGCTCAAATATTGTGGCCGCAACGTCTGTCAATCTAAGGTGTGCACGTTTACGATTACGTTAACAAAATGACGCTATCCGCTAACGTTATGGGGTCTTATCGTTTTCTCCGTTTTTTCAAAAATACCGGCGAGTTTATCGGCTGAGCACAACTTTAGTGTTATTAGTGAGTTGCCCTGGCAGTATGCTAACTTTCTGCAGCTATTTATTGGGGGTCGCATGCATAGTTTGTCCACAATTCATTAACTGGAAGTGACTTTTCAGACTGTCATAGTTTCCCGGGAGTGTGCTAAATGCCGAAAGTTGTTACAACAAAGCATACATCTACTGTTACGGATTTGTTGCCCTGTTCCTGTGCTACAAGTCGATATCAATTTTTTATATGTGGCTCAAATATTGTGGCCGCAACGTCTGTCAATCTAAGGTGTGCACGTTTACGATTACGTTAACAAAATGACGCTATCCGCTAACGTTATGGGGTCTTATCGTTTTCTCCGTTTTTTCAAAAATACCGGCGAGTTTATCGGCTGAGCACAACTTTAGTGTTATTAGTGAGTTGCCCTGGCAGTATGCTAACTTTCTGCAGCTATTTATTGGGGGTCGCATGCATAGTTTGTCCACAATTCATTAACTGGAAGTGACTTTTCAGACTGTCATAGTTTCCCGGGAGTGTGCTAAATGCCGAAAGTTGTTACAACAAAGCATACATCTACTGTTACGGATTTGTTGCCCTGTTCCTGTGCTACAAGTCGATATCAATTTTTTATATGTGGCTCAAATATTGTGGCCGCAACGTCTGTCAATCTAAGGTGTGCACGTTTACGATTACGTTAACAAAATGACGCTATCCGCTAACGTTATGGGGTCTTATCGTTTTCTCCGTTTTTTCAAAAATACCGGCGAGTTTATCGGCTGAGCACAACTTTAGTGTTATTAGTGAGTTGCCCTGGCAGTATGCTAACTTTCTGCAGCTATTTATTGGGGGTCGCATGCATAGTTTGTCCACAATTCATTAACTGGAAGTGACTTTTCAGACTGCCATAGTTTCCCGGGAGTGTGCTAAATGCCGAAAGTTGTTACAACAAAGCATACATCTACTGTTACGGATTTGTTGCCCTGTTCCTGTGCTACAAGTCGATATCAATTTTTTATATGTGGCTCAAATATTGTGGCCGCAACGTCTGTCAATCTAAGGTGTGCACGTTTACGATTACGTTAACAAAATGACGCTATCCGCTAACGTTATGGGGTCTTATCGTTTTCTCCGTTTTTTCAAAAATACCGGCGAGTTTATCGGCTGAGCACAACTTTAGTGTTATTAGTGAGTTGCCCTGGCAGTATGCTAACTTTCTGCAGCTATTTATTGGGGGTCGCATGCATAGTTTGTCCACAATTCCTTAACTGGAAGTGACTTTTCAGACTGTCATAGTTTCCCGGGAGTGTGCTAAATGCCGAAAGTTGTTACAACAAAGCATACATCTACTGTTACGGATTTGTTGCCCTGTTCCTGTGCTACAAGTCGATATCAATTTTTTATATGTGGCTCAAATATTGTGGCCGCAACGTCTGTCAATCTAAGGTGTGCACGTTTACGATTACGTTAACAAAATGACGCTATCCGCTAACGTTATGGGGTCTTATCGTTTTCTCCGTTTTTTCAAAAATACCGGCGAGTTTATCGGCTGAGCACAACTTTAGTGTTATTAGTGAGTTGCCCTGGCAGTATGCTAACTTTCTGCAGCTATTTATTGGGGGTCGCATGCATAGTTTGTCCACAATTCATTAACTGGAAGTGACTTTTCAGACTGTCATAGTTTCCCGGGAGTGTGCTAAATGCCGAAAGTTGTTACAACAAAGCATACATCTACTGTTACGGATTTGTTGCCCTGTTCCTGTGCTACAAGTCGATATCAATTTTTTATATGTGGCTCAAATATTGTGGCCGCAACGTCTGTCAATCTAAGGTGTGCACGTTTACGATTACGTTAACAAAATGACGCTATCCGCTAACGTTATGGGGTCTTATCGTTTTCTCCGTTTTTTCAAAAATACCGGCGAGTTTATCGGCTGAGCAAAACTTTAGTGTTATTAGTGAGTTGCCCTGGCAGTATGCTAACTTTCTGCAGCTATTTATTGGGGGTCGCATGCATAGTTTGTCCACAATTCATTAACTGGAAGTGACTTTTCAGACTGTCATAGTTTCCCGGGAGTGTGCTAAATGCCGAAAGTTGTTACAACAAAGCATACATCTACTGTTACGGATTTGTTGCCCTGTTCCTGTGCTACAAGTCGATATCAATTTTTTATATGTGGCTCAAATATTGTGGCCGCAACGTCTGTCAATCTAAGGTGTGCACGTTTACGATTACGTTAACAAAATGACGCTATCCGCTAACGTTATGGGGTCTTATCGTTTTCTCCGTTTTTTCAAAAATACCGGCGAGTTTATCGGCTGAGCACAACTTTAGTGTTATTAGTGAGTTGCCCTGGCAGTATGCTAACTTTCTGCAGCTATTTATTGGGGGTCGCATGCATAGTTTGTCCACAATTCATTAACTGGAAGTGACTTTTCAGACTGTCATAGTTTACCGGGAGTGTGCTAAATGCCGAAAGTTGTTACAACAAAGCATACATCTACTGTTACGGATTTGTTGCCCTGTTCCTGTGCTACAAATCGATATCAATTTTTTATATGTGGCTCAAATATTGTGGCCGCAACGTCTGTCAATCTAAGGTGTGCACGTTTACGATTACGTTAACAAAATGACGCTATCCGCTAACGTTATGGGGTCTTATCGTTTTCTCCGTTTTTTCAAAAATACCGGCGAGTTTATCGGCTGAGCACAACTTTAGTGTTATTAGTGAGTTGCCCTGGCAGTATGCTAACTTTCTGCAGCTATTTATTGGGGGTCGCATGCATAGTTTGTCCACAATTCATTAACTGGAAGTGACTTTTCAGACTGTCATAGTTTCCCGGGAGTGTGCTAAATGCCGAAAGTTGTTACAACAAAGCATACATCTACTGTTACGGATTTGTTGCCCTGTTCCTGTGCTACAAGTCGATATCAATTTTTTATATGTGGCTCAAATATTGTGGCCGCAACGTCTGTCAATCTAAGGTGTGCACGTTTACGATTACGTTAACAAAATGACGCTATCCGCTAACGTTATGGGGTCTTATCGTTTTCTCCGTTTTTTCAAAAATACCGGCGAGTTTATCGGCTGAGCACAACTTTAGTGTTATTAGTGAGTTGCCCTGGCAGTATGCTAACTTTCTGCAGCTATTTATTGGGGGTCGCATGCATAGTTTGTCCACAATTCATTAACTGGAAGTGACTTTTCAGACTGTCATAGTTTCCCGGGAGTGTGCTAAATGCCGAAAGTTGTTACAACAAAGCATACATCTACTGTTACGGATTTGTTGCCCTGTTCCTGTGCTACAAGTCGATATCAATTTTTTATATGTGGCTCAAATATTGTGGCCGCAACGTCTGTCAATCTAAGGTGTGCACGTTTACGATTACGTTAACAAAATGACGCTATCCGCTAACGTTATGGGGTCTTATCGTTTTCTCCGTTTTTTCAAAAATACCGGCGAGTTTATCGGCTGAGCACAACTTTAGTGTTATTAGTGAGTTGCCCTGGCAGTATGCTAACTTTCTGCAGCTATTTATTGGGGGTCGCATGCATAGTTTGTCCACAATTCATTAACTGGAAGTGACTTTACAGACTGTCATAGTTTCCCGGGAGTGTGCTAAATGCCGAAAGTTGTTACAACAAAGCATACATCTACTGTTACGGATTTGTTGCCCTGTTCCTGTGCTACAAGTCGATATCAATTTTTTATATGTGGCTCAAATATTGTGGCCGCAACGTCTGTCAATCTAAGGTGTGCACGTTTACGATTACGTTAACAAAATGACGCTATCCGCTAACGTTATGGGGTCTTATCGTTTTCTCCGTTTTTTCAAAAATACCGGCGAGTTTATCGGCTGAGCACAACTTTAGTGTTATTAGTGAGTTGCCCTGGCAGTATGCTAACTTTCTGCAGCTATTTATTGGGGGTCGCATGCATAGTTTGTCCACAATTCATTAACTGGAAGTGACTTTTCAGACTGTCATAGTTTCCCGGGAGTGTGCTAAATGCCGAAAGTTGTTACAACAAAGCATACATCTACTGTTACGGATTTGTTGCCCTGTTCCTGTGCTACAAGTCGATATCAATTTTTTATATGTGGCCACAACGTCTGTCAATCTAAGGTGTGCACGTTTACGATTACGTTAACAAAATGACGCTATCCGCTAACGTTATGGGGTCTTATCGTTTTCTCCGTTTTTTCAAAAATACCGGCGAGTTTATCGGCTGAGGACAACTTTAGTGTTATTAGTGAGTTGCCCTGGCAGTATGCTAACTTTCTGCAGCTATTTATTGGGGGTCGCATGCATAGTTTGTCCACAATTCATTAACTGGAAGTGACTTTTCAGACTGTCATAGTTTCCCGGGAGTGTGCTAAATGCCGAAAGTTGTTACAACAAAGCATACATCTACTGTTACGGATTTGTTGCCCTGTTCCTGTGCTACAAGTCGATATCAATTTTTTATATGTGGCTCAAATATTGTGGCCGCAACGTCTGTCAATCTAAGGTGTGCACGTTTACGATTACGTTAACAAAATGACGCTATCCGCTAACGTTATGGGGTCTTATCGTTTTCTCCGTTTTTTCAAAAATACCGGCGAGTTTATCGGCTGAGCACAACTTTAGTGTTATTAGTGAGTTGCCCTGGCAGTATGCTAACTTTCTGCAGCTATTTATTGGGGGTCGCATGCATAGTTTGTCCACAATTCATTAACTGGAAGTGACTTTTCAGACTGTCATAGTTTCCCGGGAGTGTGCTAAATGCCGAAAGTTGTTACAACAAAGCATACATCTACTGTTACGGATTTGTTGCCCTGTTCCTGTGCTACAAGTCGATATCAATTTTTTATATGTGGCTCAAATATTGTGGCCGCAACGTCTGTCAATCTAAGGTGTGCACGTTTACGATTACGTTAACAAAATGACGCTATCCGCTAACGTTATGGGGTCTTATCGTTTTCTCCGTTTTTTCAAAAATACCGGCGAGTTTATCGGCTGAGCACAACTTTAGTGTTATTAGTGAGTTGCCCTGGCAGTATGCTAACTTTCTGCAGCTATTTATTGGGGGTCGCATGCATAGTTTGTCCACAATTCATTAACTGGAAGTGACTTTTCAGACTGTCATAGTTTCCCGGGAGTGTGCTAAATGCCGAAAGTTGTTACAACAAAGCATACATCTACTGTTACGGATTTGTTGCCCTGTTCCTGTGCTACAAGTCGATATCAATTTTTTATATGTGGCTCAAATATTGTGGCCGCAACGTCTGTCAATCTAAGGTGTGCACGTTTACGATTACGTTAACAAAATGACGCTATCCGCTAACGTTATGGGGTCTTATCGTTTTCTCCGTTTTTTCAAAAATACCGGCGAGTTTATCGGCTGAGCACAACTTTAGTGTTATTAGTGAGTTGCCCTGGCAGTATGCTAACTTTCTGCAGCTATTTATTGGGGGTCGCATGCATAGTTTGTCCACAATTCATTAACTGGAAGTGACTTTTCAGACTGTCATAGTTTCCCGGGAGTGTGCTAAATACCGAAAGTTGTTACAACAAAGCATACATCTACTGTTACGGATTTGTTGCCCTGTTCCTGTGCTACAAGTCGATATCAATTTTTTATATGTGGCTCAAATATTGTGGCCGCAACGTCTGTCAATCTAAGGTGTGCACGTTTACGATTACGTTAACAAAATGACGCTATCCGCTAACGTTATGGGGTCTTATTGTTTTCTCCGTTTTTTCAAAAATACCGGCGAGTTTATCGGCTGAGCACAACTTTAGTGTTATTAGTGAGTTGCCCTGGCAGTATGCTAACTTTCTGCAGCTATTTATTGGGGGTTGCATGCATAGTTTGTCCACAATTCATTAACTGGAAGTGACTTTTCAGACTGTCATAGTTTCCCGGGAGTGTGCTAAATGCCGAAAGTTGTTACAACAAAGCATACATCTACTGTTACGGATTTGTTGCCCTGTTCCTGTGCTACAAGTCGATATCAATTTTTTATATGTGGCTCAAATATTGTGGCCGCAACGTCTGTCAATCTAAGGTGTGCACGTTTACGATTACGTTAACAAAATGACGCTATCCGCTAACGTTATGGGGTCTTATCGTTTTCTCCGTTTTTTCAAAAATACCGGCGAGTTTATCGGCTGAGCACAACTTTAGTGTTATTAGTGAGTTGCCCTGGCAGTATGCTAACTTTCTGCAGCTATTTATTGGGGGTCGCATGCATAGTTTGTCCACAATTCATTAACTGGAAGTGACTTTTCAGACTGTCATAGTTTCCCGGGAGTGTGCTAAATGCCGAAAGTTGTTACAACAAAGCATACATCTACTGTTACGGATTTGTTGCCCTGTTCCTGTGCTACAAGTCGATATCAATTTTTTATATGTGGCCGCAACGTCTGTCAATCTAAGGTGTGCACGTTTACGATTACGTTAACAAAATGACGCTATCCGCTAACGTTATGGGGTCTTATCGTTTTCTCCGTTTTTTCAAAAATACCGGCGAGTTTATCGGCTGAGCACAACTTTAGTGTTATTAGTGAGTTGCCCTGGCAGTATGCTAACTTTCTGCAGCTATTTATTGGGGGTCGCATGCATAGTTTGTCCACAATTCATTAACTGGAAGTGACTTTTCAGACTGTCATAGTTTCCCGGGAGTGTGCTAAATGCCGAAAGTTGTTACAACAAAGCATACATCTACTGTTACGGATTTGTTGCCCTGTTCCTGTGCTACAAGTCGATATCAATTTTTTATATGTGGCTTAAATATTGTGGCCGCAACGTCTGTCAATCTAAGGTGTGCACGTTTACGATTACGTTAACAAAATGACGCTATCCGCTAACGTTATGGGGTCTTATCGTTTTCTCCGTTTTTTCAAAAATACCGGCGAGTTTATCGGCTGAGCACAACTTTAGTGTTATTAGTGAGTTGCCCTGGCAGTATGCTAACTTTCTGCAGCTATTTATTGGGGGTCGCATGCATAGTTTGTCCACAATTCATTAACTGGAAGTAACTTTTCAGACTGTCATAGTTTCCCGGGAGTGTGCTAAATGCCGAAAGTTGTTACAACAAAGCATACATCTACTGTTACGGATTTGTTGCCCTGTTCCTGTGCTACAAGTCGATATCAATTTTTTATATGTGGCTCAAATATTGTGGCCGCAACGTCTGTCAATCTAAGGTGTGCACGTTTACGATTACGTTAACAAAATGACGCTATCCGCTAACGTTATGGGGTCTTATCGTTTTCTCCGTTTTTTCAAAAATACCGGCGAGTTTATCGGCTGAGCACAACTTTAGTGTTATTAGTGAGTTGCCCTGGCAGTATGCTAACTTTCTGCAGCTATTTATTGGGGGTCGCATGCATAGTTTGTCCACAATTCATTAACTGGAAGTGACTTTTCAGACTGTCATAGTTTCCCGGGAGTGTGCTAAATGCCGAAAGTTGTTACAACAAAGCATACATCTACTGTTACGGATTTGTTGCCCTCTTCCTGTGCTACAAGTCGATATCAATTTTTTATATGTGACTCAAATATTGTGGCCGCAACGTCTGTCAATCTAAGGTGTGCACGTTTACGATTACGTTAACAAAATGACGCTATCCGCTAACGTTATGGGGTCTTATCGTTTTCTCCGTTTTTTCAAAAACACCGGCGAGTTTATCGGCTGAGCACAACTTTAGTGTTATTAGTGAGTTGCCCTGGCAGTATGCTAACTTTCTGCAGCTATTTATTGGGGGTCGCATGCATAGTTTGTCCACAATTCATTAACTGGAAGTGACTTTTCAGACTGTCATAGTTTCCCGGGAGTGTACTAAATGCCGAAAGTTGTTACAACAAAGCATACATCTACTGTTACGAATTTGTTGCCCTGTTCCTGTGCTACAAGTCGATATCAATTTTTTATATGTGGCTCAAATATTGTGGCCGCAACGTCTGTCAATCTAAGGTGTGCACGTTTACGATTACGTTAACAAAATGACGTTATCCGCTAACGTTATGGGGTCTTATCGTTTTCTCCGTTTTTTCAAAAATACCGGCGAGTTTATCGGCTGAGCACAACTTTAGTGTTATTAGTGAGTTGCCCTGGCAGTATGCTAACTTTCTGCAGCTATTTATTGGGGGTCGCATGCATAGTTTGTCCACAATTCATTAACTGGAAGTGACTTTTCAGACTGTCATAGTTTCCCGGGAGTGTGCTAAATGCCGAAAGTTGTTACAACAAAGCATACATCTACTGTTACGGATTTGTTGCCCTGTTCCTGTGCTACAAGTCGATATCAATTTTTTATATGTGGCCGCAACGTCTGTCAATCTAAGGTGTGCACGTTTACGATTACGTTAACAAAATGACGCTATCCGCTAACGTTATGGGGTCTTATCGTTTTCTCCGTTTTTTCAAAAATACCGGCGAGTTTATCGGCTGAGCACAACTTTAGTGTTATTAGTGAGTTGCCCTGGCAGTATGCTAACTTTCTGCAGCTATTTATTGGGGGTCGCATGCATAGTTTGTCCACAATTCATTAACTGGAAGTGACTTTTCAGACTGTCATAGTTTCCCGGGAGTGTGCTAAATGCCGAAAGTTGTTACAACAAAGCATACATCTACTGTTACGGATTTGTTGCCCTGTTCCTGTGCTACAAGTCGATATCAATTTTTTATATGTGGCCGCAACGTCTGTCAATCTAAGGTGTGCACGTTTACGATTACGTTAATAAAATGACGCTATCCGCTAACGTTATGGGGTCTTATCGTTTTCTCCGTTTTTTCAAAAATACCGGCGAGTTTATCGGCTGAGCACAACTTTAGTGTTATTAGTGAGTTGCCCTGGCAGTATGCTAACTTTCTGCAGCTATTTATTGGGGGTCGCATGCATAGTTTGTCCACAATTCATTAACTGGAAGTGACTTTTCAGACTGTCATAGTTTCCCGGGAGTGTGCTAAATGCCGAAAGTTGTTACAACAAAGCATACATCTACTGTTACGGATTTGTTGCCCTGTTCCTGTGCTACAAGTCGATATCAATTTTTTATATGTGGCTTAAATATTGTGGCCGCAACGTCTGTCAATCTAAGGTGTGCACGTTTACGATTACGTTAACAAAATGACGCTATCCGCTAACGTTATGGGGTCTTATCGTTGTCTCCGTTTTTTCAAAAATACCGGCGAGTTTATCGGCTGAGCACAACTTTAGTGTTATTAGTGAGTTGCCCTGGCAGTATGCTAACTTTCTGCAGCTATTTATTGGGGGTCGCATGCATAGTTTGTCCACAATTCATTAACTGGAAGTAACTTTTCAGACTGTCATAGTTTCCCGGGAGTGTGCTAAATGCCGAAAGTTGTTACAACAAAGCATACATCTACTGTTACGGATTTGTTGCCCTGTTCCTGTGCTACAAGTCGATATCAATTTTTTATATGTGGCTCAAATATTGTGGCCGCAACGTCTGTCAATCTAAGGTGTGCACGTTTACGATTACGTTAACAAAATGACGCTATCCGCTAACGTTATGGGGTCTTATCGTTTTCTCCGTTTTTTCAAAAATACCGGCGAGTTTATCGGCTGAGCACAACTTTAGTGTTATTAGTGAGTTGCCCTGGCAGTATGCTAACTTTCTGCAGCTATTTATTGGGGGTCGCATGCATAGTTTGTCCACAATTCATTAACTGGAAGTGACTTTTCAGACTGTCATAGTTTCCCGGGAGTGTGCTAAATGCCGAAAGTTGTTACAACAAAGCATACATCTACTGTTACGGATTTGTTGCCCTGTTCCTGTGCTACAAGTCGATATCAATTTTTTATATGTGGCTCAAATATTGTGGCCGCAACGTCTGTCAATCTAAGGTGTGCACGTTTACGATTACGTTAACAAAATGACGCTATCCGCTAACGTTATGGGGTCTTATCGTTTTCTCCGTTTTTTCAAAAACACCGGCGAGTTTATCGGCTGAGCACAACTTTAGTGTTATTAGTGAGTTGCCCTGGCAGTATGCTAACTTTCTGCAGCTATTTATTGGGGGTCGCATGCATAGTTTGTCCACAATTCATTAACTGGAAGTGACTTTTCAGACTGTCATAGTTTCCCGGGAGTGTACTAAATGCCGAAAGTTGTTACAACAAAGCATACATCTACTGTTACGAATTTGTTGCCCTGTTCCTGTGCTACAAGTCGATATCAATTTTTTATATGTGGCTCAAATATTGTGGCCGCAACGTCTGTCAATCTAAGGTGTGCACGTTTACGATTACGTTAACAAAATGACGTTATCCGCTAACGTTATGGGGTCTTATCGTTTTCTCCGTTTTTTCAAAAATACCGGCGAGTTTATCGGCTGAGCACAACTTTAGTGTTATTAGTGAGTTGCCCTGGCAGTATGCTAACTTTCTGCAGCTATTCATTGGGGGTCGCATGCATAGTTTGTCCACAATTCATTAACTGGAAGTGACTTTTCAGACTGTCATAGTTTCCCGGGAGTGTGCTAAATGCCGAAAGTTGTTACAACAAAGCATACATCTACTGTTACGGATTTGTTGCCCTGTTCCTGTGCTACAAGTCGATATCAATTTTTTATATGTGGCCGCAACGTCTGTCAATCTAAGGTGTGCACGTTTACGATTACGTTAACAAAATGACGCTATCCGCTAACGTTATGGGGTCTTATCGTTTTCTCCGTTTTTTCAAAAATACCGGCGAGTTTATCGGCTGAGCACAACTTTAGTGTTATTAGTGAGTTGCCCTGGCAGTATGCTAACTTTCTGCAGCTATTTATTGGGGGTCGCATGCATAGTTTGTCCACAATTCATTAACTGGAAGTGACTTTTCAGACTGTCATAGTTTCCCGGGAGTGTGCTAAATGCCGAAAGTTGTTACAACAAAGCATACATCTACTGTTACGGATTTGTTGCCCTGTTCCTGTGCTACAAGTCGATATCAATTTTTTATATGTGGCTCAAATATTGTGGCCGCAACGTCTGTCAATCTAAGGTGTGCACGTTTACGATTACGTTAACAAAATGACGCTATCCGCTAACGTAATGGGGTCTTATCGTTTTCTCCGTTTTTTCAAAAATACCGGTGAGTTTATCGGCTGAGCACAACTTTAGTGTTATTAGTGAGTTGCCCTGGCAGTATGCTAACTTTCTGCAGCTATTTATTGGGGGTCGCATGCATAGTTTGTCCACAATTCATTAACTGGAAGTGACTTTTCAGACTGTCATAGTTTCCCGGGAGTGTGCTAAATGCCGAAAGTTGTTACAACAAAGCATACATCTACTGTTACGGATTTGTTGCCCTGTTCCTGTGCTACAAGTCGATATCAATTTTTTATATGTGGCTCAAATATTGTGGCCGCAACGTCTGTCAATCTAAGGTGTGCACGTTTACGATTACGTTAACAAAATGACGCTATCCGCTAACGTTATGGGGTCTTATCGTTTTCTCCGTTTTTTCAAAAATACCGGCGAGTTTATCGACTGAGCACAACTTTAGTGTTATTAGTGAGTTGCCCTGGCAGTATGCTAACTTTCTGCAGCTATTTATTGGGGGTCGCATGCATAGTTTGTCCACAATTCATTAACTGGAAGTGACTTTTCAGACTGTCATAGTTTCCCGGGAGTGTGCTAAATGCCGAAAGTTGTTACAACAAAGCATACATCTACTGTTACGGATTTGTTGCCCTGTTCCTGTGCTACAAGTCGATATCAATTTTTTATATGTGGCTCAAATATTGTGGCCGCAACGTCTGTCAATCTAAGGTGTGCACGTTTACGATTACGTTAACAAAATGACGCTATCCGCTAACGTTATGGGGTCTTATTGTTTTCTCCGTTTTTTCAAAAATACCGGCGAGTTTATCGGCTGAGCACAACTTTAGTGTTATTAGTGAGTTGCCCTGGCAGTATGCTAACTTTCTGCAGCTATTTATTGGGGGTCGCATGCATAGTTTGTCCACAATTCATTAACTGGAAGTGACTTTTCAGACTGTCATAGTTTCCCGGGAGTGTGCTAAATGCCGAAAGTTGTTACAACAAAGCATACATCTACTGTTACGGATTTGTTGCCCTGTTCCTGTGCTACAAGTCGATATCAATTTTTTATATGTGGCTCAAATATTGTGGCCGCAACGTCTGTCAATCTAAGGTGTGCACGTTTACGATTACGTTAACAAAATGACGCTATCCGCTAACGTTATGGGGTCTTATCGTTTTCTCCGTTTTTTCAAAAATACCGGCGAGTTTATCGGCTGAGCACAACTTTAGTGTTATTAGTGAGTTGCCCTGGCAGTATGCTAACTTTCTGCAGCTATTTATTGGGGGTCGCATGCATAGTTTGTCCACAATTCATTAACTGGAAGTGACTTTTCAGACTGTCATAGTTTCCCGGGAGTGTGCTAAATGCCGAAAGTTGTTACAACAAAGCATACATCTACTGTTACGGATTTGTTGCCCTGTTCCTGTGCTACAAGTCGATATCAATTTTTTATATGTGGCCGCAACGTCTGTCAATCTAAGGTGTGCACGTTTACGATTACGTTAACAAAATGACGCTATCCGCTAACGTTATGGGGTCTTATCGTTTTCTCCGTTTTTTCAAAAATACCGGCGAGTTTATCGGCTGAGCACAACTTTAGTGTTATTAGTGAGTTGCCCTGGCAGTATGCTAACTTTCTGCAGCTATTTATTGGGGGTCGCATGCATAGTTTGTCCACAATTCATTAACTGGAAGTGACTTTTCAGACTGTCATAGTTTCCCGGGAGTGTGCTAAATGCCGAAAGTTGTTACAACAAAGCATACATCTACTGTTACGGATTTGTTGCCCTGTTCCTGTGCTACAAGTCGATATCAATTTTTTATATGTGGCTTAAATATTGTGGCCGCAACGTCTGTCAATCTAAGGTGTGCACGTTTACGATTACGTTAACAAAATGACGCTATCCGCTAACGTTATGGGGTCTTATCGTTTTCTCCGTTTTTTCAAAAATACCGGCGAGTTTATCGGCTGAGCACAACTTTAGTGTTATTAGTGAGTTGCCCTGGCAGTATGCTAACTTTCTGCAGCTATTTATTGGGGGTCGCATGCATAGTTTGTCCACAATTCATTAACTGGAAGTGACTTTTCAGACTGTCATAGTTTCCCGGGAGTGTGCTAAATGCCGAAAGTTGTTACAACAAAGCATACATCTACTGTTACGGATTTGTTGCCCTGTTCCTGTGCTACAAGTCGATATCAATTTTTTATATGTGGCTTAAATATTGTGGCCGCAACGTCTGTCAATCTAAGGTGTGCACGTTTACGATTACGTTAACAAAATGACGCTATCCGCTAACGTTATGGGGTCTTATCGTTTTCTCCGTTTTTTCAAAAATACCGGCGAGTTTATCGGCTGAGCACAACTTTAGTGTTATTAGTGAGTTGCCCTGGCAGTATGCTAACTTTCTGCAGCTATTTATTGGGGGTCGCATGCATAGTTTGTCCACAATTCATTAACTGGAAGTGACTTTTCAGACTGTCATAGTTTCCCGGGAGTGTGCTAAATGCCAAAAGTTGTTACAACAAAGCATACATCTACTGTTACGGATTTGTTGCCCTGTTCCTGTGCTACAAGTCGATATCAATTTTTTATATGTGGCTCAAATATTGTGGCCGCAACGTCTGTCAATCTAAGGTGTGCACGTTTACGATTACGTTAACAAAATGACGCTATCCGCTAACGTTATGGGGTCTTATCGTTTTCTCCGTTTTTTCAAAAATACCGGCGAGTTTATCGGCTGAGCACAACTTTAGTGTTATTAGTGAGTTGCCCTGGCAGTATGCTAACTTTCTGCAGCTATTTATTGGGGGTCGCATGCATAGTTTGTCCACAATTCATTAACTGGAAGTGACTTTTCAGACTGTCATAGTTTCCCGGGAGTGTGCTAAATGCCGAAAGTTGTTACAACAAAGCATACATCTACTGTTACGGATTTGTTGCCCTGTTCCTGTGCTACAAGTCGATATCAATTTTTTATATGTGGCTCAAATATTGTGGCCGCAACGTCTGTCAATCTAAGGTGTGCACGTTTACGATTACGTTAACAAAATGACGCTATCCGCTAACGTTATGGGGTCTTATCGTTTTCTCCGTTTTTTCAAAAACACCGGCGAGTTTATCGGCTGAGCACAACTTTAGTGTTATTAGTGAGTTGCCCTGGCAGTATGCTAACTTTCTGCAGCTATTTATTGGGGGTCGCATGCATAGTTTGTCCACAATTCATTAACTGGAAGTGACTTTTCAGACTGTCATAGTTTCCCGGGAGTGTACTAAATGCCGAAAGTTGTTACAACAAAGCATACATCTACTGTTACGAATTTGTTGCCCTGTTCCTGTGCTACAAGTCGATATCAATTTTTTATATGTGGCTCAAATATTGTGGCCGCAACGTCTGTCAATCTAAGGTGTGCACGTTTACGATTACGTTAACAAAATGACGTTATCCGCTAACGTTATGGGGTCTTATCGTTTTCTCCGTTTTTTCAAAAATACCGGCGAGTTTATCGGCTGAGCACAACTTTAGTGTTATTAGTGAGTTGCCCTGGCAGTATGCTAACTTTCTGCAGCTATTTATTGGGGGTCGCATGCATAGTTTGTCCACAATTCATTAACTGGAAGTGACTTTTCAGACTGTCATAGTTTCCCGGGAGTGTGCTAAATGCCGAAAGTTGTTACAACAAAGCATACATCTACTGTTACGGATTTGTTGCCCTGTTCCTGTGCTACAAGTCGATATCAATTTTTTATATGTGGCCGCAACGTCTGTCAATCTAAGGTGTGCACGTTTACGATTACGTTAACAAAATGACGCTATCCGCTAACGTTATGGGGTCTTATCGTTTTCTCCGTTTTTTCAAAAATACCGGCGAGTTTATCGGCTGAGCACAACTTTAGTGTTATTAGTGAGTTGCCCTGGCAGTATGCTAACTTTCTGCAGCTATTTATTGGGGGTCGCATGCATAGTTTGTCCACAATTCATTAACTGGAAGTGACTTTTCAGACTGTCATAGTTTCCCGGGAGTGTGCTAAATGCCGAAAGTTGTTACAACAAAGCATACATCTACTGTTACGGATTTGTTGCCCTGTTCCTGTGCTACAAGTCGATATCAATTTTTTATATGTGGCTCAAATATTGTGGCCGCAACGTCTGTCAATCTAAGGTGTGCACGTTTACGATTACGTTAACAAAATGACGCTATCCGCTAACGTTATGGGGTCTTATCGTTTTCTCCGTTTTTTCAAAAATACCGGCGAGTTTATCGGCTGAGCACAACTTTAGTGTTATTAGTGAGTTGCCCTGGCAGTATGCTAACTTTCTGCAGCTATTTATTGGGGGTCGCATGCATAGTTTGTCCACAATTCATTAACTGGAAGTGACTTTTCAGACTGTCATAGTTTCCCGGGAGTGTGCTAAATGCCGAAAGTTGTTACAACAAAGCATACATCTACTGTTACGGATTTGTTGCCCTGTTCCTGTGCTACAAGTCGATATCAATTTTTTATATGTGGCTCAAATATTGTGGCCGCAACGTCTGTCAATCTAAGGTGTGCACGTTTACGATTACGTTAACAAAATGACGCTATCCGCTAACGTTATGGGGTCTTATCGTTTTCTCCGTTTTTTCAAAAACACCGGCGAGTTTATCGGCTGAGCACAACTTTAGTGTTATTAGTGAGTTGCCCTGGCAGTATGCTAACTTTCTGCAGCTATTTATTGGGGGTCGCATGCATAGTTTGTCCACAATTCATTAACTGGAAGTGACTTTTCAGACTGTCATAGTTTCCCGGGAGTGTACTAAATGCCGAAAGTTGTTACAACAAAGCATACATCTACTGTTACGAATTTGTTGCCCTGTTCCTGTGCTACAAGTCGATATCAATTTTTTATATGTGGCTCAAATATTGTGGCCGCAACGTCTGTCAATCTAAGGTGTGCACGTTTACGATTACGTTAACAAAATGACGTTATCCGCTAACGTTATGGGGTCTTATCGTTTTCTCCGTTTTTTCAAAAATACCGGCGAGTTTATCGGCTGAGCACAACTTTAGTGTTATTAGTGAGTTGCCCTGGCAGTATGCTAACTTTCTGCAGCTATTTATTGGGGGTCGCATGCATAGTTTGTCCACAATTCATTAACTGGAAGTGACTTTTCAGACTGTCATAGTTTCCCGGGAGTGTGCTAAATGCCGAAAGTTGTTACAACAAAGCATACATCTACTGTTACGGATTTGTTGCCCTGTTCCTGTGCTACAAGTCGATATCAATTTTTTATATGTGGCCGCAACGTCTGTCAATCTAAGGTGTGCACGTTTACGATTACGTTAACAAAATGACGCTATCCGCTAACGTTATGGGGTCTTATCGTTTTCTCCGTTTTTTCAAAAATACCGGCGAGTTTATCGGCTGAGCACAACTTTAGTGTTATTAGTGAGTTGCCCTGGCAGTATGCTAACTTTCTGCAGCTATTTATTGGGGGTCGCATGCATAGTTTGTCCACAATTCATTAACTGGAAGTGACTTTTCAGACTGTCATAGTTTCCCGGGAGTGTGCTAAATGCCGAAAGTTGTTACAACAAAGCATACATCTACTGTTACGGATTTGTTGCCCTGTTCCTGTGCTACAAGTCGATATCAATTTTTTATATGTGGCTCAAATATTGTGGCCGCAACGTCTGTCAATCTAAGGTGTGCACGTTTACGATTACGTTAACAAAATGACGCTATCCGCTAACGTTATGGGGTCTTATCGTTTTCTCCGTTTTTTCAAAAATACCGGCGAGTTTATCGGCTGAGCACAACTTTAGTGTTATTAGTGAGTTGCCCTGGCAGTATGCTAACTTTCTGCAGCTATTTATTGGGGGTCGCATGCATAGTTTGTCCACAATTCATTAACTGGAAGTGACTTTTCAGACTGTCATAGTTTCCCGGGAGTGTGCTAAATGCCGAAAGTTGTTACAACAAAGCATACATCTACTGTTACGGATTTGTTGCCCTGTTCCTGTGCTACAAGTCGATATCAATTTTTTATATGTGGCTCAAATATTGTGGCCGCAACGTCTGTCAATCTAAGGTGTGCACGTTTACGATTACGTTAACAAAATGACGCTATCCGCTAACGTTATGGGGTCTTATCGTTTTCTCCGTTTTTTCAAAAACACCGGCGAGTTTATCGGCTGAGCACAACTTTAGTGTTATTAGTGAGTTGCCCTGGCAGTATGCTAACTTTCTGCAGCTATTTATTGGGGGTCGCATGCATAGTTTGTCCACAATTCATTAACTGGAAGTGACTTTTCAGACTGTCATAGTTTCCCGGGAGTGTACTAAATGCCGAAAGTTGTTACAACAAAGCATACATCTACTGTTACGAATTTGTTGCCCTGTTCCTGTGCTACAAGTCGATATCAATTTTTTATATGTGGCTCAAATATTGTGGCCGCAACGTCTGTCAATCTAAGGTGTGCACGTTTACGATTACGTTAACAAAATGACGTTATCCGCTAACGTTATGGGGTCTTATCGTTTTCTCCGTTTTTTCAAAAATACCGGCGAGTTTATCGGCTGAGCACAACTTTAGTGTTATTAGTGAGTTGCCCTGGCAGTATGCTAACTTTCTGCAGCTATTTATTGGGGGTCGCATGCATAGTTTGTCCACAATTCATTAACTGGAAGTGACTTTTCAGACTGTCATAGTTTCCCGGGAGTGTGCTAAATGCCGAAAGTTGTTACAACAAAGCATACATCTACTGTTACGGATTTGTTGCCCTGTTCCTGTGCTACAAGTCGATATCAATTTTTTATATGTGGCTCAAATATTGTGGCCGCAACGTCTGTCAATCTAAGGTGTGCACGTTTACGATTACGTTAACAAAATGACGCTATCCGCTAACGTTATGGGGTCTTATCGTTTTCTCCGTTTTTTCAAAAACACCGGCGAGTTTATCGGCTGAGCACAACTTTAGTGTTATTAGTGAGTTGCCCTGGCAGTATGCTAACTTTCTGCAGCTATTTATTGGGGGTCGCATGCATAGTTTGTCCACAATTCATTAACTGGAAGTGACTTTTCAGACTGTCATAGTTTCCCGGGAGTGTACTAAATGCCGAAAGTTGTTACAACAAAGCATACATCTACTGTTACGAATTTGTTGCCCTGTTCCTGTGCTACAAGTCGATATCAATTTTTTATATGTGGCTCAAATATTGTGGCCGCAACGTCTGTCAATCTAAGGTGTGCACGTTTACTATTACGTTAACAAAATGACGTTATCCGCTAACGTTATGGGGTCTTATCGTTTTCTCCGTTTTTTCAAAAATACCGGCGAGTTTATCGGCTGAGCACAACTTTAGTGTTATTAGTGAGTTGCCCTGGCAGTATGCTAACTTTCTGCAGCTATTTATTGGGGGTCGCATGCATAGTTTGTCCACAATTCATTAACTGGAAGTGACTTTTCAGACTGTCATAGTTTCCCGGGAGTGTGCTAAATGCCGAAAGTTGTTACAACAAAGCATACATCTACTGTTACGGATTTGTTGCCCTGTTCCTGTGCTACAAGTCGATATCAATTTTTTATATGTGGCCGCAACGTCTGTCAATCTAAGGTGTGCACGTTTACGATTACGTTAACAAAATGACGCTATCCGCTAACGTTATGGGGTCTTATCGTTTTCTCCGTTTTTTCAAAAACACCGGCGAGTTTATCGGCTGAGCACAACTTTAGTGTTATTAGTGAGTTGCCCTGGCAGTATGCTAACTTTCTGCAGCTATTTATTGGGGGTCGCATGCATAGTTTGTCCACAATTCATTAACTGGAAGTGACTTTTCAGACTGTCATAGTTTCCCGGGAGTGTACTAAATGCCGAAAGTTGTTACAACAAAGCATACATCTACTGTTACGAATTTGTTGCCCTGTTCCTGTGCTACAAGTCGATATCAATTTTTTATATGTGGCTCAAATATTGTGGCCGCAACGTCTGTCAATCTAAGGTGTGCACGTTTACGATTACGTTAACAAAATGACGTTATCCGCTAACGTTATGGGGTCTTATCGTTTTCTCCGTTTTTTCAAAAATACCGGCGAGTTTATCGGCTGAGCACAACTTTAGTGTTATTAGTGAGTTGCCCTGGCAGTATGCTAACTTTCTGCAGCTATTTATTGGGGGTCGCATGCATAGTTTGTCCACAATTCATTAACTGGAAGTGACTTTTCAGACTGTCATAGTTTCCCGGGAGTGTGCTAAATGCCGAAAGTTGTTACAACAAAGCATACATCTACTGTTACGGATTTGTTGCCCTGTTCCTGTGCTACAAGTCGATATCAATTTTTTATATGTGGCCGCAACGTCTGTCAATCTAAGGTGTGCACGTTTACGATTACGTTAACAAAATGACGCTATCCGCTAACGTTATGGGGTCTTATCGTTTTCTCCGTTTTTTCAAAAATACCGGCGAGTTTATCGGCTGAGCACAACTTTAGTGTTATTAGTGAGTTGCCCTGGCAGTATGCTAACTTTCTGCAGCTATTTATTGGGGGTCGCATGCATAGTTTGTCCACAATTCATTAACTGGAAGTGACTTTTCAGACTGTCATAGTTTCCCGGGAGTGTGCTAAATGCCGAAAGTTGTTACAACAAAGCATACATCTACTGTTACGGATTTGTTGCCCTGTTCCTGTGCTACAAGTCGATATCAATTTTTTATATGTGGCTCAAATATTGTGGCCGCAACGTCTGTCAATCTAAGGTGTGCACGTTTACGATTACGTTAACAAAATGACGCTATCCGCTAACGTTATGGGGTCTTATCGTTTTCTCCGTTTTTTCAAAAATACCGGCGAGTTTATCGGCTGAGCACAACTTTAGTGTTATTAGTGAGTTGCCCTGGCAGTATGCTAACTTTCTGCAGCTATTTATTGGGGGTCGCATGCATAGTTTGTCCACAATTCATTAACTGGAAGTGACTTTTCAGACTGTCATAGTTTCCCGGGAGTGTGCTAAATGCCGAAAGTTGTTACAACAAAGCATACATCTACTGTTACGGATTTGTTGCCCTGTTCCTGTGCTACAAGTCGATATCAATTTTTTATATGTGGCTCAAATATTGTGGCCGCAACGTCTGTCAATCTAAGGTGTGCACGTTTACGATTACGTTAACAAAATGACGCTATCCGCTAACGTTATGGGGTCTTATCGTTTTCTCCGTTTTTTCAAAAACACCGGCGAGTTTATCGGCTGAGCACAACTTTAGTGTTATTAGTGAGTTGCCCTGGCAGTATGCTAACTTTCTGCAGCTATTTATTGGGGGTCGCATGCATAGTTTGTCCACAATTCATTAACTGGAAGTGACTTTTCAGACTGTCATAGTTTCCCGGGAGTGTACTAAATGCCGAAAGTTGTTACAACAAAGCATACATCTACTGTTACGAATTTGTTGCCCTGTTCCTGTGCTACAAGTCGATATCAATTTTTTATATGTGGCTCAAATATTGTGGCCGCAACGTCTGTCAATCTAAGGTGTGCACGTTTACGATTACGTTAACAAAATGACGTTATCCGCTAACGTTATGGGGTCTTATCGTTTTCTCCGTTTTTTCAAAAATACCGGCGAGTTTATCGGCTGAGCACAACTTTAGTGTTATTAGTGAGTTGCCCTGGCAGTATGCTAACTTTCTGCAGCTATTTATTGGGGGTCGCATGCATAGTTTGTCCACAATTCATTAACTGGAAGTGACTTTTCAGACTGTCATAGTTTCCCGGGAGTGTGCTAAATGCCGAAAGTTGTTACAACAAAGCATACATCTACTGTTACGGATTTGTTGCCCTGTTCCTGTGCTACAAGTCGATATCAATTTTTTATATGTGGCCGCAACGTCTGTCAATCTAAGGTGTGCACGTTTACGATTACGTTAACAAAATGACGCTATCCGCTAACGTTATGGGGTCTTATCGTTTTCTCCGTTTTTTCAAAAATACCGGAGAGTTTATCGGCTGAGCACAACTTTAGTGTTATTAGTGAGTTGCCCTGGCAGTATGCTAACTTTCTGCAGCTATTTATTGGGGGTCGCATGCATAGTTTGTCCACAATTCATTAACTGGAAGTGACTTTTCAGACTGTCATAGTTTCCCGGGAGTGTGCTAAATGCCGAAAGTTGTTACAACAAAGCATACATCTACTGTTACGGATTTGTTGCCCTGTTCCTGTGCTACAAGTCGATATCAATTTTTTATATGTGGCTCAAATATTGTGGCCGCAACGTCTGTCAATCTAAGGTGTGCACGTTTACGATTACGTTAACAAAATGACGCTATCCGCTAACGTTATGGGGTCTTATCGTTTTCTCCGTTTTTTCAAAAATACCGGCGAGTTTATCGGCTGAGCACAACTTTAGTGTTATTAGTGAGTTGCCCTGGCAGTATGCTAACTTTCTGCAGCTATTTATTGGGGGTCGCATGCATAGTTTGTCCACAATTCATTAACTGGAAGTGACTTTTCAGACTGTCATAGTTTCCCGGGAGTGTGCTAAATGCCGAAAGTTGTTACAACAAAGCATACATCTACTGTTACGAATTTGTTGCCCTGTTCCTGTGCTACAAGTCGATATCAATTTTTTATATGTGGCTCAAATATTGTGGCCGCAACGTCTGTCAATCTAAGGTGTGCACGTTTACGATTACGTTAACAAAATGACGTTATCCGCTAACGTTATGGGGTCTTATCGTTTTCTCCGTTTTTTCAAAAATACCGGCGAGTTTATCGGCTGAGCACAACTTTAGTGTTATTAGTGAGTTGCCCTGGCAGTATGCTAACTTTCTGCAGCTATTTATTGGGGGTCGCATGCATAGTTTGTCCACAATTCATTAACTGGAAGTGACTTTTCAGACTGTCATAGTTTCCCGGGAGTGTGCTAAATGCCGAAAGTTGTTACAACAAAGCATACATCTACTGTTACGGATTTGTTGCCCTGTTCCTGTGCTACAAGTCGATATCAATTTTTTATATGTGGCCGCAACGTCTGTCAATCTAAGGTGTGCACGTTTACGATTACGTTAACAAAATGACGCTATCCGCTAACGTTATGGGGTCTTATCGTTTTCTCCGTTTTTTCAAAAATACCGGCGAGTTTATCGGCTGAGCACAACTTTAGTGTTATTAGTGAGTTGCCCTGGCAGTATGCTAACTTTCTGCAGCTATTTATTGGGGGTCGCATGCATAGTTTGTCCACAATTCATTAACTGGAAGTGACTTTTCAGACTGTCATAGTTTCCCGGGAGTGTGCTAAATGCCGAAAGTTGTTACAACAAAGCATACATCTACTGTTACGGATTTGTTGCCCTGTTCCTGTGCTACAAGTCGATATCAATTTTTTATATGTGGCTCAAATATTGTGGCCGCAACGTCTGTCAATCTAAGGTGTGCACGTTTACGATTACGTTAACAAAATGACGCTATCCGCTAACGTTATGGGGTCTTATCGTTTTCTCCGTTTTTTCAAAAACACCGGCGAGTTTATCGGCTGAGCACAACTTTAGTGTTATTAGTGAGTTGCCCTGGCAGTATGCTAACTTTCTGCAGCTATTTATTGGGGGTCGCATGCATAGTTTGTCCACAATTCATTAACTGGAAGTGACTTTTCAGACTGTCATAGTTTCCCGGGAGTGTACTAAATGCCGAAAGTTGTTACAACAAAGCATACATCTACTGTTACGAATTTGTTGCCCTGTTCCTGTGCTACAAGTCGATATCAATTTTTTATATGTGGCTCAAATATTGTGGCCGCAACGTCTGTCAATCTAAGGTGTGCACGTTTACGATTACGTTAACAAAATGACGTTATCCGCTAACGTTATGGGGTCTTATCGTTTTCTCCGTTTTTTCAAAAATACCGGCGAGTTTATCGGCTGAGCACAACTTTAGTGTTATTAGTGAGTTGCCCTGGCAGTATGCTAACTTTCTGCAGCTATTTATTGGGGGTCGCATGCATAGTTTGTCCACAATTCATTAACTGGAAGTGACTTTTCAGACTGTCATAGTTTCCCGGGAGTGTGCTAAATGCCGAAAGTTGTTACAACAAAGCATACATCTACTGTTACGGATTTGTTGCCCTGTTCCTGTGCTACAAGTCGATATCAATTTTTTATATGTGGCCGCAACGTCTGTCAATCTAAGGTGTGCACGTTTACGATTACGTTAACAAAATGACGTTATCCGCTAACGTTATGGGGTCTTATCGTTTTCTCCGTTTTTTCAAAAATACCGGCGAGTTTATCGGCTGAGCACAACTTTAGTGTTATTAGTGAGTTGCCCTGGCAGTATGCTAACTTTCTGCAGCTATTTATTGGGGGTCGCATGCATAGTTTGTCCACAATTCATTAACTGGAAGTGACTTTTCAGACTGTCATAGTTTCCCGGGAGTGTGCTAAATGCCGAAAGTTGTTACAACAAAGCATACATCTACTGTTACGGATTTGTTGCCCTGTTCCTGTGCTACAAGTCGATATCAATTTTTTATATGTGGCCGCAACGTCTGTCAATCTAAGGTGTGCACGTTTACGATTACGTTAACAAAATGACGCTATCCGCTAACGTTATGGGGTCTTATCGTTTTCTCCGTTTTTTCAAAAATACCGGAGAGTTTATCGGCTGAGCACAACTTTAGTGTTATTAGTGAGTTGCCCTGGCAGTATGCTAACTTTCTGCAGCTATTTATTGGGGGTCGCATGCATAGTTTGTCCACAATTCATTAACTGGAAGTGACTTTTCAGACTGTCATAGTTTCCCGGGAGTGTGCTAAATGCCGAAAGTTGTTACAACAAAGCATACATCTACTGTTACGGATTTGTTGCCCTGTTCCTGTGCTACAAGTCGATATCAATTTTTTATATGTGGCTCAAATATTGTGGCCGCAACGTCTGTCAATCTAAGGTGTGCACGTTTACGATTACGTTAACAAAATGACGCTATCCGCTAACGTTATGGGGTCTTATCGTTTTCTCCGTTTTTTCAAAAATACCGGCGAGTTTATCGGCTGAGCACAACTTTAGTGTTATTAGTGAGTTGCCCTGGCAGTATGCTAACTTTCTGCAGCTATTTATTGGGGGTCGCATGCATAGTTTGTCCACAATTCATTAACTGGAAGTGACTTTTCAGACTGTCATAGTTTCCCTGGAGTGTGCTAAATGCCGAAAGTTGTTACAACAAAGCATACATCTACTGTTACGGATTTGTTGCCCTGTTCCTGTGCTACAAGTCGATATCAATTTTTTATATGTGGCTCAAATATTGTGGCCGCAACGTCTGTCAATCTAAGGTGTGCACGTTTACGATTACGTTAACAAAATGACGCTATCCGCTAACGTTATGGGGTCTTATCGTTTTCTCCGTTTTTTCAAAAATACCGGCGAGTTTATCGGCTGAGCACAACTTTAGTGTTATTAGTGAGTTGCCCTGGCAGTATGCTAACTTTCTGCAGCTATTTATTGGGGGTCGCATGCATAGTTTGTCCACAATTCATTCACTGGAAGTAACTTTTCAGACTGTCATAGTTTCCCGGGAGTGTGCTAAATGCCGAAAGTTGTTACAACAAAGCATACATCTACTGTTACGGATTTGTTGCCCTGTTCCTGTGCTACAAGTCGATATCAACTTTTTATATGTGGCTCAAATATTGTGGCCGCAACGTCTGTCAATCTAAGGTGTGCACGTTTACGATTACGTTAACAAAATGACGCTATCCGCTAACGTTATGGGGTCTTATCGTTTTCTCCGTTTTTTCAAAAATACCGGCGAGTTTATCGGCTGAGCACAACTTTAGTGTTATTAGTGAGTTGCCCTGGCAGTATGCTAACTTTCTGCAGCTATTTATTGGGGGTCGCATGCATAGTTTGTCCACAATTCATTAACTGGAAGTGACTTTTCAGACTGTCATAGTTTCCCGGGAGTGTGCTAAATGCCGAAAGTTGTTACAACAAAGCATACATCTACTGTTACGGATTTGTTGCCCTGTTCCTGTGCTACAAGTCGATATCAATTTTTTATATGTGGCCGCAACGTCTGTCAATCTAAGGTGTGCACGTTTACGATTACGTTAACAAAATGACGCTATCCGCTAACGTTATGGGGTCTTATCGTTTTCTCCGTTTTTTCAAAAATACCGGCGAGTTTATCAGCTGAGCACAACTTTAGTGTTATTAGTGAGTTGCCCTGGCAGTATGCTAACTTTCTGCAGCTATTTATTGGGGGTCGCATGCATAGTTTGTCCACAATTCATTAACTGGAAGTGACTTTTCAGACTGTCATAGTTTCCCGGGAGTGTGCTAAATGCCGAAAGTTGTTACAACAAAGCATACATCTACTGTTACGGATTTGTTGCCCTGTTCCTGTGCTACAAGTCGATATCAATTTTTTATATGTGGCTCAAATATTGTGGCCGCAACGTCTGTCAATCTAAGGTGTGCACGTTTACGATTACGTTAACAAAATGACGCTATCCGCTAACGTTATGGGGTCTTATCGTTTTCTCCGTTTTTTCAAAAATACCGGCGAGTTTATCGGCTGAGCACAACTTTAGTGTTATTAGTGAGTTGCCCTGGCAGTATGCTAACTTTCTGCAGCTATTTATTGGGGGTCGCATGCATAGTTTGTCCACAATTCATTAACTGGAAGTGACTTTTCAGACTGTCATAGTTTCCCTGGAGTGTGCTAAATGCCGAAAGTTGTTACAACAAAGCATACATCTACTGTTACGGATTTGTTGCCCTGTTCCTGTGCTACAAGTCGATATCAATTTTTTATATGTGGCTCAAATATTGTGGCCGCAACGTCTGTCAATCTAAGGTGTGCACGTTTACGATTACGTTAACAAAATGACGCTATCCGCTAACGTTATGGGGTCTTATCGTTTTCTCCGTTTTTTCAAAAATACCGGCGAGTTTATCGGCTGAGCACAACTTTAGTGTTATTAGTGAGTTGCCCTGGCAGTATGCTAACTTTCTGCAGCTATTTATTGGGGGTCGCATGCATAGTTTGTCCACAATTCATTAACTGGAAGTAACTTTTCAGACTGTCATAGTTTCCCGGGAGTGTGCTAAATGCCGAAAGTTGTTACAACAAAGCATACATCTACTGTTACGGATTTGTTGCCCTGTTCCTGTGCTACAAGTCGATATCAACTTTTTATATGTGGCTCAAATATTGTGGCCGCAACGTCTGTCAATCTAAGGTGTGCACGTTTACGATTACGTTAACAAAATGACGCTATCCGCTAACGTTATGGGGTCTTATCGTTTTCTCCGTTTTTTCAAAAATACCGGCGAGTTTATCGGCTGAGCACAACTTTAGTGTTATTAGTGAGTTGCCCTGGCAGTATGCTAACTTTCTGCAGCTATTTATTGGGGGTCGCATGCATAGTTTGTCCACAATTCTTTAACTGGAAGTGACTTTTCAGACTGTCATAGTTTCCCGGGAGTGTGTTAAATGCCGAAAGTTGTTACAACAAAGCATACATCTACTGTTACGGATTTGTTGCCCTGTTCCTGTGCTACAAGTCGATATCAATTTTTTATATGTGGCTCAAATATTAATGTGACCGCAACGTCTGTCAATCTAAGGTGTGCACGTTTACGATTACGTTAACAAAATGACGCTATCCGCTAACGTTATGGGGTCTTATCGTTTTCTCCGTTTTTTCAAAAATACCGGCGAGTTTATCGGCTGAGCACAACTTTAGTGTTATTAGTGAGTTGCCCTGGCAGTATGCTAACTTTCTGCAGCTATTTATTGGGGGTCGCATGCATAGTTTGTCCACAATTCATTAACTGGAAGTGACTTTTCAGACTGTCATAGTTTCCCTGGAGTGTGCTAAATGCCGAAAGTTGTTACAACAAAGCATACATCTACTGTTACGGATTTGTTGCCCTGTTCCTGTGCTACAAGTCGATATCAATTTTTTATATGTGGCTCAAATATTGTGGCCGCAACGTCTGTCAATCTAAGGTGTGCACGTTTACGATTACGTTAACAAAATGACGCTATCCGCTAACGTTATGGGGTCTTATCGTTTTCTCCGTTTTTTCAAAAATACCGGCGAGTTTATCGGCTGAGCACAACTTTAGTGTTATTAGTGAGTTGCCCTGGCAGTATGCTAACTTTCTGCAGCTATTTATTGGGGGTCGCATGCATAGTTTGTCCACAATTCATTAACTGGAAGTGACTTTTCAGACTGTCATAGTTTCCCGGGAGTGTGCTTAATGCCGAAAGTTGTTACAACAAAGCATACATCTACTGTTACGGATTTGTTGCCCTGTTCCTGTGCTACAAGTCGATATCAATTTTTTATATGTGGCCGCAACGTCTGTCAATCTAAGGTGTGCACGTTTACGATTACGTTAACAAAATGACGCTATCCTCTAACGTTATGGGGTCTTATCGTTTTCTCCGTTTTTTCAAAAATACCGGCGAGTTTATCGGCTGAGCACAACTTTAGTGTTATTAGTGAGTTGCCCTGGCAGTATGCTAACTTTCTGCAGCTATTTATTGGGGGTCGCATGCATAGTTTGTCCACAATTCATTAACTGGAAGTGACTTTTCAGACTGTCATAGTTTCCCGGGAGTGTGCTAAATGCCGAAAGTTGTTACAACAAAGCATACATCTACTGTTACGGATTTGTTGCCCTGTTCCTGTGCTACAAGTCGATATCAATTTTTTATATGTGGCTCAAATATTGTGGCCGCAACGTCTGTCAATCTAAGGTGTGCACGTTTACGATTACGTTAACAAAATGACGCTATCCGCCAACGTTATGGGGTCTTATCGTTTTCTCCGTTTTTTCAAAAATACCGGCGAGTTTATCGGCTGAGCACAACTTTAGTGTTATAAGTGAGTTGCCCTGGCAGTATGCTAACTTTCTGCAGCTATTTATTGGGGGTCGCATGCATAGTTTGTCCACAATTCATTAACTGGAAGTGACTTTTCAGACTGTCATAGTTTCCCGGGAGTGTGCTAAATGCCGAAAGTTGTTACAACAAAGCATACATCTACTGTTACGGATTTGTTGCCCTGTTCCTGTGCTACAAGTCGATATCAATTTTTTATATGTGGCTCACATATTGTGGCCGCAACGTCTGTCAATCTAAGGTGTGCACGTTTACGATTACGTTAACAAAATGACGCTATCCGCTAACGTTATGGGGTCTTATCGTTTTCTCCGTTTTTTCAAAAATACCGGCGAGTTTATCGGCTGAGCACAACTTCAGTGTTATTAGTGAGTTGCCCTGGCAGTATGCTAACTTTCTGCAGCTATTTATTGGGGGTCGCATGCATAGTTTGTCCACAATTCATTAACTGGAAGTGACTTTTCAGACTGTCATAGTTTCCCGGGAGTGTGCTAAATGCCGAAAGTTGTTACAACAAAGCATACATCTACTGTTACGGATTTGTTGCCCTGTTCCTGTGCTACAAGTCGATATCAATTTTTTATATGTGGCTCAAATATTGTGGCCGCAACGTCTGTCAATCTAAGGTGTGCACGTTTACGATTACGTTAACAAAATGACGCTATCCGCTAACGTTATGGGGTCTTATCGTTTTCTCCGTTTTTTCAAAAATACCGGCGAGTTTATCGGCTGAGCACAACTTTAGTGTTATTAGTGAGTTGCCCTGGCAGTATGCTAACTTTCTGCAGCTATTTATTGGGGGTCGCATGCATAGTTTGTCCACAATTCATTAACTGGAAGTGACTTTTCAGACTGTCATAGTTTCCCGGGAGTGTGCTAAATGCCGAAAGTTGTTACAACAAAGCATACATCTACTGTTACGGATTTGTTGCCCTGTTCCTGTGCTACAAGTCGATATCGATTTTTTATATGTGGCTCAAATATTGTGGCCGCAACGTCTGTCAATTTAAGGTGTGCACGTTTACGATTACGTTAACAAAATGACGCTATCCGCTAACGTTATGGGGTCTTATCGTTTTCTCCGTTTTTTCAAAAATACCGGCGAGTTTATCGGCTGAGCACAACTTTAGTGTTATTAGTGAGTTGCCCTGGCAGTATGCTAACTTTCTGCAGCTATTTATTGGGGGTCGCATGCATAGTTTGTCCACAATTCATTAACTGGAAGTGACTTTTCAAACTGTCATAGTTTCCCGGGAGTGTGCTAAATGCCGAAAGTTGTTACAACAAAGCATACATCTACTGTTACGGATTTGTTGCCCTGTTCCTGTGCTACAAGTCGATATCAATTTTTTATATGTGGCCGCAACGTCTGTCAATCTAAGGTGTGCACGTTTACGATTACGTTTACAAAATGACGCTATCCGCTAACGTTATGGGGTCTTATCGTTTTCTCCGTTTTTTCAAAAATACCGGCGAGTTTATCGGCTGAGCACAACTTTAGTGTTATTAGTGAGTTGCCCTGGCAGTATGCTAACTTTCTGCAGCTATTTATTGGGGGTCGCATGCATAGTTTGTCCACAATTCATTAACTGGAAGTGACTTTTCAGACTGTCATAGTTTCCCGGGAGTGTGCTAAATGCCGAAAGTTGTTACAACAAAGCATACATCTACTGTTACGGATTTGTTGCCCTGTTCCTGTGCTACAAGTCGATATCAATTTTTTATATGTGGCTCAAATATTGTGGCCGCAACGTCTGTCAATCTAAGGTGTGCACGTTTACGATTACGTTAACAAAATGACGCTATCCGCTAACGTTATGGGGTCTTATCGTTTTCTCCGTTTTTTCAAAAATACCGGCGAGTTTATCGGCTGAGCACAACTTTAGTGTTATTAGTGAGTTGCCCTGGCAGTATGCTAACTTTCTGCAGCTATTTATTGGGGGTCGCATGCATAATTTGTCCACAATTCATTAACTGGAAGTGACTTTTCAGACTGTCATAGTTTCCCGGGAGTGTGCTAAATGCCGAAAGTTGTTACAACAAAGCATACATCTACTGTTACGGATTTGTTGCCCTGTTCCTGTGCTACAAGTCGATATCAATTTTTTATATGTGGCCGCAACGTCTGTCAATCTAAGGTGTGCACGTTTACGATTACGTTAACAAAATGACGCTATCCGCTAACGTTATGGGGTCTTATCGTTTTCTCCGTTTTTTCAAAAATACCGGCGAGTTTATCGGCTGAGCACAACTTTAGTGTTATTAGTGAGTTGCCCTGGCAGTATGCTAACTTTCTGCAGCTATTTATTGGGGGTCGCATGCATAGTTTGTCCACAATTCATTAACTGGAAGTGACTTTTCAGACTGTCATAGTTTCCCGGGAGTGTGCTAAATGCCGAAAGTTGTTACAACAAAGCATACATCTACTGTTACGGATTTGTTGCCCTGTTCCTGTGCTACAAGTCGATATCAATTTTTTATATGTGGCTCAAATATTGTGGCCGCAACGTCTGTCAATCTAAGGTGTGCACGTTTACGATTACGTTAACAAAATGACGCTATCCGCTAACGTTATGGGGTCTTATCGTTTTCTCCGTTTTTTCAAAAATACCGGCGAGTTTATCGGCTGAGCACAACTTTAGTGTTATTAGTGAGTTGCCCTGGCAGTATGCTAACTTTCTGCAGCTATTTATTGGGGGTCGCATGCATAGTTTGTCCACAATTCATTAACTGGAAGTGACTTTTCAGACTGTCATAGTTTCCCGGGAGTGTGCTAAATGCCGAAAGTTGTTACAACAAAGCATACATCTACTGTTACGGATTTGTTGCCCTGTTCCTGTGCTACAAGTCGATATCAATTTTTTATATGTGGCTCAAATATTGTGGCCGCAACGTCTGTCAATCTAAGGTGTGCACGTTTACGATTACGTTGACAAAATGACGCTATCCGCTAACGTTATGGGGTCTTATCGTTTTCTCCGTTTTTTCAAAAATACCGGCGAGTTTATCGGCTGAGCACAACTTTAGTGTTATTAGTGAGTTGCCCTGGCAGTATGCTAACTTTCTGCAGCTATTTATTGGGGGTCGCATGCATAGTTTGTCCACAATTCATTAACTGGAAGTGACTTTTCAGACTGTCATAGTTTCCCGGGAGTGTGCTAAATGCCGAAAGTTGTTACAACAAAGCATACATCTACTGTTACGGATTTGTTGCCCTGTTCCTGTGCTACAAGTCGATATCAATTTTTTATATGTGGCTCAAATATTGTGGCCGCAACGTCTGTCAATCTAAGGTGTGCACGTTTACGATTACGTTAACAAAATGACGCTATCCGCTAACGTTATGGGGTCTTATCGTTTTCTCCGTTTTTTCAAAAATACCGGCGAGTTTATCGGCTGAGCACAACTTTAGTGTTATTAGTGAGTTGCCCTGGCAGTATGCTAACTTTCTGCAGCTATTTATTGGGGGTCGCATGCATAGTTTGTCCACAATTCATTAACTGGAAGTGACTTTTCAGACTGTCATAGTTTCCCGGGAGTGTGCTAAATGCCGAAAGTTGTTACAACAAAGCATACATCTACTGTTACGGATTTGTTGCCCTGTTCCTGTGCTACAAGTCGATATCAATTTTTTATATGTGGCTCAAATATTGTGGCCGCAACGTCTGTCAATCTAAGGTGTGCACGTTTACGATTACGTTAACAAAATGACGCTATCCGCTAACGTTATGGGGTCTTATCGTTTTCTCCGTTTTTTCAAAAATACCGGCGAGTTTATCGGCTGAGCACAACTTTAGTGTTATTAGTGAGTTGCCCTGGCAGTATGCTAACTTTCTGCAGCTATTTATTGGGGGTCGCATGCATAGTTTGTCCACAATTCATTAACTGGAAGTGACTTTTCAGACTGTCATAGTTTCCCGGGAGTGTGCTAAATGCCGAAAGTTGTTACAACAAAGCATACATCTACTGTTACGGATTTGTTGCCCTGTTCCTGTGCTACAAGTCGATATCAATTTTTTATATGTGGCCGCAACGTCTGTCAATCTAAGGTGTGCACGTTTACGATTACGTTAACAAAATGACGCTATCCGCTAACGTTATGGGGTCTTATCGTTTTCTCCGTTTTTTCAAAAATACCGACGAGTTTATCGGCTGAGCACAACTTTAGTGTTATTAGTGAGTTGCCCTGGCAGTATGCTAACTTTCTGCAGCTATTTATTGGGGGTCGCATGCATAGTTTGTCCACAATTCATTAACTGGAAGTGACTTTTCAGACTGTCATAGTTTCCCGGGAGTGTGCTAAATGCCGAAAGTTGTTACAACAAAGCATACATCTACTGTTACGGATTTGTTGCCCTGTTCCTGTGCTACAAGTCGATATCAATTTTTTATATGTGGCTCAAATATTAATGTGACCGCAACGTCTGTCAATCTAAGGTGTGCACGTTTACGATTACGTTAACAAAATGACGCTATCCGCTAACGTTATGGGGTCTTATCGTTTTCTCCGTTTTTTCAAAAATACCGGCGAGTTTATCGGCTGAGCACAACTTTAGTGTTATTAGTGAGTTGCCCTGGCAGTATGCTAACTTTCTGCAGCTATTTATTGGGGGTCGCATGCATAGTTTGTCCACAATTCATTAACTGGAAGTGACTTTTCAGACTGTCATAGTTTCCCGGGAGTGTGCTAAATGCCGAAAGTTGTTACAACAAAGCATACATCTACTGTTACGGATTTGTTGCCCTGTTCCTGTGCTACAAGTCGATATCAATTTTTTATATGTGGCTCAAATATTGTGGCCGCAACGTCTGTCAATCTAAGGTGTGCACGTTTACGATTACGTTAACAAAATGACGCTATCCGCTAACGTTATGGGGTCTTATCGTTTTCTCCGTTTTTTCAAAAATACCGGCGAGTTTATCGGCTGAGCACAACTTTAGTGTTATTAGTGAGTTGCCCTGGCAGTATGCTAACTTTCTGCAGCTATTTATTGGGGGTCGCATGCATAGTTTGTCCACAATTCATTAACTGGAAGTGACTTTTCAGACTGTCATAGTTTCCCGGGAGTGTGCTAAATGCCGAAAGTTGTTACAACAAAGCATACATCTACTGTTACGGATTTGTTGCCCTGTTCCTGTGCTACAAGTCGATATCAATTTTTTATATGTGGCTCAAATATTAATGTGACCGCAACGTCTGTCAATCTAAGGTGTGCACGTTTACGATTACGTTAACAAAATGACGCTATCCGCTAACGTTATGGGGTCTTATCGTTTTCTCCGTTTTTTCAAAAATACCGGCGAGTTTATCGGCTGAGCACAACTTTAGTGTTATTAGTGAGTTGCCCTGGCAGTATGCTAACTTTCTGCAGCTATTTATTGGGGGTCGCATGCATAGTTTGTCCACAATTCATTAACTGGAAGTGACTTTTCAGACTGTCATAGTTTCCCGGGAGTGTGCTAAATGCCGAAAGTTGTTACAACAAAGCATACATCTACTGTTACGGATTTGTTGCCCTGTTCCTGTGCTACAAGTCGATATCAATTTTTTATATGTGGCTCAAATATTGTGGCCGCAACGTCTGTCAATCTAAGGTGTGCACGTTTACGATTACGTTAACAAAATGACGCTATCCGCTAACGTTATGGGGTCTTATCGTTTTCTCCGTTTTTTCAAAAATACCGGCGAGTTTATCGGCTGAGCACAACTTTAGTGTTATTAGTGAGTTGCCCTGGCAGTATGCTAACTTTCTGCAGCTATTTATTGGGGGTCGCATGCATAGTTTGTCCACAATTCATTAACTGGAAGTGACTTTTCAGACTGTCATAGTTTCCCGGGAGTGTGCTAAATGCCGAAAGTTGTTACAACAAAGCATACATCTACTGTTACGGATTTGTTGCCCTGTTCCTGTGCTACAAGTCGATATCAATTTTTTTTATATGTGTCTCAAATATTGTGGCCGCAACGTCTGTCAATCTAAGGTGTGCACGTTTACGATTACGTTAACAAAATGACGCTATCCGCTAACGTTATGGGGTCTTATCGTTTTCTCCGTTTTTTCAAAAATACCGGCGAGTTTATCGGCTGAGCACAACTTTAGTGTTATTACTGAGTTGCCCTGGCAGTATGCTAACTTTCTGCAGCTATTTATTGGGGGTCGCATGCATAGTTTGTCCACAATTCATTAACTGGAAGTGACTTTTCAGACTGTCATAGTTTCCCGGGAGTGTGCTAAATGCCGAAAGTTGTTACAACAAAGCATACATCTACTGTTACGGATTTGTTGCCCTGTTCCTGTGCTACAAGTCGATATCAATTTTTTTATATGTGGCTCAAATATTGTGGCCGCAACGTCTGTCAATCTAAGGTGTGCACGTTTACGATTACGTTAACAAAATGACGCTATCCGCTAACGTTATGGGGTCTTATCGTTTTCTCCGTTTTTTCAAAAATACCGGCGAGTTTATCGGCTGAGCACAACTTTAGTGTTATTAGTGAGTTGCCCTGGCAGTATGCTAACTTTCTGCAGCTATTTATTGGGGATCGCATGCATAGTTTGTCCACAATTCATTAACTGGAAGTGACTTTTCAGACTGTCATAGTTTCCCGGGAGTGTGCTAAATGCCGAAAGTTGTTACAACAAAGCATACATCTACTGTTACGGATTTGTTGCCCTGTTCCTGTGCTACAAGTCGATATCAATTTTTTATATGTGGCTCAAATATTGTGGCCGCAACGTCTGTCAATCTAAGGTGTGCACGTTTACGATTACGTTAACAAAATGACGCTATCCGCTAACGTTATGGGGTCTTATCGTTTTCTCCGTTTTTTCAAAAATACCGGCGAGTTTATCGGCTGAGCACAACTTTAGTGTTATTAGTGAGTTGCCCTGGCAGTATGCTAACTTTCTGCAGCTATTTATTGGGGGTCGCATGCATAGTTTGTCCACAATTCATTAACTGGAAGTGACTTTTCAGACTGTCATGGTTTCCCGGGAGTGTGCTAAATGCCGAAAGTTGTTACAACAAAGCATACATCTACTGTTACGGATTTGTTGCCCTGTTCCTGTGCTACAAGTCGATATCAATTTTTTATATGTGGCTCAAATATTGTGGCCGCAACGTCTGTCAATCTAAGGTGTGCACGTTTACGATTACGTTAACAAAATGACGCCATCCGCTAACGTTATGGGGTCTTATCGTTTTCTCCGTTTTTTTCAAAAATACCGGCGAGTTTATCGGCTGAGCACAACTTTAGTGTTATTAGTGAGTTGCCCTGGCAGTATTCTAACTTTCTGCAGCTATTTATTGGGGGTCGCATGCATAGTTTGTCCACAATTCATTAACTGGAAGTGACTTTTCAGACTGTCATAGTTTCCCGGGAGTGTGCTAAATGCCGAAAGTTGTTACAACAAAGCATACATCTACTGTTACGGATTTGTTGCCCTGTTCCTGTGCTACAAGTCGATATCAATTTTTTATATGTGGCCGCAACGTCTGTCAATCTAAGGTGTGCACGTTTACGATTACGTTAACAAAATGACGCTATCCGCTAACGTTATGGGGTCTTATCGTTTTCTCCGTTTTTTCAAAAATACCGGCGAGTTTATCGGCTGAGCACAACTTTAGTGTTATTAGTGAGTTGACCTGGCAGTATGCTAACTTTCTGCAGCTATTTATTGGGGGTCGCATGCATAGTTTGTCCACAATTCATTAACTGGAAGTGACTTTTCAGACTGTCATAGTTTCCCGGGAGTGTGCTAAATGCCGAAAGTTGTTACAACAAAGCATACATCTACTGTTACGGATTTGTTGCCCTGTTCCTGTGCTACAAGTCGATATCAATTTTTTATATGTGGCTCAAATATTGTGGCCGCAACGTCTGTCAATCTAAGGTGTGCACGTTTACGATTACGTTAACAAAATGACGCTATCCGCTAACGTTATGGGGTCTTATCGTTTTCTCCGTTTTTTCAAAAATACCGGCGAGTTTATCGGCTGAGCACAACTTTAGTGTTATTAGTGAGTTACCCTGGCAGTATGCTAACTTTATTGGGGGTCGCATGCATAGTTTGTCCACAATTCATTAACTGGAAGTGACTTTTCAGACTGTCATGGTTTCCCGGGAGTGTGCTAAATGCCGAAAGTTGTTACAACAAAGCATACATCTACTGTTACGGATTTGTTGCCCTGTTCCTGTGCTACAAGTCGGTATCAATTTTTTATATGTGGCTCAAATATTGTGGCCGCAACGTCTGTCAATCTAAGGTGTGCACGTTTACGATTACGTTAACAAAATGACGCTATCCGCTAACGTTATGGGGTCTTATCGTTTTCTCCGTTTTTTCAAAAATACCGGCGAGTTTATCGGCTGAGCACAACTTTAGTGTTATTAGTGAGTTGCCCTGGCAGTATGCTAACTTTCTGCAGCTATTTATTGGGGGTCGCATGCATAGTTTGTCCACAATTCATTAACTGGAAGTGACTTTTCAGACTGTCATGGTTTCCCGGGAGTGTGCTAAATGCCGAAAGTTGTTACAACAAAGCATACATCTACTGTTACGGATTTGTTGCCCTGTTCCTGTGCTACAAGTCGATATCAATTTTTTGTATGTGGCTCAAATATTGTGGCCGCAACGTCTGTCAATCTAAGGTGTGCACGTTTACGATTACGTTAACAAAATGACGCTATCCGCTAACGTTATGGGGTCTTATCGTTTTCTCCGTTTTTTCAAAAATACCGGCGAGTTTATCGGCTGAGCACAACTTTAGTGTTATTAGTGAGTTGCCCTGGCAGTATGCTAACTTTCTGCAGCTATTTATTGGGGGTCGCATGCATAGTTTGTCCACAATTCATTAACTGGAAGTGACTTTTCAGACTGTCATGGTTTCCCGGGAGTGTGCTAAATGCCGAAAGTTGTTACAACAAAGCATACATCTACTGTTACGGATTTGTTGCCCTGTTCCTGTGCTACAAGTCGATATCAATTTTTTATATGTGGCTCAAATATTGTGGCCGCAACGTCTGTCAATCTAAGGTGTGCACGTTTACGATTACGTTAACAAAATGACGCTATCCGCTAACGTTATGGGGTCTTATCGTTTTCTCCGTTTTTTCAAAAATACCGGCGAGTTTATCGGCTGAGCACAACTTTAGTGTTATTAGTGAGTTGCCCTGGCAGTATGCTAACTTTCTGCAGCTATTTATTGGGGGTCGCATGCATAGTTTGTCCACAATTCATTAACTGGAAGTGACTTTTCAGACTGTCATGGTTTCCCGGGAGTGTGCTAAATGCCGAAAGTTGTTACAACAAAGCATACATCTACTGTTACGGATTTGTTGCCCTGTTCCTGTGCTACAAGTCGATATCAATTTTTTATATGTGGCTCAAATATTGTGGCCGCAACGTCTGTCAATCTAAGGTGTGCACGTTTACGATTACGTTAACAAAATGACGCTATCCGCTAACGTTATGGGGTCTTATCGTTTTCTCCGTTTTTTCAAAAATACCGGCGAGTTTATCGGCTGAGCACAACTTTAGTGTTATTAGTGAGTTGCCCTGGCAGTATGCTAACTTTCTGCAGCTATTTATTGGGGGTCGCATGCATAGTTTGTCCACAATTCATTAACTGGAAGTGACTTTTCAGACTGTCATGGTTTCCCGGGAGTGTGCTAAATGCCGAAAGTTGTTACAACAAAGCATACATCTACTGTTACGGATTTGTTGCCCTGTTCCTGTGCTACAAGTCGATATCAATTTTTTATATGTGGCTCAAATATTGTGGCCGCAACGTCTGTCAATCTAAGGTGTGCACGTTTACGATTACGTTAACAAAATGACGCTATCCGCTAACGTTATGGGGTCTTATCGTTTTCTCCGTTTTTTTCAAAAATACCGGCGAGTTTATCGGCTGAGCAGAACTTTAGTGTTATTAGTGAGTTGCCCTGGCAGTATGCTAACTTTCTGCAGCTATTTATTGGGGGTCGCATGCATAGTTTGTCCACAATTCATTAACTGGAAGTGACTTTTCAGACTGTCATGGTTTCCCGGGAGTGTGCTAAATGCCGAAAGTTGTTACAACAAAGCATACATCTACTGTTACGGATTTGTTGCCCTGTTCCTGTGCTACAAGTCGATATCAATTTTTTATATGTGGCTCAAATATTGTGGCCGCAACGTCTGTCAATCTAAGGTGTGCACGTTTACGATTACGTTAACAAAATGACGCTATCCGCTAACGTTATGGGGTCTTATCGTTTTCTCCGTTTTTTCAAAAATACCGGCGAGTTTATCGGCTGAGCACAACTTTAGTGTTATTAGTGAGTTGCCCTGGCAGTATGCTAACTTTCTGCAGCTATTTATTGGGGGTCGCATGCATAGTTTGTCCACAATTCATTAACTGGAAGTGACTTTTCAGACTGTCATGGTTTCCCGGGAGTGTGCTAAATGCCGAAAGTTGTTACAACAAAGCATACATCTACTGTTACGGATTTGTTGCCCTGTTCCTGTGCTACAAGTCGATATCAATTTTTTATATGTGGCTCAAATATTGTGGCCGCAACGTCTGTCAATCTAAGGTGTGCACGTTTACGATTACGTTAACAAAATGACGCTATCCGCTAACGTTATGGGGTCTTATCGTTTTCTCCGTTTTTTCAAAAATACCGGCGAGTTTATCGGCTGAGCACAACTTTAGTGTTATTAGTGAGTTGCCCTGGCAGTATGCTAACTTTCTGCAGCTATTTATTGGGGGTCGCATGCATAGTTTGTCCACAATTCATTAACTGGAAGTGACTTTTCAGACTGTCATGGTTTCCCGGGAGTGTGCTAAATGCCGAAAGTTGTTACAACAAAGCATACATCTACTGTTACGGATTTGTTGCCCTGTTCCTGTGCTACAAGTCGATATCAATTTTTTATATGTGGCTCAAATATTGTGACCGCAACGTCTGTCAATCTAAGGTGTGCACGTTTACGATTACGTTAACAAAATGACGCTATCCGCTAACGTTATGGGGTCTTATCGTTTTCTCCGTTTTTTCAAAAATACCGGCGAGTTTATCGGCTGAGCACAACTTTAGTGTTATTAGTGAGTTGCCCTGGCAGTATGCTAACTTTCTGCAGCTATTTATTGGGGGTCGCATGCATAGTTTGTCCACAATTCATTAACTGGAAGTGACTTTTCAGACTGTCATGGTTTCCCGGGAGTGTGCTAAATGCCGAAAGTTGTTACAACAAAGCATACATCTACTGTTACGGATGTGTTGCCCTGTTCCTGTGCTACAAGTCGATATCAATTTTTTATATGTGGCTCAAATATTGTGGCCGCAACGTCTGTCAATCTAAGGTGTGCACGTTTACGATTACGTTAACAAAATGACGCTATCCGCTAACGTTATGGGGTCTTATCGTTTTCTCCGTTTTTTCAAAAATACCGGCGAGTTTATCGGCTGAGCACAACTTTAGTGTTATTAGTGAGTTGCCCTGGCAGTATGCTAACTTTCTGCAGCTATTTATTGGGGGTCGCATGCATAGTTTGTCCACAATTCATTAACTGGAAGTGACTTTTCAGACTGTCATGGTTTCCCGGGAGTGTGCTAAATGCCGAAAGTTGTTACAACAAAGCATACATCTACTGTTACGGATGTGTTGCCCTGTTCCTGTGCTACAAGTCGATATCAATTTTTTATATGTGGCTCAAATATTGTGGCCGCAACGTCTGTCAATCTAAGGTGTGCACGTTTACGATTACGTTAACAAAATGACGCTATCCGCTAACGTTATGGGGTCTTATCGTTTTCTCCGTTTTTTCAAAAATACCGGCGAGTTTATCGGCTGAGCACAACGTTAGTGTTATTAGTGAGTTGCCCTGGCAGTATGCTAACTTTCTGCAGCTATTTATTGGGGGTCGCATGCATAGTTTGTCCACAATTCATTAACTGGAAGTGACTTTTCAGACTGTCATGGTTTCCCGGGAGTGTGCTAAATGCCGAAAGTTGTTACAACAAAGCATACATCTACTGTTACGGATGTGTTGCCCTGTTCCTGTGCTACAAGTCGATATCAATTTTTTATATGTGGCTCAAATATTGTGGCCCCAACGTCTGTCAATCTAAGGTGTGCACGTTTACGATTACGTTAACAAAATGACGCTATCCGCTAACGTTATGGGGTCTTATCGTTTTCTCCGTTTTTTCAAAAATACCGGCGAGTTTATCGGCTGAGCACAACTTTAGTGTTATTAGTGAGTTGCCCTGGCAGTATGCTAACTTTCTGCAGCTATTTATTGGGGGTCGCATGCATAGTTTGTCCACAATTCATTAACTGGAAGTGACTTTTCAGACTGTCATGGTTTCCCGGGAGTGTGCTAAATGCCGAAAGTTGTTACAACAAAGCATACATCTACTGTTACGGATGTGTTGCCCTGTTCCTGTGCTACAAGTCGATATCAATTTTTTATATGTGGCTCAAATATTGTGGCCGCAACGTCTGTCAATCTAAGGTGTGCACGTTTACGATTACGTTAACAAAATGACGCTATCCGCTAACGTTATGGGGTCTTATCGTTTTCTCCGTTTTTTCAAAAATACCGGCGAGTTTATCGGCTGAGCACAACTTTAGTGTTATTAGTGAGTTGCCCTGGCAGTATGCTAACTTTCTGCAGCTATTTATTGGGGGTCGCATGCATAGTTTGTCCACAATTCATTAACTGGAAGTGACTTTTCAGACTGTCATGGTTTCCCGGGAGTGTGCTAAATGCCGAAAGTTGTTACAACAAAGCATACATCTACTGTTACGGATGTGTTGCCCTGTTCCTGTGCTACAAGTCGATATCAATTTTTTATATGTGGCTCAAATATTGTGGCCGCAACGTCTGTCAATCTAAGGTGTGCACGTTTACGATTACGTTAACAAAATGACGCTATCCGCTAACGTTATGGGGTCTTATCGTTTTCTCCGTTTTTTCAAAAATACCGGCGAGTTTATCGGCTGAGCACAACTTTAGTGTTATTAGTGAGTTGCCCTGGCAGTATGCTAACTTTCTGCAGCTATTTATTGGGGGTCGCATGCATAGTTTGTCCACAATTCATTAACTGGAAGTGACTTTTCAGACTGTCATGGTTTCCCGGGAGTGTGCTAAATGCCGAAAGTTGTTACAACAAAGCATACATCTACTGTTACGGATGTGTTGCCCTGTTCCTGTGCTACAAGTCGATATCAATTTTTTATATGTGGCTCAAATATTGTGGCTGCAACGTCTGTCAATCTAAGGTGTGCACGTTTACGATTACGTTAACAAAATGACGCTATCCGCTAACGTTATGGGGTCTTATCGTTTTCTCCGTTTTTTCAAAAATACCGGCGAGTTTATCGGCTGAGCACAACTTTAGTGTTATTAGTGAGTTGCCCTGGCAGTATGCTAACTTTCTGCAGCTATTTATTGGGGGTCGCATGCATAGTTTGTCCACAATTCATTAACTGGAAGTGACTTTTCAGACTGTCATGGTTTCCCGGGAGTGTGCTAAATGCCGAAAGTTGTTACAACAAAGCATACATCTACTGTTACGGATTTGTTGCCCTGTTCCTGTGCTACAAGTCGATATCAATTTTTTATATGTGGCTCAAATATTGTGGCCGCAACGTCTGTCAATCTAAGGTGTGCACGTTTACGATTACGTTAACAAAATGACGCTATCCGCTAACGTTATGGGGTCTTATCGTTTTCTCCGTTTTTTCAAAAATACCGGCGAGTTTATCGGCTGAGCACAACGTTAGTGTTATTAGTGAGTTGCCCTGGCAGTATGCTAACTTTCTGCAGCTATTTATTGGGGGTCGCATGCATAGTTTGTCCACAATTCATTAACTGGAAGTGACTTTTCAGACTGTCATGGTTTCCCGGGAGTGTGCTAAATGCCGAAAGTTGTTACAACAAAGCATACATCTACTGTTACGGATGTGTTGCCCTGTTCCTGTGCTACAAGTCGATATCAATTTTTTATATGTGGCTCAAATATTGTGGCCCCAACGTCTGTCAATCTAAGGTGTGCACGTTTACGATTACGTTAACAAAATGACGCTATCCGCTAACGTTATGGGGTCTTATCGTTTTCTCCGTTTTTTCAAAAATACCGGCGAGTTTATCGGCTGAGCACAACTTTAGTGTTATTAGTGAGTTGCCCTGGCAGTATGCTAACTTTCTGCAGCTATTTATTGGGGGTCGCATGCATAGTTTGTCCACAATTCATTAACTGGAAGTGACTTTTCAGACTGTCATGGTTTCCCGGGAGTGTGCTAAATGCCGAAAGTTGTTACAACAAAGCATACATCTACTGTTACGGATGTGTTGCCCTGTTCCTGTGCTACAAGTCGATATCAATTTTTTATATGTGGCTCAAATATTGTGGCCGCAACGTCTGTCAATCTAAGGTGTGCACGTTTACGATTACGTTAACAAAATGACGCTATCCGCTAACGTTATGGGGTCTTATCGTTTTCTCCGTTTTTTCAAAAATACCGGCGAGTTTATCGGCTGAGCACAACTTTAGTGTTATTAGTGAGTTGCCCTGGCAGTATGCTAACTTTCTGCAGCTATTTATTGGGGGTCGCATGCATAGTTTGTCCACAATTCATTAACTGGAAGTGACTTTTCAGACTGTCATGGTTTCCCGGGAGTGTGCTAAATGCCGAAAGTTGTTACAACAAAGCATACATCTACTGTTACGGATGTGTTGCCCTGTTCCTGTGCTACAAGTCGATATCAATTTTTTATATGTGGCTCAAATATTGTGGCCGCAACGTCTGTCAATCTAAGGTGTGCACGTTTACGATTACGTTAACAAAATGACGCTATCCGCTAACGTTATGGGGTCTTATCGTTTTCTCCGTTTTTTCAAAAATACCGGCGAGTTTATCGGCTGAGCACAACTTTAGTGTTATTAGTGAGTTGCCCTGGCAGTATGCTAACTTTCTGCAGCTATTTATTGGGGGTCGCATGCATAGTTTGTCCACAATTCATTAACTGGAAGTGACTTTTCAGACTGTCATGGTTTCCCGGGAGTGTGCTAAATGCCGAAAGTTGTTACAACAAAGCATACATCTACTGTTACGGATGTGTTGCCCTGTTCCTGTGCTACAAGTCGATATCAATTTTTTATATGTGGCTCAAATATTGTGGCCGCAACGTCTGTCAATCTAAGGTGTGCACGTTTACGATTACGTTAACAAAATGACGCTATCCGCTAACGTTATGGGGTCTTATCGTTTTCTCCGTTTTTTCAAAAATACCGGCGAGTTTATCGGCTGAGCACAACTTTAGTGTTATTAGTGAGTTGCCCTGGCAGTATGCTAACTTTCTGCAGCTATTTATTGGGGGTCGCATGCATAGTTTGTCCACAATTCATTAACTGGAAGTGACTTTTCAGACTGTCATGGTTTCCCGGGAGTGTGCTAAATGCCGAAAGTTGTTACAACAAAGCATACATCTACTGTTACGGATTTGTTGCCCTGTTCCTGTGCTACAAGTCGATATCAATTTTTTATATGTGGCTCAAATATTGTGGCCGCAACGTCTGTCAATCTAAGGTGTGCACGTTTACGATTACGTTAACAAAATGACGCTATCCGCTAACGTTATGGGGTCTTATCGTTTTCTCCGTTTTTTCAAAAATACCGGCGAGTTTATCGGCTGAGCACAACTTTAGTGTTATTAGTGAGTTGCCCTGGCAGTATGCTAACTTTCTGCAGCTATTTATTGGGGGTCGCATGCATAGTTTGTCCACAATTCATTAACTGGAAGTGACTTTTCAGACTGTCATGGTTTCCCGGGAGTGTGCTAAATGCCGAAAGTTGTTACAACAAAGCATACATCTACTGTTACGGATGTGTTGCCCTGTTCCTGTGCTACAAGTCGATATCAATTTTTTATATGTGGCTCAAATATTGTGGCCGCAACGTCTGTCAATCTAAGGTGTGCACGTTTACGATTACGTTAACAAAATGACGCTATCCGCTAACGTTATGGGGTCTTATCGTTTTCTCCGTTTTTTCAAAAATACCGGCGAGTTTATCGGCTGAGCACAACTTTAGTGTTATTAGTGAGTTGCCCTGGCAGTATGCTAACTTTCTGCAGCTATTTATTGGGGGTCGCATGCATAGTTTGTCCACAATTCATTAACTGGAAGTGACTTTTCAGACTGTCATGGTTTCCCGGGAGTGTGCTAAATGCCGAAAGTTGTTACAACAAAGCATACATCTACTGTTACGGATTTGTTGCCCTGTTCCTGTGCTACAAGTCGATATCAATTTTTTATATGTGGCTCAAATATTGTGGCCGCAACGTCTGTCAATCTAAGGTGTGCACGTTTACGATTACGTTAACAAAATGACGCTATCCGCTAACGTTATGGGGTCTTATCGTTTTCTCCGTTTTTTCAAAAATACCGGCGAGTTTATCGGCTGAGCACAACTTTAGTGTTATTAGTGAGTTGCCCTGGCAGTATGCTAACTTTCTGCAGCTATTTATTGGGGGTCGCATGCATAGTTTGTCCACAATTCATTAACTGGAAGTGACTTTTCAGACTGTCATGGTTTCCCGGGAGTGTGCTAAATGCCGAAAGTTGTTACAACAAAGCATACATCTACTGTTACGGATTTGTTGCCCTGTTCCTGTGCTACAAGTCGATATCAATTTTTTTATATGTGGCTCAAATATTGTGGCCGCAACGTCTGTCAATCTAAGGTGTGCACGTTTACGATTACGTTAACAAAATGACGCTATCCACTAACGTTATGGGGTCTTATCGTTTTCTCCGTTTTTTCAAAAATACCGGCGAGTTTATCGGCTGAGCACAACTTTAGTGTTATTAGTGAGTTGCCCTGGCAGTATGCTAACTTTCTGCAGCTATTTATTGGGGGTCGCATGCATAGTTTGTCCACAATTCATTAACTGGAAGTGACTTTTCAGACTGTCATGGTTTCCCGGGAGTGTGCTAAATGCCGAAAGTTGTTACAACAAAGCATACATCTACTGTTACGGATTTGTTGCCCTGTTCCTGTGCTACAAGTCGATATCAATTTTTTATATGTGGCTCAAATATTGTGGCCGCAACGTCTGTCAATCTAAGGTGTGCACGTTTACGATTACGTTAACAAAATGACGCTATCCGCTAACGTTATGGGGTCTTATCGTTTTCTCCGTTTTTTTCAAAAATACCGGCGAGTTTATCGGCTGAGCAGAACTTTAGTGTTATTAGTGAGTTGCCCTGGCAGTATGCTAACTTTCTGCAGCTATTTATTGGGGGTCGCATGCATAGTTTGTCCACAATTCATTAACTGGAAGTGACTTTTCAGACTGTCATGGTTTCCCGGGAGTGTGCTAAATGCCGAAAGTTGTTACAACAAAGCATACATCTACTGTTACGGATTTGTTGCCCTGTTCCTGTGCTACAAGTCGATATCAATTTTTTATATGTGGCTCAAATATTGTGGCCGCAACGTCTGTCAATCTAAGGTGTGCACGTTTACGATTACGTTAACAAAATGACGCTATCCGCTAACGTTATGGGGTCTTATCGTTTTCTCCGTTTTTTCAAAAATACCGGCGAGTTTATCGGCTGAGCACAACTTTAGTGTTATTAGTGAGTTGCCCTGGCAGTATGCTAACTTTCTGCAGCTATTTATTGGGGGTCGCATGCATAGTTTGTCCACAATTCATTAACTGGAAGTGACTTTTCAGACTGTCATGGTTTCCCGGGAGTGTGCTAAATGCCGAAAGTTGTTACAACAAAGCATACATCTACTGTTACGGATTTGTTGCCCTGTTCCTGTGCTACAAGTCGATATCAATTTTTTATATGTGGCTCAAATATTGTGGCCGCAACGTCTGTCAATCTAAGGTGTGCACGTTTACGATTACGTTAACAAAATGACGCTATCCGCTAACGTTATGGGGTCTTATCGTTTTCTCCGTTTTTTCAAAAATACCGGCGAGTTTATCGGCTGAGCACAACTTTAGTGTTATTAGTGAGTTGCCCTGGCAGTATGCTAACTTTCTGCAGCTATTTATTGGGGGTCGCATGCATAGTTTGTCCACAATTCATTAACTGGAAGTGACTTTTCAGACTGTCATGGTTTCCCGGGAGTGTGCTAAATGCCGAAAGTTGTTACAACAAAGCATACATCTACTGTTACGGATTTGTTGCCCTGTTCCTGTGCTACAAGTCGATATCAATTTTTTATATGTGGCTCAAATATTGTGGCCGCAACGTCTGTCAATCTAAGGTGTGCACGTTTACGATTACGTTAACAAAATGACGCTATCCGCTAACGTTATGGGGTCTTATCGTTTTCTCCGTTTTTTCAAAAATACCGGCGAGTTTATCGGCTGAGCACAACTTTAGTGTTATTAGTGAGTTGCCCTGGCAGTATGCTAACTTTCTGCAGCTATTTATTGGGGGTCGCATGCATAGTTTGTCCACAATTCATTAACTGGAAGTGACTTTTCAGACTGTCATGGTTTCCCGGGAGTGTGCTAAATGCCGAAAGTTGTTACAACAAAGCATACATCTACTGTTACGGATTTGTTGCCCTGTTCCTGTGCTACAAGTCGATATCAATTTTTTATATGTGGCTCAAATATTGTGGCCGCAACGTCTGTCAATCTAAGGTGTGCACGTTTACGATTACGTTAACAAAATGACGCTATCCGGTAACGTTATGGGGTCTTATCGTTTTCTCCGTTTTTTCAAAAATACCGGCGAGTTTATCGGCTGAGCACAACTTTAGTGTTATTAGTGAGTTGCCCTGGCAGTATGCTAACTTTCTGCAGCTATTTATTGGGGGTCGCATGCATAGTTTGTCCACAATTCATTAACTGGAAGTGACTTTTCAGACTGTCATGGTTTCCCGGGAGTGTGCTAAATGCCGAAAGTTGTTACAACAAAGCATACATCTACTGTTACGGATGTGTTGCCCTGTTCCTGTGCTACAAGTCGATATCAATTTTTTATATGTGGCTTAAATATTGTGGCCGCAACGTCTGTCAATCTAAGGTGTGCACGTTTACGATTACGTTAACAAAATGACGCTATCCGCTAACGTTATGGGGTCTTATCGTTTTCTCCGTTTTTTCAAAAATACCGGCGAGTTTATCGGCTGAGCACAACTTTAGTGTTATTAGTGAGTTGCCCTGGCAGTATGCTAACTTTCTGCAGCTATTTATTGGGGGTCGCATGCATAGTTTGTCCACAATTCATTAACTGGAAGTGACTTTTCAGACTGTCATGGTTTCCCGGGAGTGTGCTAAATGCCGAAAGTTGTTACAACAAAGCATACATCTACTGTTACGGATGTGTTGCCCTGTTCCTGTGCTACAAGTCGATATCAATTTTTTATATGTGGCTCAAATATTGTGGCCGCAACGTCTGTCAATCTAAGGTGTGCACGTTTACGATTACGTTAACAAAATGACGCTATCCGCTAACGTTATGGGGTCTTATCGTTTTCTCCGTTTTTTCAAAAATACCGGCGAGTTTATCGGCTGAGCACAACTTTAGTGTTATTAGTGAGTTGCCCTGGCAGTATGCTAACTTTCTGCAGCTATTTATTGGGGGTCGCATGCATAGTTTGTCCACAATTCATTAACTGGAAGTGACTTTTCAGACTGTCATGGTTTCCCGGGAGTGTGCTAAATGCCGAAAGTTGTTACAACAAAGCATACATCTACTGTTACGGATGTGTTGCCCTGTTCCTGTGCTACAAGTCGATATCAATTTTTTATATGTGGCTCAAATATTGTGGCCGCAACGTCTGTCAATCTAAGGTGTGCACGTTTACGATTACGTTAACAAAATGACGCTATCCGCTAACGTTATGGGGTCTTATCGTTTTCTCCGTTTTTTCAAAAATACCGGCGAGTTTATCGGCTGAGCACAACGTTAGTGTTATTAGTGAGTTGCCCTGGCAGTATGCTAACTTTCTGCAGCTATTTATTGGGGGTCGCATGCATAGTTTGTCCACAATTCATTAACTGGAAGTGACTTTTCAGACTGTCATGGTTTCCCGGGAGTGTGCTAAATGCCGAAAGTTGTTACAACAAAGCATACATCTACTGTTACGGATGTGTTGCCCTGTTCCTGTGCTACAAGTCGATATCAATTTTTTATATGTGGCTCAAATATTGTGGCCGCAACGTCTGTCAATCTAAGGTGTGCACGTTTACGATTACGTTAACAAAATGACGCTATCCGCTAACGTTATGGGGTCTTATCGTTTTCTCCGTTTTTTCAAAAATACCGGCGAGTTTATCGGCTGAGCACAACTTTAGTGTTATTAGTGAGTTGCCCTGGCAGTATGCTAACTTTCTGCAGCTATTTATTGGGGGTCGCATGCATAGTTTGTCCACAATTCATTAACTGGAAGTGACTTTTCAGACTGTCATGGTTTCCCGGGAGTGTGCTAAATGCCGAAAGTTGTTACAACAAAGCATACATCTACTGTTACGGATGTGTTGCCCTGTTCCTGTGCTACAAGTCGATATCAATTTTTTATATGTGGCTCAAATATTGTGGCCGCAACGTCTGTCAATCTAAGGTGTGCACGTTTACGATTACGTTAACAAAATGACGCTATCCGCTAACGTTATGGGGTCTTATCGTTTTCTCCGTTTTTTCAAAAATACCGGCGAGTTTATCGGCTGAGCACAACTTTAGTGTTATTAGTGAGTTGCCCTGGCAGTATGCTAACTTTCTGCAGCTATTTATTGGGGGTCGCATGCATAGTTTGTCCACAATTCATTAACTGGAAGTGACTTTTCAGACTGTCATGGTTTCCCGGGAGTGTGCTAAATGCCGAAAGTTGTTACAACAAAGCATACATCTACTGTTACGGATGTGTTGCCCTGTTCCTGTGCTACAAGTCGATATCAATTTTTTATATGTGGCTCAAATATTGTGGCCGCAACGTCTGTCAATCTAAGGTGTGCACGTTTACGATTACGTTAACAAAATGACGCTATCCGCTAACGTTATGGGGTCTTATCGTTTTCTCCGTTTTTTCAAAAATACCGGCGAGTTTATCGGCTGAGCACAACTTTAGTGTTATTAGTGAGTTGCCCTGGCAGTATGCTAACTTTCTGCAGCTATTTATTGGGGGTCGCATGCATAGTTTGTCCACAATTCATTAACTGGAAGTGACTTTTCAGACTGTCATGGTTTCCCGGGAGTGTGCTAAATGCCGAAAGTTGTTACAACAAAGCATACATCTACTGTTACGGATGTGTTGCCCTGTTCCTGTGCTACAAGTCGATATCAATTTTTTATATGTGGCTCAAATATTGTGGCCGCAACGTCTGTCAATCTAAGGTGTGCACGTTTACGATTACGTTAACAAAATGACGCTATCCGCTAACGTTATGGGGTCTTATCGTTTTCTCCGTTTTTTCAAAAATACCGGCGAGTTTATCGGCTGAGCACAACTTTAGTGTTATTAGTGAGTTGCCCTGGCAGTATGCTAACTTTCTGCAGCTATTTATTGGGGGTCGCATGCATAGTTTGTCCACAATTCATTAACTGGAAGTGACTTTTCAGACTGTCATGGTTTCCCGGGAGTGTGCTAAATGCCGAAAGTTGTTACAACAAAGCATACATCTACTGTTACGGATTTGTTGCCCTGTTCCTGTGCTACAAGTCGATATCAATTTTTTATATGTGGCTCAAATATTGTGGCCGCAACGTCTGTCAATCTAAGGTGTGCACGTTTACGATTACGTTAACAAAATGACGCTATCCGCTAACGTTATGGGGTCTTATCGTTTTCTCCGTTTTTTCAAAAATACCGGCGAGTTTATCGGCTGAGCACAACTTTAGTGTTATTAGTGAGTTGCCCTGGCAGTATGCTAACTTTCTGCAGCTATTTATTGGGGGTCGCATGCATAGTTTGTCCACAATTCATTAACTGGAAGTGACTTTTCAGACTGTCATGGTTTCCCGGGAGTGTGCTAAATGCCGAAAGTTGTTACAACAAAGCATACATCTACTGTTACGGATTTGTTGCCCTGTTCCTGTGCTACAAGTCGATATCAATTTTTTATATGTGGCTCAAATATTGTGGCCGCAACGTCTGTCAATCTAAGGTGTGCACGTTTACGATTACGTTAACAAAATGACGCTATCCGCTAACGTTATGGGGTCTTATCGTTTTCTCCGTTTTTTCAAAAATACCGGCGAGTTTATCGGCTGAGCACAACTTTAGTGTTATTAGTGAGTTGCCCTGGCAGTATGCTAACTTTCTGCAGCTATTTATTGGGGGTCGCATGCATAGTTTGTCCACAATTCATTAACTGGAAGTGACTTTTCAGACTGTCATGGTTTCCCGGGAGTGTGCTAAATGCCGAAAGTTGTTACAACAAAGCATACATCTACTGTTACGGATTTGTTGCCCTGTTCCTGTGCTACAAGTCGATATCAATTTTTTATATGTGGCTCAAACATTGTGGCCGCAACGTCTGTCAATCTAAGGTGTGCACGTTTACGATTACGTTAACAAAATGACGCTATCCGCTAACGTTATGGGGTCTTATCGTTTTCTCCGTTTTTTCAAAAATACCGGCGAGTTTATCGGCTGAGCACAACTTTAGTGTTATTAGTGAGTTGCCCTGGCAGTATGCTAACTTTCTGCAGCTATTTATTGGGGGTCGCATGCATAGTTTGTCCACAATTCATTAACTGGAAGTGACTTTTCAGACTGTCATGGTTTCCCGGGAGTGTGCTAAATGCCGAAAGTTGTTACAACAAAGCATACATCTACTGTTACGGATTTGTTGCCCTGTTCCTGTGCTACAAGTCGATATCAATTTTTTATATGTGGCTCAAACATTGTGGCCGCAACGTCTGTCAATCTAAGGTGTGCACGTTTACGATTACGTTAACAAAATGACGCTATCCGCTAACGTTATGGGGTCTTATCGTTTTCTCCGTTTTTTCAAAAATACCGGCGAGTTTATCGGCTGAGCACAACTTTAGTGTTATTAGTGAGTTGCCCTGGCAGTATGCTAACTTTCTGCAGCTATTTATTGGGGGTCGCATGCATAGTTTGTCCACAATTCATTAACTGGAAGTGACTTTTCAGACTGTCATGGTTTCCCGGGAGTGTGCTAAATGCCGAAAGTTGTTACAACAAAGCATACATCTACTGTTACGGATTTGTTGCCCTGTTCCTGTGCTACAAGTCGATATCAATTTTTTATATGTGGCTCAAATATTGTGGCCGCAACGTCTGTCAATCTAAGGTGTGCACGTTTACGATTACGTTAACAAAATGACGCTATCCGCTAACGTTATGGGGTCTTATCGTTTTCTCCGTTTTTTCAAAAATACCGGCGAGTTTATCGGCTGAGCACAACTTTAGTGTTATTAGTGAGTTGCCCTGGCAGTATGCTAACTTTCTGCAGCTATTTATTGGGGGTCGCATGCATAGTTTGTCCACAATTCATTAACTGGAAGTGACTTTTCAGACTGTCATGGTTTCCCGGGAGTGTGCTAAATGCCGAAAGTTGTTACAACAAAGCATACATCTACTGTTACGGATTTGTTGCCCTGTTCCTGTGCTACAAGTCGATATCAATTTTTTATATGTGGCTCAAATATTGTGGCCGCAACGTCTGTCAATCTAAGGTGTGCACGTTTACGATTACGTTAACAAAATGACGCTATCCGCTAACGTTATGGGGTCTTATCGTTTTCTCCGTTTTTTCAAAAATACCGGCGAGTTTATCGGCTGAGCACAACTTTAGTGTTATTAGTGAGTTGCCCTGGCAGTATGCTAACTTTCTGCAGCTATTTATTGGGGGTCGCATGCATAGTTTGTCCACAATTCATTAACTGGAAGTGACTTTTCAGACTGTCATGGTTTCCCGGGAGTGTGCTAAATGCCGAAAGTTGTTACAACAAAGCATACATCTACTGTTACGGATTTGTTGCCCTGTTCCTGTGCTACAAGTCGATATCAATTTTTTATATGTGGCTCAAACATTGTGGCCGCAACGTCTGTCAATCTAAGGTGTGCACGTTTACGATTACGTTAACAAAATGACGCTATCCGCTAACGTTATGGGGTCTTATCGTTTTCTCCGTTTTTTCAAAAATACCGGCGAGTTTATCGGCTGAGCACAACTTTAGTGTTATTAGTGAGTTGCCCTGGCAGTATGCTAACTTTCTGCAGCTATTTATTGGGGGTCGCATGCATAGTTTGTCCACAATTCATTAACTGGAAGTGACTTTTCAGACTGTCATGGTTTCCCGGGAGTGTGCTAAATGCCGAAAGTTGTTACAACAAAGCATACATCTACTGTTACGGATTTGTTGCCCTGTTCCTGTGCTACAAGTCGATATCAATTTTTTATATGTGGCTCAAACATTGTGGCCGCAACGTCTGTCAATCTAAGGTGTGCACGTTTACGATTACGTTAACAAAATGACGCTATCCGCTAACGTTATGGGGTCTTATCGTTTTCTCCGTTTTTTTCAAAAATACCGGCGAGTTTATCGGCTGAGCACAACTTTAGTGTTATTAGTGAGTTGCCCTGGCAGTATGCTAAATTTCTGCAGCTATTTATTGGGGGTCGCATGCATAGTTTGTCCACAATTCATTAACTGGAAGTGACTTTTCAGACTGTCATGGTTTCCCGGGAGTGTGCTAAATGCCGAAAGTTGTCACAACAAAGCATACATCTACTGTTACGGATTTGTTGCCCTGTTCCTGTGCTACAAGTCGATATCAATTTTTTATATGTGGCTCAAACATTGTGGCCGCAACGTCTGTCAATCTAAGGTGTGCACGTTTACGATTACGTTAACAAAATGACGCTATCCGCTAACGTTATGGGGTCTTATCGTTTTCTCCGTTTTTTTCAAAAATACCGGCGAGTTTATCGGCTGAGCACAACTTTAGTGTTATTAGTGAGTTGCCCTGGCAGTATGCTAACTTTCTGCAGCTATTTATTGGGGGTCGCATGCATAGTTTGTCCACAATTCATTAACTGGAAGTGACTTTTCAGACTGTCATGGTTTCCCGGGAGTGTGCTAAATGCCGAAAGTTGTTACAACAAAGCATACATCTACTGTTACGGATGTGTTGCCCTGTTCCTGTGCTACAAGTCGATATCAATTTTTTATATGTGGCTCAAATATTGTGGCCGCAACGTCTGTCAATCTAAGGTGTGCACGTTTACGATTACGTTAACAAAATGACGCTATCCGCTAACGTTATGGGGTCTTATCGTTTTCTCCGTTTTTTCAAAAATACCGGCGAGTTTATCGGCTGAGCACAACTTTAGTGTTATTAGTGAGTTGCCCTGGCAGTATGCTAACTTTCTGCAGCTATTTATTGGGGGTCGCATGCATAGTTTGTCCACAATTCATTAACTGGAAGTGACTTTTCAGACTGTCATGGTTTCCCGGGAGTGTGCTAAATGCCGAAAGTTGTTACAACAAAGCATACATCTACTGTTACGGATGTGTTGCCCTGTTCCTGTGCTACAAGTCGATATCAATTTTTTATATGTGGCTCAAATATTGTGGCCGCAACGTCTGTCAATCTAAGGTGTGCACGTTTACGATTACGTTAACAAAATGACGCTATCCGCTAACGTTATGGGGTCTTATCGTTTTCTCCGTTTTTTCAAAAATACCGGCGAGTTTATCGGCTGAGCACAACTTTAGTGTTATTAGTGAGTTGCCCTGGCAGTATGCTAACTTTCTGCAGCTATTTATTGGGGGTCGCATGCATAGTTTGTCCACAATTCATTAACTGGAAGTGACTTTTCAGACTGTCATAGTTTCCCGGGAGTGTGCTAAATGCCGAAAGTTGTTACAACAAAGCATACATCTACTGTTACGGATTTGTTGCCCTGCTCCTGTGCTACAAGTCGATATCAATTTTTTATATGTGGCTTAAATATTGTGGCCGCAACGTCTGTCAATCTAAGGTGTGCACGTTTACGATTACGTTAACAAAATGACGCTATCCGCTAACGTTATGGGGTCTTATCGTTTTCTCCGTTTTTTCAAAAATACCGGCGAGTTTATCGGCTGAGCACAACTTTAGTGTTATTAGTGAGTTGCCCTGGCAGTATGCTAACTTTCTGCAGCTATTTATTGGGGGTCGCATGCATAGTTTGTCCACAATTCATTAACTGGAAGTAACTTTTCAGACTGTCATAGTTTCCCGGGAGTGTGCTAAATGCCGAAAGTTGTTACAACAAAGCATACATCTACTGTTACGGATTTGTTGCCCTGTTCCTGTGCTACAAGTCGATATCAATTTTTTATATGTGGCTCAAATATTGTGGCCGCAACGTCTGTCAATCTAAGGTGTGCACGTTTACGATTACGTTAACAAAATGACGCTATCCGCTAACGTTATGGGGTCTTATCGTTTTCTCCGTTTTTTCAAAAATACCGGCGAGTTTATCGGCTGAGCACAACTTTAGTGTTATTAGTGAGTTGCCCTGGCAGTATGCTAACTTTCTGCAGCTATTTATTGGGGGTCGCATGCATAGTTTGTCCACAATTCATTAACTGGAAGTGACTTTTCAGACTGTCATAGTTTCCCGGGAGTGTGCTAAATGCCGAAAGTTGTTACAACAAAGCATACATCTACTGTTACGGATTTGTTGCCCTCTTCCTGTGCTACAAGTCGATATCAATTTTTTATATGTGGCTCAAATATTGTGGCCGCAACGTCTGTCAATCTAAGGTGTGCACGTTTACGATTACGTTAACAAAATGACGCTATCCGCTAACGTTATGGGGTCTTATCGTTTTCTCCGTTTTTTCAAAAACACCGGCGAGTTTATCGGCTGAGCACAACTTTAGTGTTATTAGTGAGTTGCCCTGGCAGTATGCTAACTTTCTGCAGCTATTTATTGGGGGTCGCATGCATAGTTTGTCCACAATTCATTAACTGGAAGTGACTTTTCAGACTGTCATAGTTTCCCGGGAGTGTACTAAATGCCGAAAGTTGTTACAACAAAGCATACATCTACTGTTACGAATTTGTTGCCCTGTTCCTGTGCTACAAGTCGATATCAATTTTTTATATGTGGCTCAAATATTGTGGCCGCAACGTCTGTCAATCTAAGGTGTGCACGTTTACGATTACGTTAACAAAATGACGTTATCCGCTAACGTTATGGGGTCTTATCGTTTTCTCCGTTTTTTCAAAAATACCGGCGAGTTTATCGGCTGAGCACAACTTTAGTGTTATTAGTGAGTTGCCCTGGCAGTATGCTAACTTTCTGCAGCTATTTATTGGGGGTCGCATGCATAGTTTGTCCACAATTCATTAACTGGAAGTGACTTTTCAGACTGTCATAGTTTCCCGGGAGTGTGCTAAATGCCGAAAGTTGTTACAACAAAGCATACATCTACTGTTACGGATTTGTTGCCCTGTTCCTGTGCTACAAGTCGATATCAATTTTTTATATGTGGCCGCAACGTCTGTCAATCTAAGGTGTGCACGTTTACGATTACGTTAACAAAATGACGCTATCCGCTAACGTTATGGGGTCTTATCGTTTTCTCCGTTTTTTCAAAAATACCGGCGAGTTTATCGGCTGAGCACAACTTTAGTGTTATTAGTGAGTTGCCCTGGCAGTATGCTAACTTTCTGCAGCTATTTATTGGGGGTCGCATGCATAGTTTGTCCACAATTCATTAACTGGAAGTGACTTTTCAGACTGTCATAGTTTCCCGGGAGTGTGCTAAATGCCGAAAGTTGTTACAACAAAGCATACATCTACTGTTACGGATTTGTTGCCCTGTTCCTGTGCTACAAGTCGATATCAATTTTTTATATGTGGCTCAAATATTGAGGCCGCAACGTCTGTCAATCTAAGGTGTGCACGTTTACGATTACGTTAACAAAATGACGCTATCCGCTAACGTTATGGGGTCTTATCGTTTTCTCCGTTTTTTCAAAAATACCGGCGAGTTTATCGGCTGAGCACAACTTTAGTGTTATTAGTGAGTTGCCCTGGCAGTATGCTAACTTTCTGCAGCTATTTATTGGGGGTCGCATGCATAGTTTGTCCACAATTCATTAACTGGAAGTGACTTTTCAGACTGTCATAGTTTCCCGGGAGTGTGCTAAATGCCGAAAGTTGTTACAACAAAGCATACATCTACTGTTACGGATTTGTTGCCCTGTTCCTGTGCTACAAGTCGATATCAATTTTTTATATGTGGCCGCAACGTCTGTCAATCTAAGGTGTGCACGTTTACGATTACGTTAACAAAATGACGCTATCCGCTAACGTTATGGGGTCTTATCGTTTTCTCCGTTTTTTCAAAAATACCGGCGAGTTTATCGGCTGAGCACAACTTTAGTGTTATTAGTGAGTTGCCCTAGCAGTATGCTAACTTTCTGCAGCTATTTATTGGGGGTCGCATGCATAGTTTGTCCACAATTCATTAACTGGAAGTGACTTTTCAGACTGTCATAGTTTCCCGGGAGTGTGCTAAATGCCGAAAGTTGTTACAACAAAGCATACATCTACTGTTACGGATTTGTTGCCCTGTTCCTGTGCTACAAGTCGATATCAATTTTTTATATGTGGCTCAAATATTGTGGCCGCAACGTCTGTCAATCTAAGGTGTGCACGTTTACGATTACGTTAATAAAATGACGCTATCCGCTAACGTTATGGGGTCTTATCGTTTTCTCCGTTTTTTCAAAAATACCGGCGAGTTTATCGGCTGAGCACAACTTTAGTGTTATTAGTGAGTTGCCCTGGCAGTATGCTAACTTTCTGCAGCTATTTATTGGGGGTCGCATGCATAGTTTGTCCACAATTCATTAACTGGAAGTGACTTTTCAGACTGTCATAGTTTCCCGGGAGTGTGCTAAATGCCGAAAGTTGTTACAACAAAGCATACATCTACTGTTACGGATTTGTTGCCCTGTTCCTGTGCTACAAGTCGATATCAATTTTTTATATGTGGCTCAAATATTGTGGCCGCAACGTCTGTCAATCTAAGGTGTGCACGTTTACGATTACGTTAACAAAATGACGCTATCCGCTAACGTTATGGGGTCTTATCGTTTTCTCCGTTTTTTCAAAAATACCGGCGAGTTTATCGGCTGAGCACAACTTTAGTGTTATTAGTGAGTTGACCTGGCAGTATGCTAACTTTCTGCAGCTATTTATTGGGGGTCGCATGCATAGTTTGTCCACAATTCATTAACTGGAAGTGACTTTTCAGACTGTCATAGTTTCCCGGGAGTGTGCTAAATGCCGAAAGTTGTTACAACAAAGCATACATCTACTGTTACGGATTTGTTGCCCTGTTCCTGTGCTACAAGTCGATATCAATTTTTTATATGTGGCTCAAATATTGTGGCCGCAACGTCTGTCAATCTAAGGTGTGCACGTTTACGATTACGTTAACAAAATGACGCTATCCGCTAACGTTATGGGGTCTTATCGTTTTCTCCGTTTTTTCAAAAATACCGGCGAGTTTATCGGCTGAGCACAACTTTAGTGTTATTAGTGAGTTACCCTGGCAGTATGCTAACTTTATTGGGGGTCGCATGCATAGTTTGTCCACAATTCATTAACTGGAAGTGACTTTTCAGACTGTCATGGTTTCCCGGGAGTGTGCTAAATGCCGAAAGTTGTTACAACAAAGCATACATCTACTGTTACGGATTTGTTGCCCTGTTCCTGTGCTACAAGTCGGTATCAATTTTTTATATGTGGCTCAAATATTGTGGCCGCAACGTCTGTCAATCTAAGGTGTGCACGTTTACGATTACGTTAACAAAATGACGCTATCCGCTAACGTTATGGGGTCTTATCGTTTTCTCCGTTTTTTCAAAAATACCGGCGAGTTTATCGGCTGAGCACAACTTTAGTGTTATTAGTGAGTTGCCCTGGCAGTATGCTAACTTTCTGCAGCTATTTATTGGGGGTCGCATGCATAGTTTGTCCACAATTCATTAACTGGAAGTGACTTTTCAGACTGTCATGGTTTCCCGGGAGTGTGCTAAATGCCGAAAGTTGTTACAACAAAGCATACATCTACTGTTACGGATTTGTTGCCCTGTTCCTGTGCTACAAGTCGATATCAATTTTTTGTATGTGGCTCAAATATTGTGGCCGCAACGTCTGTCAATCTAAGGTGTGCACGTTTACGATTACGTTAACAAAATGACGCTATCCGCTAACGTTATGGGGTCTTATCGTTTTCTCCGTTTTTTCAAAAATACCGGCGAGTTTATCGGCTGAGCACAACTTTAGTGTTATTAGTGAGTTGCCCTGGCAGTATGCTAACTTTCTGCAGCTATTTATTGGGGGTCGCATGCATAGTTTGTCCACAATTCATTAACTGGAAGTGACTTTTCAGACTGTCATGGTTTCCCGGGAGTGTGCTAAATGCCGAAAGTTGTTACAACAAAGCATACATCTACTGTTACGGATTTGTTGCCCTGTTCCTGTGCTACAAGTCGATATCAATTTTTTATATGTGGCTCAAATATTGTGGCCGCAACGTCTGTCAATCTAAGGTGTGCACGTTTACGATTACGTTAACAAAATGACGCTATCCGCTAACGTTATGGGGTCTTATCGTTTTCTCCGTTTTTTCAAAAATACCGGCGAGTTTATCGGCTGAGCACAACTTTAGTGTTATTAGTGAGTTGCCCTGGCAGTATGCTAACTTTCTGCAGCTATTTATTGGGGGTCGCATGCATAGTTTGTCCACAATTCATTAACTGGAAGTGACTTTTCAGACTGTCATGGTTTCCCGGGAGTGTGCTAAATGCCGAAAGTTGTTACAACAAAGCATACATCTACTGTTACGGATTTGTTGCCCTGTTCCTGTGCTACAAGTCGATATCAATTTTTTATATGTGGCTCAAATATTGTGGCCGCAACGTCTGTCAATCTAAGGTGTGCACGTTTACGATTACGTTAACAAAATGACGCTATCCGCTAACGTTATGGGGTCTTATCGTTTTCTCCGTTTTTTCAAAAATACCGGCGAGTTTATCGGCTGAGCACAACTTTAGTGTTATTAGTGAGTTGCCCTGGCAGTATGCTAACTTTCTGCAGCTATTTATTGGGGGTCGCATGCATAGTTTGTCCACAATTCATTAACTGGAAGTGACTTTACAGACTGTCATAGTTTCCCGGGAGTGTGCTAAATGCCGAAAGTTGTTACAACAAAGCATACATCTACTGTTACGGATTTGTTGCCCTGTTCCTGTGCTACAAGTCGATATCAATTTTTTATATGTGGCTCAAATATTGTGGCCGCAACGTCTGTCAATCTAAGGTGTGCACGTTTACGATTACGTTAACAAAATGACGCTATCCGCTAACGTTATGGGGTCTTATCGTTTTCTCCGTTTTTTCAAAAATACCGGCGAGTTTATCGGCTGAGCACAACTTTAGTGTTATTAGTGAGTTGCCCTGGCAGTATGCTAACTTTCTGCAGCTATTTATTGGGGGTCGCATGCATAGTTTGTCCACAATTCATTAACTGGAAGTGACTTTTCAGACTGTCATAGTTTCCCGGGAGTGTGCTAAATGCCGAAAGTTGTTACAACAAAGCATACATCTACTGTTACGGATTTGTTGCCCTGTTCCTGTGCTACAAGTCGATATCAATTTTTTATATGTGGCCACAACGTCTGTCAATCTAAGGTGTGCACGTTTACGATTACGTTAACAAAATGACGCTATCCGCTAACGTTATGGGGTCTTATCGTTTTCTCCGTTTTTTCAAAAATACCGGCGAGTTTATCGGCTGAGGACAACTTTAGTGTTATTAGTGAGTTGCCCTGGCAGTATGCTAACTTTCTGCAGCTATTTATTGGGGGTCGCATGCATAGTTTGTCCACAATTCATTAACTGGAAGTGACTTTTCAGACTGTCATGGTTTCCCGGGAGTGTGCTAAATGCCGAAAGTTGTTACAACAAAGCATACATCTACTGTTACGGATTTGTTGCCCTGTTCCTGTGCTACAAGTCGATATCAATTTTTTATATGTGGCTCAAATATTGTGGCCGCAACGTCTGTCAATCTAAGGTGTGCACGTTTACGATTACGTTAACAAAATGACGCTATCCGCTAACGTTATGGGGTCTTATCGTTTTCTCCGTTTTTTCAAAAATACCGGCGAGTTTATCGGCTGAGCACAACGTTAGTGTTATTAGTGAGTTGACCTGGCAGTATGCTAACTTTCTGCAGCTATTTATTGGGGGTCGCATGCATAGTTTGTCCACAATTCATTAACTGGAAGTGACTTTTCAGACTGTCATAGTTTCCCGGGAGTGTGCTAAATGCCGAAAGTTGTTACAACAAAGCATACATCTACTGTTACGGATGTGTTGCCCTGTTCCTGTGCTACAAGTCGATATCAATTTTTTATATGTGGCTCAAATATTGTGGCCGCAACGTCTGTCAATCTAAGGTGTGCACGTTTACGATTACGTTAACAAAATGACGCTATCCGCTAACGTTATGGGGTCTTATCGTTTTCTCCGTTTTTTCAAAAATACCGGCGAGTTTATCGGCTGAGCACAACTTTAGTGTTATTAGTGAGTTACCCTGGCAGTATGCTAACTTTCTGCAGCTATTTATTGGGGGTCGCATGCATAGTTTGTCCACAATTCATTAACTGGAAGTGACTTTTCAGACTGTCATGGTTTCCCGGGAGTGTGCTAAATGCCGAAAGTTGTTACAACAAAGCATACATCTACTGTTACGGATTTGTTGCCCTGTTCCTGTGCTACAAGTCGATATCAATTTTTTATATGTGGCTCAAATATTGTGGCCGCAACGTCTGTCAATCTAAGGTGTGCACGTTTACGATTACGTTAACAAAATGACGCTATCCGCTAACGTTATGGGGTCTTATCGTTTTCTCCGTTTTTTCAAAAATACCGGCGAGTTTATCGGCTGAGCACAACTTTAGTGTTATTAGTGAGTTGCCCTGGCAGTATGCTAACTTTCTGCAGCTATTTATTGGGGGTCGCATGCATAGTTTGTCCACAATTCATTAACTGGAAGTGACTTTTCAGACTGTCATGGTTTCCCGGGAGTGTGCTAAATGCCGAAAGTTGTTACAACAAAGCATACATCTACTGTTACGGATTTGTTGCCCTGTTCCTGTGCTACAAGTCGATATCAATTTTTTATATGTGGCTCAAATATTGTGGCCGCAACGTCTGTCAATCTAAGGTGTGCACGTTTACGATTACGTTAACAAAATGACGCTATCCGCTAACGTTATGGGGTCTTATCGTTTTCTCCGTTTTTTCAAAAATACCGGCGAGTTTATCGGCTGAGCACAACTTTAGTGTTATTAGTGAGTTGCCCTGGCAGTATGCTAACTTTCTGCAGCTATTTATTGGGGGTCGCATGCATAGTTTGTCCACAATTCATTAACTGGAAGTGACTTTTCAGACTGTCATGGTTTCCCGGGAGTGTGCTAAATGCCGAAAGTTGTTACAACAAAGCATACATCTACTGTTACGGATTTGTTGCCCTGTTCCTGTGCTACAAGTCGATATCAATTTTTTATATGTGGCTCAAATATTGTGGCCGCAACGTCTGTCAATCTAAGGTGTGCACGTTTACGATTACGTTAACAAAATGACGCTATCCGCTAACGTTATGGGGTCTTATCGTTTTCTCCGTTTTTTCAAAAATACCGGCGAGTTTATCGGCTGAGCACAACTTTAGTGTTATAAGTGAGTTGCCCTGGCAGTATGCTAACTTTCTGCAGCTATTTATTGGGGGTCGCATGCATAGTTTGTCCACAATTCATTAACTGGAAGTGACTTTTCAGACTGTCATGGTTTCCCGGGAGTGTGCTAAATGCCGAAAGTTGTTACAACAAAGCATACATCTACTGTTACGGATTTGTTGCCCTGTTCCTGTGCTACAAGTCGATATCAATTTTTTATATGTGGCTCAAATATTGTGGCCGCAACGTCTGTCAATCTAAGGTGTGCACGTTTACGATTACGTTAACAAAATGACGCTATCCGGTAACGTTATGGGGTCTTATCGTTTTCTCCGTTTTTTCAAAAATACCGGCGAGTTTATCGGCTGAGCACAACTTTAGTGTTATTAGTGAGTTGCCCTGGCAGTATGCTAACTTTCTGCAGCTATTTATTGGGGGTCGCATGCATAGTTTGTCCACAATTCATTAACTGGAAGTGACTTTTCAGACTGTCATGGTTTCCCGGGAGTGTGCTAAATGCCGAAAGTTGTTACAACAAAGCATACATCTACTGTTACGGATGTGTTGCCCTGTTCCTGTGCTACAAGTCGATATCAATTTTTTATATGTGGCTTAAATATTGTGGCCGCAACGTCTGTCAATCTAAGGTGTGCACGTTTACGATTACGTTAACAAAATGACGCTATCCGCTAACGTTATGGGGTCTTATCGTTTTCTCCGTTTTTTCAAAAATACCGGCGAGTTTATCGGCTGAGCACAACTTTAGTGTTATTAGTGAGTTGCCCTGGCAGTATGCTAACTTTCTGCAGCTATTTATTGGGGGTCGCATGCATAGTTTGTCCACAATTCATTAACTGGAAGTGACTTTTCAGACTGTCATGGTTTCCCGGGAGTGTGCTAAATGCCGAAAGTTGTTACAACAAAGCATACATCTACTGTTACGGATGTGTTGCCCTGTTCCTGTGCTACAAGTCGATATCAATTTTTTATATGTGGCTCAAATATTGTGGCCGCAACGTCTGTCAATCTAAGGTGTGCACGTTTACGATTACGTTAACAAAATGACGCTATCCGCTAACGTTATGGGGTCTTATCGTTTTCTCCGTTTTTTCAAAAATACCGGCGAGTTTATCGGCTGAGCACAACTTTAGTGTTATTAGTGAGTTGCCCTGGCAGTATGCTAACTTTCTGCAGCTATTTATTGGGGGTCGCATGCATAGTTTGTCCACAATTCATTAACTGGAAGTGACTTTTCAGACTGTCATGGTTTCCCGGGAGTGTGCTAAATGCCGAAAGTTGTTACAACAAAGCATACATCTACTGTTACGGATGTGTTGCCCTGTTCCTGTGCTACAAGTCGATATCAATTTTTTATATGTGGCTCAAATATTGTGGCCGCAACGTCTGTCAATCTAAGGTGTGCACGTTTACGATTACGTTAACAAAATGACGCTATCCGCTAACGTTATGGGGTCTTATCGTTTTCTCCGTTTTTTCAAAAATACCGGCGAGTTTATCGGCTGAGCACAACGTTAGTGTTATTAGTGAGTTGCCCTGGCAGTATGCTAACTTTCTGCAGCTATTTATTGGGGGTCGCATGCATAGTTTGTCCACAATTCATTAACTGGAAGTGACTTTTCAGACTGTCATGGTTTCCCGGGAGTGTGCTAAATGCCGAAAGTTGTTACAACAAAGCATACATCTACTGTTACGGATGTGTTGCCCTGTTCCTGTGCTACAAGTCGATATCAATTTTTTATATGTGGCTCAAATATTGTGGCCGCAACGTCTGTCAATCTAAGGTGTGCACGTTTACGATTACGTTAACAAAATGACGCTATCCGCTAACGTTATGGGGTCTTATCGTTTTCTCCGTTTTTTCAAAAATACCGGCGAGTTTATCGGCTGAGCACAACTTTAGTGTTATTAGTGAGTTGCCCTGGCAGTATGCTAACTTTCTGCAGCTATTTATTGGGGGTCGCATGCATAGTTTGTCCACAATTCATTAACTGGAAGTGACTTTTCAGACTGTCATGGTTTCCCGGGAGTGTGCTAAATGCCGAAAGTTGTTACAACAAAGCATACATCTACTGTTACGGATGTGTTGCCCTGTTCCTGTGCTACAAGTCGATATCAATTTTTTATATGTGGCTCAAATATTGTGGCCGCAACGTCTGTCAATCTAAGGTGTGCACGTTTACGATTACGTTAACAAAATGACGCTATCCGCTAACGTTATGGGGTCTTATCGTTTTCTCCGTTTTTTCAAAAATACCGGCGAGTTTATCGGCTGAGCACAACTTTAGTGTTATTAGTGAGTTGCCCTGGCAGTATGCTAACTTTCTGCAGCTATTTATTGGGGGTCGCATGCATAGTTTGTCCACAATTCATTAACTGGAAGTGACTTTTCAGACTGTCATGGTTTCCCGGGAGTGTGCTAAATGCCGAAAGTTGTTACAACAAAGCATACATCTACTGTTACGGATGTGTTGCCCTGTTCCTGTGCTACAAGTCGATATCAATTTTTTATATGTGGCTCAAATATTGTGGCCGCAACGTCTGTCAATCTAAGGTGTGCACGTTTACGATTACGTTAACAAAATGACGCTATCCGCTAACGTTATGGGGTCTTATCGTTTTCTCCGTTTTTTCAAAAATACCGGCGAGTTTATCGGCTGAGCACAACTTTAGTGTTATTAGTGAGTTGCCCTGGCAGTATGCTAACTTTCTGCAGCTATTTATTGGGGGTCGCATGCATAGTTTGTCCACAATTCATTAACTGGAAGTGACTTTTCAGACTGTCATGGTTTCCCGGGAGTGTGCTAAATGCCGAAAGTTGTTACAACAAAGCATACATCTACTGTTACGGATGTGTTGCCCTGTTCCTGTGCTACAAGTCGATATCAATTTTTTTATATGTGGCTCAAATATTGTGGCCGCAACGTCTGTCAATCTAAGGTGTGCACGTTTACGATTACGTTAACAAAATGACGCTATCCGCTAACGTTATGGGGTCTTATCGTTTTCTCCGTTTTTTCAAAAATACCGGCGAGTTTATCGGCTGAGCACAACTTTAGTGTTATTAGTGAGTTGCCCTGGCAGTATGCTAACTTTCTGCAGCTATTTATTGGGGGTCGCATGCATAGTTTGTCCACAATTCATTAACTGGAAGTGACTTTTCAGACTGTCATGGTTTCCCGGGAGTGTGCTAAATGCCGAAAGTTGTTACAACAAAGCATACATCTACTGTTACGGATTTGTTGCCCTGTTCCTGTGCTACAAGTCGATATCAATTTTTTATATGTGGCTCAAATATTGTGGCCGCAACGTCTGTCAATCTAAGGTGTGCACGTTTACGATTACGTTAACAAAATGACGCTATCCGCTAACGTTATGGGGTCTTATCGTTTTCTCCGTTTTTTCAAAAATACCGGCGAGTTTATCGGCTGAGCACAACTTTAGTGTTATTAGTGAGTTGCCCTGGCAGTATGCTAACTTTCTGCAGCTATTTATTGGGGGTCGCATGCATAGTTTGTCCACAATTCATTAACTGGAAGTGACTTTTCAGACTGTCATGGTTTCCCGGGAGTGTGCTAAATGCCGAAAGTTGTTACAACAAAGCATACATCTACTGTTACGGATGTGTTGCCCTGTTCCTGTGCTACAAGTCGATATCAATTTTTTATATGTGGCTCAAATATTGTGGCCGCAACGTCTGTCAATCTAAGGTGTGCACGTTTACGATTACGTTAACAAAATGACGCTATCCGCTAACGTTATGGGGTCTTATCGTTTTCTCCGTTTTTTCAAAAATACCGGCGAGTTTATCGGCTGAGCACAACTTTAGTGTTATTAGTGAGTTGCCCTGGCAGTATGCTAACTTTCTGCAGCTATTTATTGGGGGTCGCATGCATAGTTTGTCCACAATTCATTAACTGGAAGTGACTTTTCAGACTGTCATGGTTTCCCGGGAGTGTGCTAAATGCCGAAAGTTGTTACAACAAAGCATACATCTACTGTTACGGATGTGTTGCCCTGTTCCTGTGCTACAAGTCGATATCAATTTTTTATATGTGGCTCAAATATTGTGGCCGCAACGTCTGTCAATCTAAGGTGTGCACGTTTACGATTACGTTAACAAAATGACGCTATCCGCTAACGTTATGGGGTCTTATCGTTTTCTCCGTTTTTTCAAAAATACCGGCGAGTTTATCGGCTGAGCACAACGTTAGTGTTATTAGTGAGTTGCCCTGGCAGTATGCTAACTTTCTGCAGCTATTTATTGGGGGTCGCATGCATAGTTTGTCCACAATTCATTAACTGGAAGTGACTTTTCAGACTGTCATGGTTTCCCGGGAGTGTGCTAAATGCCGAAAGTTGTTACAACAAAGCATACATCTACTGTTACGGATGTGTTGCCCTGTTCCTGTGCTACAAGTCGATATCAATTTTTTATATGTGGCTCAAATATTGTGGCCGCAACGTCTGTCAATCTAAGGTGTGCACGTTTACGATTACGTTAACAAAATGACGCTATCCGCTAACGTTATGGGGTCTTATCGTTTTCTCCGTTTTTTCAAAAATACCGGCGAGTTTATCGGCTGAGCACAACTTTAGTGTTATTAGTGAGTTGCCCTGGCAGTATGCTAACTTTCTGCAGCTATTTATTGGGGGTCGCATGCATAGTTTGTCCACAATTCATTAACTGGAAGTGACTTTTCAGACTGTCATGGTTTCCCGGGAGTGTGCTAAATGCCGAAAGTTGTTACAACAAAGCATACATCTACTGTTACGGATGTGTTGCCCTATTCCTGTGCTACAAGTCGATATCAATTTTTTATATGTGGCTCAAATATTGTGGCCGCAACGTCTGTCAATCTAAGGTGTGCACGTTTACGATTACGTTAACAAAATGACGCTATCCGCTAACGTTATGGGGTCTTATCGTTTTCTCCGTTTTTTCAAAAATACCGGCGAGTTTATCGGCTGAGCACAACTTTAGTGTTATTAGTGAGTTGCCCTGGCAGTATGCTAACTTTCTGCAGCTATTTATTGGGGGTCGCATGCATAGTTTGTCCACAATTCATTAACTGGAAGTGACTTTTCAGACTGTCATGGTTTCCCGGGAGTGTGCTAAATGCCGAAAGTTGTTACAACAAAGCATACATCTACTGTTACGGATGTGTTGCCCTGTTCCTGTGCTACAAGTCGATATCAATTTTTTATATGTGGCTCAAATATTGTGGCCGCAACGTCTGTCAATCTAAGGTGTGCACGTTTACGATTACGTTAACAAAATGACGCTATCCGCTAACGTTATGGGGTCTTATCGTTTTCTCCGTTTTTTCAAAAATACCGGCGAGTTTATCGGCTGAGCACAACTTTAGTGTTATTAGTGAGTTGCCCTGGCAGTATGCTAACTTTCTGCAGCTATTTATTGGGGGTCGCATGCATAGTTTGTCCACAATTCATTAACTGGAAGTGACTTTTCAGACTGTCATGGTTTCCCGGGAGTGTGCTAAATGCCGAAAGTTGTTACAACAAAGCATACATCTACTGTTACGGATGTGTTGCCCTGTTCCTGTGCTACAAGTCGATATCAATTTTTTATATGTGGCTCAAATATTGTGGCCGCAACGTCTGTCAATCTAAGGTGTGCACGTTTACGATTACGTTAACAAAATGACGCTATCCGCTAACGTTATGGGGTCTTATCGTTTTCTCCGTTTTTTCAAAAATACCGGCGAGTTTATCGGCTGAGCACAACTTTAGTGTTATTAGTGAGTTGCCCTGGCAGTATGCTAACTTTCTGCAGCTATTTATTGGGGGTCGCATGCATAGTTTGTCCACAATTCATTAACTGGAAGTGACTTTTCAGACTGTCATGGTTTCCCGGGAGTGTGCTAAATGCCGAAAGTTGTTACAACAAAGCATACATCTACTGTTACGGATTTGTTGCCCTGTTCCTGTGCTACAAGTCGATATCAATTTTTTATATGTGGCTCAAATATTGTGGCCGCAACGTCTGTCAATCTAAGGTGTGCACGTTTACGATTACGTTAACAAAATGACGCTATCCGCTAACGTTATGGGGTCTTATCGTTTTCTCCGTTTTTTCAAAAATACCGGCGAGTTTATCGGCTGAGCACAACTTTAGTGTTATTAGTGAGTTGCCCTGGCAGTATGCTAACTTTCTGCAGCTATTTATTGGGGGTCGCATGCATAGTTTGTCCACAATTCATTAACTGGAAGTGACTTTTCAGACTGTCATGGTTTCCCGGGAGTGTGCTAAATGCCGAAAGTTGTTACAACAAAGCATACATCTACTGTTACGGATGTGTTGCCCTGTTCCTGTGCTACAAGTCGATATCAATTTTTTATATGTGGCTCAAATATTGTGGCCGCAACGTCTGTCAATCTAAGGTGTGCACGTTTACGATTACGTTAACAAAATGACGCTATCCGCTAACGTTATGGGGTCTTATCGTTTTCTCCGTTTTTTCAAAAATACCGGCGAGTTTATCGGCTGAGCACAACTTTAGTGTTATTAGTGAGTTGCCCTGGCAGTATGCTAACTTTCTGCAGCTATTTATTGGGGGTCGCATGCATAGTTTGTCCACAATTCATTAACTGGAAGTGACTTTTCAGACTGTCATGGTTTCCCGGGAGTGTGCTAAATGCCGAAAGTTGTTACAACAAAGCATACATCTACTGTTACGGATTTGTTGCCCTGTTCCTGTGCTACAAGTCGATATCAATTTTTTATATGTGGCTCAAATATTGTGGCCGCAACGTCTGTCAATCTAAGGTGTGCACGTTTACGATTACGTTAACAAAATGACGCTATCCGCTAACGTTATGGGGTCTTATCGTTTTCTCCGTTTTTTCAAAAATACCGGCGAGTTTATCGGCTGAGCACAACTTTAGTGTTATTAGTGAGTTGCCCTGGCAGTATGCTAACTTTCTGCAGCTATTTATTGGGGGTCGCATGCATAGTTTGTCCACAATTCATTAACTGGAAGTGACTTTTCAGACTGTCATGGTTTCCCGGGAGTGTGCTAAATGCCGAAAGTTGTTACAACAAAGCATACATCTACTGTTACGGATTTGTTGCCCTGTTCCTGTGCTACAAGTCGATATCAATTTTTTTATATGTGGCTCAAATATTGTGGCCGCAACGTCTGTCAATCTAAGGTGTGCACGTTTACGATTACGTTAACAAAATGACGCTATCCGCTAACGTTATGGGGTCTTATCGTTTTCTCCGTTTTTTCAAAAATACCGGCGAGTTTATCGGCTGAGCACAACTTTAGTGTTATTAGTGAGTTGCCCTGGCAGTATGCTAACTTTCTGCAGCTATTTATTGGGGGTCGCATGCATAGTTTGTCCACAATTCATTAACTGGAAGTGACTTTTCAGACTGTCATGGTTTCCCGGGAGTGTGCTAAATGCCGAAAGTTGTTACAACAAAGCATACATCTACTGTTACGGATTTGTTGCCCTGTTCCTGTGCTACAAGTCGATATCAATTTTTTATATGTGGCTCAAATATTGTGGCCGCAACGTCTGTCAATCTAAGGTGTGCACGTTTACGATTACGTTAACAAAATGACGCTATCCGCTAACGTTATGGGGTCTTATCGTTTTCTCCGTTTTTTTCAAAAATACCGGCGAGTTTATCGGCTGAGCAGAACTTTAGTATTATTAGTGAGTTGCCCTGGCAGTATGCTAACTTTCTGCAGCTATTTATTGGGGGTCGCATGCATAGTTTGTCCACAATTCATTAACTGGAAGTGACTTTTCAGACTGTCATGGTTTCCCGGGAGTGTGCTAAATGCCGAAAGTTGTTACAACAAAGCATACATCTACTGTTACGGATTTGTTGCCCTGTTCCTGTGCTACAAGTCGATATCAATTTTTTATATGTGGCTCAAATATTGTGGCCGCAACGTCTGTCAATCTAAGGTGTGCACGTTTACGATTACGTTAACAAAATGACGCTATCCGCTAACGTTATGGGGTCTTATCGTTTTCTCCGTTTTTTCAAAAATACCGGCGAGTTTATCGGCTGAGCACAACTTTAGTGTTATTAGTGAGTTGCCCTGGCAGTATGCTAACTTTCTGCAGCTATTTATTGGGGGTCGCATGCATAGTTTGTCCACAATTCATTAACTGGAAGTGACTTTTCAGACTGTCATGGTTTCCCGGGAGTGTGCTAAATGCCGAAAGTTGTTACAACAAAGCATACATCTACTGTTACGGATTTGTTGCCCTGTTCCTGTGCTACAAGTCGATATCAATTTTTTATATGTGGCTCAAATATTGTGGCCGCAACGTCTGTCAATCTAAGGTGTGCACGTTTACGATTACGTTAACAAAATGACGCTATCCGCTAACGTTATGGGGTCTTATCGTTTTCTCCGTTTTTTCAAAAATACCGGCGAGTTTATCGGCTGAGCACAACTTTAGTGTTATTAGTGAGTTGCCCTGGCAGTATGCTAACTTTCTGCAGCTATTTATTGGGGGTCGCATGCATAGTTTGTCCACAATTCATTAACTGGAAGTGACTTTTCAGACTGTCATGGTTTCCCGGGAGTGTGCTAAATGCCGAAAGTTGTTACAACAAAGCATACATCTACTGTTACGGATTTGTTGCCCTGTTCCTGTGCTACAAGTCGATATCAATTTTTTATATGTGGCTCAAATATTGTGGCCGCAACGTCTGTCAATCTAAGGTGTGCACGTTTACGATTACGTTAACAAAATGACGCTATCCGCTAACGTTATGGGGTCTTATCGTTTTCTCCGTTTTTTCAAAAATACCGGCGAGTTTATCGGCTGAGCACAACTTTAGTGTTATTAGTGAGTTGCCCTGGCAGTATGCTAACTTTCTGCAGCTATTTATTGGGGGTCGCATGCATAGTTTGTCCACAATTCATTAACTGGAAGTGACTTTTCAGACTGTCATGGTTTCCCGGGAGTGTGCTAAATGCCGAAAGTTGTTACAACAAAGCATACATCTACTGTTACGGATTTGTTGCCCTGTTCCTGTGCTACAAGTCGATATCAATTTTTTATATGTGGCTCAAATATTGTGGCCGCAACGTCTGTCAATCTAAGGTGTGCACGTTTACGATTACGTTAACAAAATGACGCTATCCGGTAACGTTATGGGGTCTTATCGTTTTCTCCGTTTTTTCAAAAATACCGGCGAGTTTATCGGCTGAGCACAACTTTAGTGTTATTAGTGAGTTGCCCTGGCAGTATGCTAACTTTCTGCAGCTATTTATTGGGGGTCGCATGCATAGTTTGTCCACAATTCATTAACTGGAAGTGACTTTTCAGACTGTCATGGTTTCCCGGGAGTGTGCTAAATGCCGAAAGTTGTTACAACAAAGCATACATCTACTGTTACGGATGTGTTGCCCTGTTCCTGTGCTACAAGTCGATATCAATTTTTTATATGTGGCTTAAATATTGTGGCCGCAACGTCTGTCAATCTAAGGTGTGCACGTTTACGATTACGTTAACAAAATGACGCTATCCGCTAACGTTATGGGGTCTTATCGTTTTCTCCGTTTTTTCAAAAATACCGGCGAGTTTATCGGCTGAGCACAACTTTAGTGTTATTAGTGAGTTGCCCTGGCAGTATGCTAACTTTCTGCAGCTATTTATTGGGGGTCGCATGCATAGTTTGTCCACAATTCATTAACTGGAAGTGACTTTTCAGACTGTCATGGTTTCCCGGGAGTGTGCTAAATGCCGAAAGTTGTTACAACAAAGCATACATCTACTGTTACGGATGTGTTGCCCTGTTCCTGTGCTACAAGTCGATATCAATTTTTTATATGTGGCTCAAATATTGTGGCCGCAACGTCTGTCAATCTAAGGTGTGCACGTTTACGATTACGTTAACAAAATGACGCTATCCGCTAACGTTATGGGGTCTTATCGTTTTCTCCGTTTTTTCAAAAATACCGGCGAGTTTATCGGCTGAGCACAACTTTAGTGTTATTAGTGAGTTGCCCTGGCAGTATGCTAACTTTCTGCAGCTATTTATTGGGGGTCGCATGCATAGTTTGTCCACAATTCATTAACTGGAAGTGACTTTTCAGACTGTCATGGTTTCCCGGGAGTGTGCTAAATGCCGAAAGTTGTTACAACAAAGCATACATCTACTGTTACGGATGTGTTGCCCTGTTCCTGTGCTACAAGTCGATATCAATTTTTTATATGTGGCTCAAATATTGTGGCCGCAACGTCTGTCAATCTAAGGTGTGCACGTTTACGATTACGTTAACAAAATGACGCTATCCGCTAACGTTATGGGGTCTTATCGTTTTCTCCGTTTTTTCAAAAATACCGGCGAGTTTATCGGCTGAGCACAACTTTAGTGTTATTAGTGAGTTGCCCTGGCAGTATGCTAACTTTCTGCAGCTATTTATTGGGGGTCGCATGCATAGTTTGTCCACAATTCATTAACTGGAAGTGACTTTTCAGACTGTCATGGTTTCCCGGGAGTGTGCTAAATGCCGAAAGTTGTTACAACAAAGCATACATCTACTGTTACGGATGTGTTGCCCTGTTCCTGTGCTACAAGTCGATATCAATTTTTTATATGTGGCTCAAATATTGTGGCCGCAACGTCTGTCAATCTAAGGTGTGCACGTTTACGATTACGTTAACAAAATGACGCTATCCGCTAACGTTATGGGGTCTTATCGTTTTCTCCGTTTTTTCAAAAATACCGGCGAGTTTATCGGCTGAGCACAACTTTAGTGTTATTAGTGAGTTGCCCTGGCAGTATGCTAACTTTCTGCAGCTATTTATTGGGGGTCGCATGCATAGTTTGTCCACAATTCATTAACTGGAAGTGACTTTTCAGACTGTCATGGTTTCCCGGGAGTGTGCTAAATGCCGAAAGTTGTTACAACAAAGCATACATCTACTGTTACGGATTTGTTGCCCTGTTCCTGTGCTACAAGTCGATATCAATTTTTTATATGTGGCTCAAATATTGTGGCCGCAACGTCTGTCAATCTAAGGTGTGCACGTTTACGATTACGTTAACAAAATGACGCTATCCGCTAACGTTATGGGGTCTTATCGTTTTCTCCGTTTTTTCAAAAATACCGGCGAGTTTATCGGCTGAGCACAACTTTAGTGTTATTAGTGAGTTGCCCTGGCAGTATGCTAACTTTCTGCAGCTATTTATTGGGGGTCGCATGCATAGTTTGTCCACAATTCATTAACTGGAAGTGACTTTTCAGACTGTCATGGTTTCCCGGGAGTGTGCTAAATGCCGAAAGTTGTTACAACAAAGCATACATCTACTGTTACGGATTTGTTGCCCTGTTCCTGTGCTACAAGTCGATATCAATTTTTTATATGTGGCTCAAATATTGTGGCCGCAACGTCTGTCAATCTAAGGTGTGCACGTTTACGATTACGTTAACAAAATGACGCTATCCGCTAACGTTATGGGGTCTTATCGTTTTCTCCGTTTTTTCAAAAATACCGGCGAGTTTATCGGCTGAGCACAACTTTAGTGTTATTAGTGAGTTGCCCTGGCAGTATGCTAACTTTCTGCAGCTATTTATTGGGGGTCGCATGCATAGTTTGTCCACAATTCATTAACTGGAAGTGACTTTTCAGACTGTCATGGTTTCCCGGGAGTGTGCTAAATGCCGAAAGTTGTTACAACAAAGCATACATCTACTGTTACGGATTTGTTGCCCTGTTCCTGTGCTACAAGTCGATATCAATTTTTTATATGTGGCTCAAATATTGTGGCCGCAACGTCTGTCAATCTAAGGTGTGCACGTTTACGATTACGTTAACAAAATGACGCTATCCGGTAACGTTATGGGGTCTTATCGTTTTCTCCGTTTTTTCAAAAATACCGGCGAGTTTATCGGCTGAGCACAACTTTAGTGTTATTAGTGAGTTGCCCTGGCAGTATGCTAACTTTCTGCAGCTATTTATTGGGGGTCGCATGCATAGTTTGTCCACAATTCATTAACTGGAAGTGACTTTTCAGACTGTCATGGTTTCCCGGGAGTGTGCTAAATGCCGAAAGTTGTTACAACAAAGCATACATCTACTGTTACGGATGTGTTGCCCTGTTCCTGTGCTACAAGTCGATATCAATTTTTTATATGTGGCTTAAATATTGTGGCCGCAACGTCTGTCAATCTAAGGTGTGCACGTTTACGATTACGTTAACAAAATGACGCTATCCGCTAACGTTATGGGGTCTTATCGTTTTCTCCGTTTTTTCAAAAATACCGGCGAGTTTATCGGCTGAGCACAACTTTAGTGTTATTAGTGAGTTGCCCTGGCAGTATGCTAACTTTCTGCAGCTATTTATTGGGGGTCGCATGCATAGTTTGTCCACAATTCATTAACTGGAAGTGACTTTTCAGACTGTCATGGTTTCCCGGGAGTGTGCTAAATGCCGAAAGTTGTTACAACAAAGCATACATCTACTGTTACGGATTTGTTGCCCTGTTCCTGTGCTACAAGTCGATATCAATTTTTTATATGTGGCTCAAATATTGTGGCCGCAACGTCTGTCAATCTAAGGTGTGCACGTTTACGATTACGTTAACAAAATGACGCTATCCGCTAACGTTATGGGGTCTTATCGTTTTCTCCGTTTTTTCAAAAATACCGGCGAGTTTATCGGCTGAGCACAACTTTAGTGTTATTAGTGAGTTGCCCTGGCAGTATGCTAACTTTCTGCAGCTATTTATTGGGGGTCGCATGCATAGTTTGTCCACAATTCATTAACTGGAAGTGACTTTTCAGACTGTCATGGTTTCCCGGGAGTGTGCTAAATGCCGAAAGTTGTTACAACAAAGCATACATCTACTGTTACGGATTTGTTGCCCTGTTCCTGTGCTACAAGTCGATATCAATTTTTTATATGTGGCTCAAACATTGTGGCCGCAACGTCTGTCAATCTAAGGTGTGCACGTTTACGATTACGTTAACAAAATGACGCTATCCGCTAACGTTATGGGGTCTTATCGTTTTCTCCGTTTTTTCAAAAATACCGGCGAGTTTATCGGCTGAGCACAACTTTAGTGTTATTAGTGAGTTGCCCTGGCAGTATGCTAACTTTCTGCAGCTATTTATTGGGGGTCGCATGCATAGTTTGTCCACAATTCATTAACTGGAAGTGACTTTTCAGACTGTCATGGTTTCCCGGGAGTGTGCTAAATGCCGAAAGTTGTTACAACAAAGCATACATCTACTGTTACGGATTTGTTGCCCTGTTCCTGTGCTACAAGTCGATATCAATTTTTTATATGTGGCTCAAACATTGTGGCCGCAACGTCTGTCAATCTAAGGTGTGCACGTTTACGATTACGTTAACAAAATGACGCTATCCGCTAACGTTATGGGGTCTTATCGTTTTCTCCGTTTTTTCAAAAATACCGGCGAGTTTATCGGCTGAGCACAACTTTAGTGTTATTAGTGAGTTGCCCTGGCAGTATGCTAACTTTCTGCAGCTATTTATTGGGGGTCGCATGCATAGTTTGTCCACAATTCATTAACTGGAAGTGACTTTTCAGACTGTCATGGTTTCCCGGGAGTGTGCTAAATGCCGAAAGTTGTTACAACAAAGCATACATCTACTGTTACGGATTTGTTGCCCTGTTCCTGTGCTACAAGTCGATATCAATTTTTTATATGTGGCTCAAATATTGTGGCCGCAACGTCTGTCAATCTAAGGTGTGCACGTTTACGATTACGTTAACAAAATGACGCTATCCGCTAACGTTATGGGGTCTTATCGTTTTCTCCGTTTTTTCAAAAATACCGGCGAGTTTATCGGCTGAGCACAACTTTAGTGTTATTAGTGAGTTGCCCTGGCAGTATGCTAACTTTCTGCAGCTATTTATTGGGGGTCGCATGCATAGTTTGTCCACAATTCATTAACTGGAAGTGACTTTTCAGACTGTCATGGTTTCCCGGGAGTGTGCTAAATGCCGAAAGTTGTTACAACAAAGCATACATCTACTGTTACGGATTTGTTGCCCTGTTCCTGTGCTACAAGTCGATATCAATTTTTTATATGTGGCTCAAATATTGTGGCCGCAACGTCTGTCAATCTAAGGTGTGCACGTTTACGATTACGTTAACAAAATGACGCTATCCGCTAACGTTATGGGGTCTTATCGTTTTCTCCGTTTTTTCAAAAATACCGGCGAGTTTATCGGCTGAGCACAACTTTAGTGTTATTAGTGAGTTGCCCTGGCAGTATGCTAACTTTCTGCAGCTATTTATTGGGGGTCGCATGCATAGTTTGTCCACAATTCATTAACTGGAAGTGACTTTTCAGACTGTCATGGTTTCCCGGGAGTGTGCTAAATGCCGAAAGTTGTTACAACAAAGCATACATCTACTGTTACGGATTTGTTGCCCTGTTCCTGTGCTACAAGTCGATATCAATTTTTTATATGTGGCTCAAACATTGTGGCCGCAACGTCTGTCAATCTAAGGTGTGCACGTTTACGATTACGTTAACAAAATGACGCTATCCGCTAACGTTATGGGGTCTTATCGTTTTCTCCGTTTTTTCAAAAATACCGGCGAGTTTATCGGCTGAGCACAACTTTAGTGTTATTAGTGAGTTGCCCTGGCAGTATGCTAACTTTCTGCAGCTATTTATTGGGGGTCGCATGCATAGTTTGTCCACAATTCATTAACTGGAAGTGACTTTTCAGACTGTCATGGTTTCCCGGGAGTGTGCTAAATGCCGAAAGTTGTTACAACAAAGCATACATCTACTGTTACGGATTTGTTGCCCTGTTCCTGTGCTACAAGTCGATATCAATTTTTTATATGTGGCTCAAACATTGTGGCCGCAACGTCTGTCAATCTAAGGTGTGCACGTTTACGATTACGTTAACAAAATGACGCTATCCGCTAACGTTATGGGGTCTTATCGTTTTCTCCGTTTTTTTCAAAAATACCGGCGAGTTTATCGGCTGAGCACAACTTTAGTGTTATTAGTGAGTTGCCCTGGCAGTATGCTAACTTTCTGCAGCTATTTATTGGGGGTCGCATGCATAGTTTGTCCACAATTCATTAACTGGAAGTGACTTTTCAGACTGTCATGGTTTCCCGGGAGTGTGCTAAATGCCGAAAGTTGTCACAACAAAGCATACATCTACTGTTACGGATTTGTTGCCCTGTTCCTGTGCTACAAGTCGATATCAATTTTTTATATGTGGCTCAAACATTGTGGCCGCAACGTCTGTCAATCTAAGGTGTGCACGTTTACGATTACGTTAACAAAATGACGCTATCCGCTAACGTTATGGGGTCTTATCGTTTTCTCCGTTTTTTTCAAAAATACCGGCGAGTTTATCGGCTGAGCACAACTTTAGTGTTATTAGTGAGTTGCCCTGGCAGTATGCTAACTTTCTGCAGCTATTTATTGGGGGTCGCATGCATAGTTTGTCCACAATTCATTAACTGGAAGTGACTTTTCAGACTGTCATGGTTTCCCGGGAGTGTGCTAAATGCCGAAAGTTGTTACAACAAAGCATACATCTACTGTTACGGATGTGTTGCCCTGTTCCTGTGCTACAAGTCGATATCAATTTTTTATATGTGGCTCAAATATTGTGGCCGCAACGTCTGTCAATCTAAGGTGTGCACGTTTACGATTACGTTAACAAAATGACGCTATCCGCTAACGTTATGGGGTCTTATCGTTTTCTCCGTTTTTTCAAAAATACCGGCGAGTTTATCGGCTGAGCACAACTTTAGTGTTATTAGTGAGTTGCCCTGGCAGTATGCTAACTTTCTGCAGCTATTTATTGGGGGTCGCATGCATAGTTTGTCCACAATTCATTAACTGGAAGTGACTTTTCAGACTGTCATGGTTTCCCGGGAGTGTGCTAAATGCCGAAAGTTGTTACAACAAAGCATACATCTACTGTTACGGATGTGTTGCCCTGTTCCTGTGCTACAAGTCGATATCAATTTTTTATATGTGGCTCAAATATTGTGGCCGCAACGTCTGTCAATCTAAGGTGTGCACGTTTACGATTACGTTAACAAAATGACGCTATCCGCTAACGTTATGGGGTCTTATCGTTTTCTCCGTTTTTTCAAAAATACCGGCGAGTTTATCGGCTGAGCACAACTTTAGTGTTATTAGTGAGTTGCCCTGGCAGTATGCTAACTTTCTGCAGCTATTTATTGGGGGTCGCATGCATAGTTTGTCCACAATTCATTAACTGGAAGTGACTTTTCAGACTGTCATGGTTTCCCGGGAGTGTGCTAAATGCCGAAAGTTGTTACAACAAAGCATACATCTACTGTTACGGATTTGTTGCCCTGTTCCTGTGCTACAAGTCGATATCAATTTTTTATATGTGGCTCAAATATTGTGGCCGCAACGTCTGTCAATCTAAGGTGTGCACGTTTACGATTACGTTAACAAAATGACGCTATCCGCTAACGTTATGGGGTCTTATCGTTTTCTCCGTTTTTTCAAAAATACCGGCGAGTTTATCGGCTGAGCACAACTTTAGTGTTATTAGTGAGTTGCCCTGGCAGTATGCTAACTTTCTGCAGCTATTTATTGGGGGTCGCATGCATAGTTTGTCCACAATTCATTAACTGGAAGTGACTTTTCAGACTGTCATGGTTTCCCGGGAGTGTGCTAAATGCCGAAAGTTGTTACAACAAAGCATACATCTACTGTTACGGATTTGTTGCCCTGTTCCTGTGCTACAAGTCGATATCAATTTTTTATATGTGGCTCAAATATTGTGGCCGCAACGTCTGTCAATCTAAGGTGTGCACGTTTACGATTACGTTAACAAAATGACGCTATCCGCTAACGTTATGGGGTCTTATCGTTTTCTCCGTTTTTTCAAAAATACCGGCGAGTTTATCGGCTGAGCACAACTTTAGTGTTATTAGTGAGTTGCCCTGGCAGTATGCTAACTTTCTGCAGCTATTTATTGGGGGTCGCATGCATAGTTTGTCCACAATTCATTAACTGGAAGTGACTTTTCAGACTGTCATGGTTTCCCGGGAGTGTGCTAAATGCCGAAAGTTGTTACAACAAAGCATACATCTACTGTTACGGATTTGTTGCCCTGTTCCTGTGCTACAAGTCGATATCAATTTTTTATATGTGGCTCAAACATTGTGGCCGCAACGTCTGTCAATCTAAGGTGTGCACGTTTACGATTACGTTAACAAAATGACGCTATCCGCTAACGTTATGGGGTCTTATCGTTTTCTCCGTTTTTTCAAAAATACCGGCGAGTTTATCGGCTGAGCACAACTTTAGTGTTATTAGTGAGTTGCCCTGGCAGTATGCTAACTTTCTGCAGCTATTTATTGGGGGTCGCATGCATAGTTTGTCCACAATTCATTAACTGGAAGTGACTTTTCAGACTGTCATGGTTTCCCGGGAGTGTGCTAAATGCCGAAAGTTGTTACAACAAAGCATACATCTACTGTTACGGATTTGTTGCCCTGTTCCTGTGCTACAAGTCGATATCAATTTTTTATATGTGGCTCAAATATTGTGGCCGCAACGTCTGTCAATCTAAGGTGTGCACGTTTACGATTACGTTAACAAAATGACGCTATCCGCTAACGTTATGGGGTCTTATCGTTTTCTCCGTTTTTTCAAAAATACCGGCGAGTTTATCGGCTGAGCACAACTTTAGTGTTATTAGTGAGTTGCCCTGGCAGTATGCTAACTTTCTGCAGCTATTTATTGGGGGTCGCATGCATAGTTTGTCCACAATTCACTAACTGGAAGTGACTTTTCAGACTGTCATGGTTTCCCGGGAGTGTGCTAAATGCCGAAAGTTGTTACAACAAAGCATACATCTACTGTTACGGATTTGTTGCCCTGTTCCTGTGCTACAAGTCGATATCAATTTTTTATATGTGGCTCAAATATTGTGGCCGCAACGTCTGTCAATCTAAGGTGTGCACGTTTACGATTACGTTAACAAAATGACGCTATCCGCTAACGTTATGGGGTCTTATCGTTTTCTCCGTTTTTTCAAAAATACCGGCGAGTTTATCGGCTGAGCACAACTTTAGTGTTATTAGTGAGTTGCCCTGGCAGTATGCTAACTTTCTGCAGCTATTTATTGGGGGTCGCATGCATAGTTTGTCCACAATTCATTAACTGGAAGTGACTTTTCAGACTGTCATGGTTTCCCGGGAGTGTGCTAAATGCCGAAAGTTGTTACAACAAAGCATACATCTACTGTTACGGATTTGTTGCCCTGTTCCTGTGCTACAAGTCGATATCAATTTTTTATATGTGGCTCAAATATTGTGGCCGCAACGTCTGTCAATCTAAGGTGTGCACGTTTACGATTACGTTAACAAAATGACGCTATCCGCTAACGTTATGGGGTCTTATCGTTTTCTCCGTTTTTTCAAAAATACCGGCGAGTTTATCGGCTGAGCACAACTTTAGTGTTATTAGTGAGTTGCCCTGGCAGTATGCTAACTTTCTGCAGCTATTTATTGGGGGTCGCATGCATAGTTTGTCCACAATTCATTAACTGGAAGTGACTTTTCAGACTGTCATGGTTTCCCGGGAGTGTGCTAAATGCCGAAAGTTGTTACAACAAAGCATACATCTACTGTTACGGATTTGTTGCCCTGTTCCTGTGCTACAAGTCGATATCAATTTTTTATATGTGGCTCAAATATTGTGGCCGCAACGTCTGTCAATCTAAGGTGTGCACGTTTACGATTACGTTAACAAAATGACGCTATCCGCTAACGTTATGGGGTCTTATCGTTTTCTCCGTTTTTTCAAAAATACCGGCGAGTTTATCGGCTGAGCACAACTTTAGTGTTATTAGTGAGTTGCCCTGGCAGTATGCTAACTTTCTGCAGCTATTTATTGGGGGTCGCATGCATAGTTTGTCCACAATTCATTAACTGGAAGTGACTTTTCAGACTGTCATGGTTTCCCGGGAGTGTGCTAAATGCCGAAAGTTGTTACAACAAAGCATACATCTACTGTTACGGATTTGTTGCCCTGTTCCTGTGCTACAAGTCGATATCAATTTTTTATATGTGGCTCAAATATTGTGGCCGCAACGTCTGTCAATCTAAGGTGTGCACGTTTACGATTACGTTAACAAAATGACGCTATCCGCTAACGTTATGGGGTCTTATCGTTTTCTCCGTTTTTTCAAAAATACCGGCGAGTTTATCGGCTGAGCACAACTTTAGTGTTATTAGTGAGTTGCCCTGGCAGTATGCTAACTTTCTGCAGCTATTTATTGGGGGTCGCATGCATAGTTTGTCCACAATTCATTAACTGGAAGTGACTTTTCAGACTGTCATGGTTTCCCGGGAGTGTGCTAAATGCCGAAAGTTGTTACAACAAAGCATACATCTACTGTTACGGATTTGTTGCCCTGTTCCTGTGCTACAAGTCGATATCAATTTTTTATATGTGGCTCAAATATTGTGGCCGCAACGTCTGTCAATCTAAGGTGTGCACGTTTACGATTACGTTAACAAAATGACGCTATCCGCTAACGTTATGGGGTCTTATCGTTTTCTCCGTTTTTTCAAAAATACCGGCGAGTTTATCGGCTGAGCACAACTTTAGTGTTATTAGTGAGTTGCCCTGGCAGTATGCTAACTTTCTGCAGCTATTTATTGGGGGTCGCATGCATAGTTTGTCCACAATTCATTAACTGGAAGTGACTTTTCAGACTGTCATGGTTTCCCGGGAGTGTGCTAAATGCCGAAAGATGTTACAACAAAGCATACATCTACTGTTACGGATTTGTTGCCCTGTTCCTGTGCTACAAGTCGATATCAATTTTTTATATGTGGCTCAAATATTGTGGCCGCAACGTCTGTCAATCTAAGGTGTGCACGTTTACGATTACGTTAACAAAATGACGCTATCCGCTAACGTTATGGGGTCTTATCGTTTTCTCCGTTTTTTCAAAAATACCGGCGAGTTTATCGGCTGAGCACAACTTTAGTGTTATTAGTGAGTTGCCCTGGCAGTATGCTAACTTTCTGCAGCTATTTATTGGGGGTCGCATGCATAGTTTGTCCACAATTCATTAACTGGAAGTGACTTTTCAGACTGTCATGGTTTCCCGGGAGTGTGCTAAATGCCGAAAGTTGTTACAACAAAGCATACATCTACTGTTACGGATTTGTTGCCCTGTTCCTGTGCTACAAGTCGATATCAATTTTTTATATGTGGCTCAAATATTGTGGCCGCAACGTCTGTCAATCTAAGGTGTGCACGTTTACGATTACGTTAACAAAATGACGCTATCCGCTAACGTTATGGGGTCTTATCGTTTTCTCCGTTTTTTCAAAAATACCGGCGAGTTTATCGGCTGAGCACAACTTTAGTGTTATTAGTGAGTTGCCCTGGCAGTATGCTAACTTTCTGCAGCTATTTATTGGGGGTCGCATGCATAGTTTGTCCACAATTCATTAACTGGAAGTGACTTTTCAGACTGTCATGGTTTCCCGGGAGTGTGCTAAATGCCGAAAGTTGTTACAACAAAGCATACATCTACTGTTACGGATTTGTTGCCCTGTTCCTGTGCTACAAGTCGATATCAATTTTTTATATGTGGCTCAAATATTGTGGCCGCAACGTCTGTCAATCTAAGGTGTGCACGTTTACGATTACGTTAACAAAATGACGCTATCCGCTAACGTTATGGGGTCTTATCGTTTTCTCCGTTTTTTCAAAAATACCGGCGAGTTTATCGGCTGAGCACAACTTTAGTGTTATTAGTGAGTTGCCCTGGCAGTATGCTAACTTTCTGCAGCTATTTATTGGGGGTCGCATGCATAGTTTGTCCACAATTCATTAACTGGAAGTGACTTTTCAGACTGTCATGGTTTCCCGGGAGTGTGCTAAATGCCGAAAGTTGTTACAACAAAGCATACATCTACTGTTACGGATTTGTTGCCCTGTTCCTGTGCTACAAGTCGATATCAATTTTTTATATGTGGCTCAAATATTGTGGCCGCAACGTCTGTCAATCTAAGGTGTGCACGTTTACGATTACGTTAACAAAATGACGCTATCCGCTAACGTTATGGGGTCTTATCGTTTTCTCCGTTTTTTCAAAAATACCGGCGAGTTTATCGGCTGAGCACAACTTTAGTGTTATTAGTGAGTTGCCCTGGCAGTATGCTAACTTTCTGCAGCTATTTATTGGGGGTCGCATGCATAGTTTGTCCACAATTCATTAACTGGAAGTGACTTTTCAGACTGTCATGGTTTCCCGGGAGTGTGCTAAATGCCGAAAGTTGTTACAACAAAGCATACATCTACTGTTACGGATTTGTTGCCCTGTTCCTGTGCTACAAGTCGATATCAATTTTTTATATGTGGCTCAAATATTGTGGCCGCAACGTCTGTCAATCTAAGGTGTGCACGTTTACGATTACGTTAACAAAATGACGCTATCCGCTAACGTTATGGGGTCTTATCGTTTTCTCCGTTTTTTCAAAAATACCGGCGAGTTTATCGGCTGAGCACAACTTTAGTGTTATTAGTGAGTTGCCCTGGCAGTATGCTAACTTTCTGCAGCTATTTATTGGGGGTCGCATGCATAGTTTGTCCACAATTCATTAACTGGAAGTGACTTTTCAGACTGTCATGGTTTCCCGGGAGTGTGCTAAATGCCGAAAGTTGTTACAACAAAGCATACATCTACTGTTACGGATTTGTTGCCCTGTTCCTGTGCTACAAGTCGATATTAATTTTTTATATGTGGCTCAAATATTGTGGCCGCAACGTCTGTCAATCTAAGGTGTGCACGTTTACGATTACGTTAACAAAATGACGCTATCCGCTAACGTTATGGGGTCTTATCGTTTTCTCCGTTTTTTCAAAAATACCGGCGAGTTTATCGGCTGAGCACAACTTTAGTGTTATTAGTGAGTTGCCCTGGCAGTATGCTAACTTTCTGCAGCTATTTATTGGGGGTCGCATGCATAGTTTGTCCACAATTCATTAACTGGAAGTGACTTTTCAGACTGTCATGGTTTCCCGGGAGTGTGCTAAATGCCGAAAGTTGTTACAACAAAGCATACATCTACTGTTACGGATTTGTTGCCCTGTTCCTGTGCTACAAGTCGATATCAATTTTTTATATGTGGCTCAAATATTGTGGCCGCAACGTCTGTCAATCTAAGGTGTGCACGTTTACGATTACGTTAACAAAATGACGCTATCCGCTAACGTTATGGGGTCTTATCGTTTTCTCCGTTTTTTCAAAAATACCGGCGAGTTTATCGGCTGAGCACAACTTTAGTGTTATTAGTGAGTTGCCCTGGCAGTATGCTAACTTTCTGCAGCTATTTATTGGGGGTCGCATGCATAGTTTGTCCACAATTCATTAACTGGAAGTGACTTTTCAGACTGTCATGGTTTCCCGGGAGTGTGCTAAATGCCGAAAGTTGTTACAACAAAGCATACATCTACTGTTACGGATTTGTTGCCCTGTTCCTGTGCTACAAGTCGATATCAATTTTTTATATGTGGCTCAAATATTGTGGCCGCAACGTCTGTCAATCTAAGGTGTGCACGTTTACGATTACGTTAACAAAATGACGCTATCCGCTAACGTTATGGGGTCTTATCGTTTTCTCCGTTTTTTCAAAAATACCGGCGAGTTTATCGGCTGAGCACAACTTTTGTGTTATTAGTGAGTTGCCCTGGCAGTATGCTAACTTTCTGCAGCTATTTATTGGGGGTCGCATGCATAGTTTGTCCACAATTCATTAACTGGAAGTGACTTTTCAGACTGTCATGGTTTCCCGGGAGTGTGCTAAATGCCGAAAGTTGTTACAACAAAGCATACATCTACTGTTACGGATTTGTTGCCCTGTTCCTGTGCTACAAGTCGATATCAATTTTTTATATGTGGCTCAAACATTGTGGCCGCAACGTCTGTCAATCTAAGGTGTGCACGTTTACGATTACGTTAACAAAATGACGCTATCCGCTAACGTTATGGGGTCTTATCGTTTTCTCCGTTTTTTCAAAAATACCGGCGAGTTTATCGGCTGAGCACAACTTTAGTGTTATTAGTGAGTTGCCCTGGCAGTATGCTAACTTTCTGCAGCTATTTATTGGGGGTCGCATGCATATTTTGTCCACAATTCATTAACTGGAAGTGACTTTTCAGACTGTCATGGTTTCCCGGGAGTGTGCTAAATGCCGAAAGTTGTTACAACAAAGCATACATCTACTGTTACGGATTTGTTGCCCTGTTCCTGTGCTACAAGTCGATATCAATTTTTTATATGTGGCTCAAACATTGTGGCCGCAACGTCTGTCAATCTAAGGTGTGCACGTTTACGATTACGTTAACAAAATGACGCTATCCGCTAACGTTATGGGGTCTTATCGTTTTCTCCGTTTTTTCAAAAATACCGGCGAGTTTATCGGCTGAGCACAACTTTAGTGTTATTAGTGAGTTGCCCTGGCAGTATGCTAACTTTCTGCAGCTATTTATTGGGGGTCGCATGCATAGTTTGTCCACAATTCATTAACTGGAAGTGACTTTTCAGACTGTCATGGTTTCCCGGGAGTGTGCTAAATGCCGAAAGTTGTTACAACAAAGCATACATCTACTGTTACGGATTTGTTGCCCTGTTCCTGTGCTACAAGTCGATATCAATTTTTTATATGTGGCTCAAACATTGTGGCCGCAACGTCTGTCAATCTAAGGTGTGCACGTTTACGATTACGTTAACAAAATGACGCTATCCGCTAACGTTATGGGGTCTTATCGTTTTCTCCGTTTTTTCAAAAATACCGGCGAGTTTATCGGCTGAGCACAACTTTAGTGTTATTAGTGAGTTGCCCTGGCAGTATGCTAACTTTCTGCAGCTATTTATTGGGGGTCGCATGCATAGTTTGTCCACAATTCACTAACTGGAAGTGACTTTTCAGACTGTCATGGTTTCCCGGGAGTGTGCTAAATGCCGAAAGTTGTTACAACAAAGCATACATCTACTGTTACGGATTTGTTGCCCTGTTCCTGTGCTACAAGTCGATATCAATTTTTTATATGTGGCTCAAACATTGTGGCCGCAACGTCTGTCAATCTAAGGTGTGCACGTTTACGATTACGTTAACAAAATGACGCTATCCGCTAACGTTATGGGGTCTTATCGTTTTCTCCGTTTTTTCAAAAATACCGGCGAGTTTATCGGCTGAGCACAACTTTAGTGTTATTAGTGAGTTGCCCTGGCAGTATGCTAACTTTCTGCAGCTATTTATTGGGGGTCGCATGCATAGTTTGTCCACAATTCACTAACTGGAAGTGACTTTTCAGACTGTCATGGTTTCCCGGGAGTGTGCTAAATGCCGAAAGTTGTTACAACAAAGCATACATCTACTGTTACGGATTTGTTGCCCTGTTCCTGTGCTACAAGTCGATATCAATTTTTTATATGTGGCTCAAATATTGTGGCCGCAACGTCTGTCAATCTAAGGTGTGCACGTTTACGATTACGTTAAGAAAATGACGCTATCCGCTAACGTTATGGGGTCTTATCGTTTTCTCCGTTTTTTCAAAAATACCGGCGAGTTTATCGGCTGAGCACAACTTTAGTGTTATTAGTGAGTTGCCCTGGCAGTATGCTAACTTTCTGCAGCTATTTATTGGGGGTCGCATGTATAGTTTGTCCACAATTCATTAACTGGAAGTGACTTTTCAGACTGTCATGGTTTCCCGGGAGTGTGCTAAATGCCGAAAGTTGTTACAACAAAGCATACATCTACTGTTACGGATTTGTTGCCCTGTTCCTGTGCTACAAGTCGATATCAATTTTTTATATGTGGCTCAAATATTGTGGCCGCAACGTCTGTCAATCTAAGGTGTGCACGTTTACGATTACGTTAACAAAATGACGCTATCCGCTAACGTTATGGGGTCTTATCGTTTTCTCCGTTTTTTCAAAAATACCGGCGAGTTTATCGGCTGAGCACAACTTTAGTGTTATTAGTGAGTTGCCCTGGCAGTATGCTAACTTTCTGCAGCTATTTATTGGGGGTCGCATGCATAGTTTGTCCACAATTCATTAACTGGAAGTGACTTTTCAGACTGTCATGGTTTCCCGGGAGTGTGCTAAATGCCGAAAGTTGTTACAACAAAGCATACATCTACTGTTACGGATTTGTTGCCCTGTTCCTGTGCTACAAGTCGATATCAATTTTTTATATGTGGCTCAAATATTGTGGCCGCAACGTCTGTCAATCTAAGGTGTGCACGTTTACGATTACGTTAACAAAATGACGCTATCCGCTAACGTTATGGGGTCTTATCGTTTTCTCCGTTTTTTCAAAAATACCGGCGAGTTTATCGGCTGAGCACAACTTTAGTGTTATTAGTGAGTTGCCCTGGCAGTATGCTAACTTTCTGCAGCTATTTATTGGGGGTCGCATGCATAGTTTGTCCACAATTCATTAACTGGAAGTGACTTTTCAGACTGTCATGGTTTCCCGGGAGTGTGCTAAATGCCGAAAGTTGTTACAACAAAGCATACATCTACTGTTACGGATTTGTTGCCCTGTTCCTGTGCTACAAGTCGATATCAATTTTTTATATGTGGCTCAAATATTGTGGCCGCAACGTCTGTCAATCTAAGGTGTGCACGTTTACGATTACGTTAACAAAATGACGCTATCCGCTAACGTTATGGGGTCTTATCGTTTTCTCCGTTTTTTCAAAAATACCGGCGAGTTTATCGGCTGAGCACAACTTTAGTGTTATTAGTGAGTTGCCCTGGCAGTATGCTAACTTTCTGCAGCTATTTATTGGGGGTCGCATGCATAGTTTGTCCACAATTCATTAACTGGAAGTGACTTTTCAGACTGTCATGGTTTCCCGGGAGTGTGCTAAATGCCGAAAGTTGTTACAACAAAGCATACATCTACTGTTACGGATTTGTTGCCCTGTTCCTGTGCTACAAGTCGATATCAATTTTTTATATGTGGCTCAAATATTGTGGCCGCAACGTCTGTCAATCTAAGGTGTGCACGTTTACGATTACGTTAACAAAATGACGCTATCCGCTAACGTTATGGGGTCTTATCGTTTTCTCCGTTTTTTCAAAAATACCGGCGAGTTTATCGGCTGAGCACAACTTTAGTGTTATTAGTGAGTTGCCCTGGCAGTATGCTAACTTTCTGCAGCTATTTATTGGGGGTCGCATGCATAGTTTGTCCACAATTCATTAACTGGAAGTGACTTTTCAGACTGTCATGGTTTCCCGGGAGTGTGCTAAATGCCGAAAGTTGTTACAACAAAGCATACATCTACTGTTACGGATTTGTTGTCCTGTTCCTGTGCTACAAGTCGATATCAATTTTTTATATGTGGCTCAAATATTGTGGCCGCAACGTCTGTCAATCTAAGGTGTGCACGTTTACGATTACGTTAACAAAATGACGCTATCCGCTAACGTTATGGGGTCTTATCGTTTTCTCCGTTTTTTCAAAAATACCGGCGAGTTCATCGGCTGAGCACAACTTTAGTGTTATAAGTGAGTTGCCCTGGCAGTATGCTAACTTTCTGAAGCTATTTATTGGGGGTCGCATGCATAGTTTGTCCACAATTCATTAACTGGAAGTGACTTTTCAGACTGTCATGGTTTCCCGGGAGTGTGCTAAATGCCGAAAGTTGTTACAACAAAGCATACATCTACTGTTACGGATTTGTTGCCCTGTTCCTGTGCTACAAGTCGATATCAATTTTTTATATGTGGCTCAAACATTGTGGCCGCAACGTCTGTCAATCTAAGGTGTGCACGTTTACGATTACGTTAACAAAATGACGCTATCCGCTAACGTTATGGGGTCTTATCGTTTTCTCCGTTTTTTCAAAAATACCGGCGAGTTTATCGGCTGAGCACAACTTTAGTGTTATTAGTGAGTTGCCCTGGCAGTATGCTAACTTTCTGCAGCTATTTATTGGGGGTCGCATGCATAGTTTGTCCACAATTCATTAACTGGAAGTGACTTTTCAGACTGTCATGGTTTCCCGGGAGTGTGCTAAATGCCGAAAGTTGTTACAACAAAGCATACATCTACTGTTACGGATTTGTTGCCCTGTTCCTGTGCTACAAGTCGATATCAATTTTTTATATGTGGCTCAAACATTGTGGCCGCAACGTCTGTCAATCTAAGGTGTGCACGTTTACGATTACGTTAACAAAATGACGCTATCCGCTAACGTTATGGGGTCTTATCGTTTTCTCCGTTTTTTCAAAAATACCGGCGAGTTTATCGGCTGAGCACAACTTTAGTGTTATTAGTGAGTTGCCCTGGCAGTATGCTAACTTTCTGCAGCTATTTATTGGGGGTCGCATGCATAGTTTGTCCACAATTCATTAACTGGAAGTGACTTTTCAGACTGTCATGGTTTCCCGGGAGTGTGCTAAATGCCGAAAGTTGTTACAACAAAGCATACATCTACTGTTACGGATTTGTTGCCCTGTTCCTGTGCTACAAGTCGATATCAATTTTTTATATGTGGCTCAAACATTGTGGCCGCAACGTCTGTCAATCTAAGGTGTGCACGTTTACGATTACGTTAACAAAATGACGCTATCCGCTAACGTTATGGGGTCTTATCGTTTTCTCCGTTTTTTCAAAAATACCGGCGAGTTTATCGGCTGAGCACAACTTTAGTGTTATTAGTGAGTTGCCCTGGCAGTATGCTAACTTTCTGCAGCTATTTATTGGGGGTCGCATGTATAGTTTGTCCACAATTCATTAACTGGAAGTGACTTTTCAGACTGTCATGGTTTCCCGGGAGTGTGCTAAATGCCGAAAGTTGTTACAACAAAGCATACATCTACTGTTACGGATTTGTTGCCCTGTTCCTGTGCTACAAGTCGATATCAATTTTTTATATGTGGCTCAAACATTGTGGCCGCAACGTCTGATAATCTAAGGTGTGCACGTTTACGATTACGTTAACAAAATGACGCTATCCGCTAACGTTATGGGGTCTTATCGTTTTCTCCGTTTTTTCAAAAAAATACCGGCGAGTTTATCGGCTGAGCACAACTTTAGTGTTATTAGTGAGTTGCCCTGGCAGTATGCTAACTTTCTGCAGCTATTTATTGGGGGTCGCATGCATAGTTTGTCCACAATTCATTAACTGGAAGTGACTTTTCAGACTGTCATGGTTTCCCGGGAGTGTGCTAAATGCCGAAAGTTGTTACAACAAAGCATACATCTACTGTTACGGATTTGTTGCCCTGTTCCTGTGCTACAAGTCGATATCAATTTTTTATATGTGGCTCAAACATTGTGGCCGCAACGTCTGTCAATCTAAGGTGTGCACGTTTACGATTACGTTAACAAAATGACGCTATCCGCTAACGTTATGGGGTCTTATCGTTTTCTCCGTTTTTTCAAAAATACCGGCGAGTTTATCGGCTGAGCACAACTTTAGTGTTATTAGTGAGTTGCCCTGGCAGTATGCTAACTTTCTGCAGCTATTTATTGGGGGTCGCATGCATAGTTTGTCCACAATTCATTAACTGGAAGTGACTTTTCAGACTGTCATGGTTTCCCGGGAGTGTGCTAAATGCCGAAAGTTGTTACAACAAAGCATACATCTACTGTTACGGATTTGTTGCCCTGTTCCTGTGCTACAAGTCGATATCAATATTTTATATGTGGCTCAAATATTGTGGCCGCAACGTCTGTCAATCTAAGGTGTGCACGTTTACGATTACGTTAACAAAATGACGCTATCCGCTAACGTTATGGGGTCTTATCGTTTTCTCCGTTTTTTCAAAAATACCGGCGAGTTTATCGGCTGAGCACAACTTGAGTGTTATTAGTGAGTTGCCCTGGCAGTATGCTAACTTTCTGCAGCTATTTATTGGGGGTCGCATGCATAGTTTGTCCACAATTCATTAACTGGAAGTGACTTTTCAGACTGTCATGGTTTCCCGGGAGTGTGCTAAATGCCGAAAGTTGTTACAACAAAGCATACATCTACTGTTACGGATTTGTTGCCCTGTTCCTGTGCTACAAGTCGATATCAATTTTTTATATGTGGCTCAAATATTGTGGCCGCAACGTCTGTCAATCTAAGGTGTGCACGTTTACGATTACGTTAACAAAATGACGCTATCCGCTAACGTTATGGGGTCTTATCGTTTTCTCCGTTTTTTCAAAAATACCGGCGAGTTTATCGGCTGAGCACAACTTTAGTGTTATTAGTGAGTTGCCCTGGCAGTATGCTAACTTTCTGCAGCTATTTATTGGGGGTCGCATGCATAGTTTGTCCACAATTCATTAACTGGAAGTGACTTTTCAGACTGTCATGGTTTCCCGGGAGTGTGCTAAATGCCGAAAGTTGTTACAACAAAGCATACATCTACTGTTACGGATTTGTTGCCCTGTTCCTGTGCTACAAGTCGATATCAATTTTTTATATGTGGCTCAAATATTGTGGCCGCAACGTCTGTCAATCTAAGGTGTGCACGTTTACGATTACGTTAACAAAATGACGCTATCCGCTAACGTTATGGGGTCTTATCGTTTTCTCCGTTTTTTCAAAAATACCGGCGAGTTTATCGGCTAAGCACAACTTGAGTGTTATTAGTGAGTTGCCCTGGCAGTATGCTAACTTTCTGCAGCTATTTATTGGGGGTCGCATGCATAGTTTGTCCACAATTCATTAACTGGAAGTGACTTTTCAGACTGTCATGGTTTCCCGGGAGTGTGCTAAATGCCGAAAGTTGTTACAACAAAGCATACATCTACTGTTACGGATTTGTTGCCCTGTTCCTGTGCTACAAGTCGATATCAATTTTTTATATGTGGCTCAAATATTGTGGCCGCAACGTCTGTCAATCTAAGGTGTGCACGTTTACGATTACGTTAACAAAATGACGCTATCCGCTAACGTTATGGGGTCTTATCGTTTTCTCCGTTTTTTCAAAAATACCGGCGAGTTTATCGGCTGAGCACAACTTGAGTGTTATTAGTGAGTTGCCCTGGCAGTATGCTAACTTTCTGCAGCTATTTATTGGGGGTCGCATGCATAGTTTGTCCACAATTCATTAACTGGAAGTGACTTTTCAGACTGTCATGGTTTCCCGGGAGTGTGCTAAATGCCGAAAGTTGTTACAACAAAGCATACATCTACTGTTACGGATTTGTTGCCCTGTTCCTGTGCTACAAGTCGATATCAATTTTTTATATGTGGCTCAAATATTGTGGCCGCAACGTCTGTCAATCTAAGGTGTGCACGTTTACGATTACGTTAACAAAATGACGCTATCCGCTAACGTTATGGGGTCTTATCGTTTTCTCCGTTTTTTCAAAAATACCGGCGAGTTTATCGGCTGAGCACAACTTGAGTGTTATTAGTGAGTTGCCCTGGCAGTATGCTAACTTTCTGCAGCTATTTATTGGGGGTCGCATGCATAGTTTGTCCACAATTCATTAACTGGAAGTGACTTTTCAGACTGTCATAGTTTCCCGGGAGTGTGCTAAATGCCGAAAGTTGTTACAACAAAGCATACATCTACTGTTACGGATTTGTTGCCCTGTTCCTGTGCTACAAGTCGATATCAATTTTTTATATGTGGCTCAAATATTGTGGCCGCAACGTCTGTCAATCTAAGGTGTGCACGTTTACGATTACGTTAACAAAATGACGCTATCCGCTAACGTTATGGGGTCTTATCGTTTTCTCCGTTTTTTCAAAAATACCGGCGAGTTTATCGGCTGAGCACAACTTGAGTGTTATTAGTGAGTTGCCCTGGCAGTATGCTAACTTTCTGCAGCTATTTATTGGGGGTCGCATGCATAGTTTGTCCACAATTCATTAACTGGAAGTGACTTTTCAGACTGTCATGGTTTCCCGGGAGTGTGCTAAATGCCGAAAGTTGTTACAACAAAGCATACATCTACTGTTACGGATTTGTTGCCCTGTTCCTGTGCTACAAGTCGATATCAATTTTTTATATGTGGCTCAAATATTGTGGCCGCAACGTCTGTCAATCTAAGGTGTGCACGTTTACGATTACGTTAACAAAATGACGCTATCCGCTAACGTTATGGGGTCTTATCGTTTTCTCCGTTTTTTCAAAAATACCGGCGAGTTTATCGGCTGAGCACAACTTTAGTGTTATTAGTGAGTTGCCCTGGCAGTATGCTAACTTTCTGCAGCTATTTATTGGGGGTCGCATGCATAGTTTGTCCACAATTCATTAACTGGAAGTGACTTTTCAGACTGTCATGGTTTCCCGGGAGTGTGCTAAATGCCGAAAGTTGTTACAACAAAGCATACATCTACTGTTACGGATTTGTTGCCCTGTTCCTGTGCTACAAGTCGATATCAATTTTTTATATGTGGCTCAAATATTGTGGCCGCAACGTCTGTCAATCTAAGGTGTGCACGTTTACGATTACGTTAACAAAATGACGCTATCCGCTAACGTTATGGGGTCTTATCGTTTTCTCCGTTTTTTCAAAAATACCGGCGAGTTTATCGGCTGAGCACAACTTGAGTGTTATTAGTGAGTTGCCCTGGCAGTATGCTAACTTTCTGCAGCTATTTATTGGGGGTCGCATGCATAGTTTGTCCACAATTCATTAACTGGAAGTGACTTTTCAGACTGTCATGGTTTCCCGGAAGTGTGCTAAATGCCGAAAGTTGTTACAACAAAGCATACATCTACTGTTACGGATTTGTTGCCCTGTTCCTGTGCTACAAGTCGATATCAATTTTTTATATGTGGCTCAAATATTGTGGCCGCAACGTCTGTCAATCTAAGGTGTGCACGTTTACGATTACGTTAACAAAATGACGCTATCCGCTAACGTTATGGGGTCTTATCGTTTTCTCCGTTTTTTCAAAAATACCGGCGAGTTTATCGGCTGAGCACAACTTTAGTGTTATTAGTGAGTTGCCCTGGCAGTATGCTAACTTTCTGCAGCTATTTATTGGGGGTCGCATGCATAGTTTGTCCACAATTCATTAACTGGAAGTGACTTTTCAGACTGTCATGGTTTCCCGGGAGTGTGCTAAATGCCGAAAGTTGTTACAACAAAGCATACATCTACTGTTACGGATTTGTTGCCCTGTTCCTGTGCTACAAGTCGATATCAATTTTTTATATGTGGCTCAAATATTGTGGCCGCAACGTCTGTCAATCTAAGGTGTGCACGTTTACGATTACGTTAACAAAATGACGCTATCCGCTAACGTTATGGGGTCTTATCGTTTTCTCCGTTTTTTCAAAAATACCGGCGAGTTTATCGGCTGAGCACAACTTGAGTGTTATTAGTGAGTTGCCCTGGCAGTATGCTAACTTTCTGCAGCTATTTATTGGGGGTCGCATGCATAGTTTGTCCACAATTCATTAACTGGAAGTGACTTTTCAGACTGTCATGGTTTCCCGGGAGTGTGCTAAATGCCGAAAGTTGTTACAACAAAGCATACATCTACTGTTACGGATTTGTTGCCCTGTTCCTGTGCTACAAGTCGATATCAATTTTTTATATGTGGCTCAAATATTGTGGCCGCAACGTCTGTCAATCTAAGGTGTGCACGTTTACGATTACGTTAACAAAATGACGCTATCCGCTAACGTTATGGGGTCTTATCGTTTTCTCCGTTTTTTCAAAAATACCGGCGAGTTTATCGGCTGAGCACAACTTGAGTGTTATTAGTGAGTTGCCCTGGCAGTATGCTAACTTTCTGCAGCTATTTATTGGGGGTCGCATGCATAGTTTGTCCACAATTCATTAACTGGAAGTGACTTTTCAGACTGTCATGGTTTCCCGGGAGTGTGCTAAATACCGAAAGTTGTTACAACAAAGCATACATCTACTGTTACGGATTTGTTGCCCTGTTCCTGTGCTACAAGTCGATATCAATTTTTTATATGTGGCTCAAATATTGTGGCCACAACGTCTGTCAATCTAAGGTGTGCACGTTTACGATTACGTTAACAAAATGACGCTATCCGCTAACGTTATGGGGTCTTATCGTTTTCTCCGTTTTTTCAAAAATACCGGCGAGTTTATCGGCTGAGCACAACTTGAGTGTTATTAGTGAGTTGCCCTGGCAGTATGCTAACTTTCTGCAGCTATTTATTGGGGGTCGCATGCATAGTTTGTCCACAATTCATTAACTGGAAGTGACTTTTCAGACTGTCATGGTTTCCCGGGAGTGTGCTAAATGCCGAAAGTTGTTACAACAAAGCATACATCTACTGTTACGGATTTGTTGCCCTGTTCCTGTGCTACAAGTCGATATCAATTTTTTATATGTGGCTCAAATATTGTGGCCGCAACGTCTGTCAATCTAAGGTGTGCACGTTTACGATTACGTTAACAAAATGACGCTATCCGCTAACGTTATGGGGTCTTATCGTTTTCTCCGTTTTTTCAAAAATACCGGCGAGTTTATCGGCTGAGCACAACTTGAGTGTTATTAGTGAGTTGCCCTGGCAGTATGCTAACTTTCTGCAGCTATTTATTGGGGGTCGCATGCATAGTTTGTCCACAATTCATTAACTGGAAGTGACTTTTCAGACTGTCATGGTTTCCCGGGAGTGTGCTAAATGCCGAAAGTTGTTACAACAAAGCATACATCTACTGTTACGGATTTGTTGCCCTGTTCCTGTGCTACAAGTCGATATCAATTTTTTATATGTGGCTCAAATATTGTGGCCGCAACGTCTGTCAATCTAAGGTGTGCACGTTTACGATTACGTTAACAAAATGACGCTATCCGCTAACGTTATGGGGTCTTATCGTTTTCTCCGTTTTTTCAAAAATACCGGCGAGTTTATCGGCTGAGCACAACTTGAGTGTTATTAGTGAGTTGCCCTGGCAGTATGCTAACTTTCTGCAGCTATTTATTGGGGGTCGCATGCATAGTTTGTCCACAATTCATTAACTGGAAGTGACTTTTCAGACTGTCATGGTTTCCCGGGAGTGTGCTAAATGCCGAAAGTTGTTACAACAAAGCATACATCTACTGTTACGGATTTGTTGCCCTGTTCCTGTGCTACAAGTCGATATCAATTTTTTATATGTGGCTCAAATATTGTGGCCGCAACGTCTGTCAATCTAAGGTGTGCACGTTTACGATTACGTTAACAAAATGACGCTATCCGCTAACGTTATGGGGTCTTATCGTTTTCTCCGTTTTTTCAAAAATACCGGCGAGTTTATCGGCTGAGCACAACTTGAGTGTTATTAGTGAGTTGCCCTGGCAGTATGCTAACTTTCTGCAGCTATTTATTGGGGGTCGCATGCATAGTTTGTCCACAATTCATTAACTGGAAGTGACTTTTCAGACTGTCATGGTTTCCCGGGAGTGTGCTAAATGCCGAAAGTTGTTACAACAAAGCATACATCTACTGTTACGGATTTGTTGCCCTGTTCCTGTGCTACAAGTCGATATCAATTTTTTATATGTGGCTCAAATATTGTGGCCGCAACGTCTGTCAATCTAAGGTGTGCACGTTTACGATTACGTTAACAAAATGACGCTATCCGCTAACGTTATGGGGTCTTATCGTTTTCTCCGTTTTTTCAAAAATACCGGCGAGTTTATCGGCTGAGCACAACTTGAGTGTTATTAGTGAGTTGCCCTGGCAGTATGCTAACTTTCTGCAGCTATTTATTGGGGGTCGCATGCATAGTTTGTCCACAATTCATTAACTGGAAGTGACTTTTCAGACTGTCATGGTTTCCCGGGAGTGTGCTAAATGCCGAAAGTTGTTACAACAAAGCATACATCTACTGTTACGGATTTGTTGCCCTGTTCCTGTGCTACAAGTCGATATCAATTTTTTATATGTGGCTCAAATATTGTGGCCGCAACGTCTGTCAATCTAAGGTGTGCACGTTTACGATTACGTTAACAAAATGACGCTATCCGCTAACGTTATGGGGTCTTATCGTTTTCTCCGTTTTTTCAAAAATACCGGCGAGTTTATCGGCTGAGCACAACTTGAGTGTTATTAGTGAGTTGCCCTGGCAGTATGCTAACTTTCTGCAGCTATTTATTGGGGGTCGCATGCATAGTTTGTCCACAATTCATTAACTGGAAGTGACTTTTCAGACTGTCATGGTTTCCCGGGAGTGTGCTAAATGCCGAAAGTTGTTACAACAAAGCATACATCTACTGTTACGGATTTGTTGCCCTGTTCCTGTGCTACAAGTCGATATCAATTTTTTATATGTGGCTCAAATATTGTGGCCGCAACGTCTGTCAATCTAAGGTGTGCACGTTTACGATTACGTTAACAAAATGACGCTATCCGCTAACGTTATGGGGTCTTATCGTTTTCTCCGTTTTTTCAAAAATACCGGCGAGTTTATCGGCTGAGCACAACTTGAGTGTTATTAGTGAGTTGCCCTGGCAGTATGCTAACTTTCTGCAGCTATTTATTGGGGGTCGCATGCATAGTTTGTCCACAATTCATTAACTGGAAGTGACTTTTCAGACTGTCATGGTTTCCCGGGAGTGTGCTAAATGCCGAAAGTTGTTACAACAAAGCATACATCTACTGTTACGGATTTGTTGCCCTGTTCCTGTGCTACAAGTCGATATCAATTTTTTATATGTGGCTCAAATATTGTGGCCGCAACGTCTGTCAATCTAAGGTGTGCACGTTTACGATTACGTTAACAAAATGACGCTATCCGCTAACGTTATGGGGTCTTATCGTTTTCTCCGTTTTTTCAAAAATACCGGCGAGTTTATCGGCTGAGCACAACTTGAGTGTTATTAGTGAGTTGCCCTGGCAGTATGCTAACTTTCTGCAGCTATTTATTGGGGGTCGCATGCATAGTTTGTCCACAATTCATTAACTGGAAGTGACTTTTCAGACTGTCATGGTTTCCCGGGAGTGTGCTAAATGCCGAAAGTTGTTACAACAAAGCATACATCTACTGTTACGGATTTGTTGCCCTGTTCCTGTGCTACAAGTCGATATCAATTTTTTATATGTGGCTCAAATATTGTGGCCGCAACGTCTGTCAATCTAAGGTGTGCACGTTTACGATTACGTTAACAAAATGACGCTATCCGCTAACGTTATGGGGTCTTATCGTTTTCTCCGTTTTTTCAAAAATACCGGCGAGTTTATCGGCTGAGCACAACTTGAGTGTTATTAGTGAGTTGCCCTGGCAGTATGCTAACTTTCTGCAGCTATTTATTGGGGGTCGCATGCATAGTTTGTCCACAATTCATTAACTGGAAGTGACTTTTCAGACTGTCATGGTTTCCCGGGAGTGTGCTAAATGCCGAAAGTTGTTACAACAAAGCATACATCTACTGTTACGGATTTGGTGCCCTGTTCCTGTGCTACAAGTCGATATCAATTTTTTATATGTGGCTCAAATATTGTGGCCGCAACGTCTGTCAATCTAAGGTGTGCACGTTTACGATTACGTTAACAAAATGACGCTATCCGCTAACGTTATGGGGTCTTATCGTTTTCTCCGTTTTTTCAAAAATACCGGCGAGTTTATCGGCTGAGCACAACTTGAGTGTTATTAGTGAGTTGCCCTGGCAGTATGCTAACTTTCTGCAGCTATTTATTGGGGCTCGCATGCATAGTTTGTCCACAATTCATTAACTGGAAGTGACTTTTCAGACTGTCATGGTTTCCCGGGAGTGTGCTAAATGCCGAAAGTTGTTACAACAAAGCATACATCTACTGTTACGGATTTGGTGCCCTGTTCCTGTGCTACAAGTCGATATCAATTTTTTATATGTGGCTCAAATATTGTGGCCGCAACGTCTGTCAATCTAAGGTGTGCACGTTTACGATTACGTTAACAAAATGACGCTATCCGCTAACGTTATGGGGTCTTATCGTTTTCTCCGTTTTTTCAAAAATACCGGCGAGTTTATCGGCTGAGCACAACTTGAGTGTTATTAGTGAGTTGCCCTGGCAGTATGCTAACTTTCTGCAGCTATTTATTGGGGCTCGCATGCATAGTTTGTCCACAATTCATTAACTGGAAGTGACTTTTCAGACTGTCATGGTTTCCCGGGAGTGTGCTAAATGCCGAAAGTTGTTACAACAAAGCATACATCTACTGTTACGGATTTGGTGCCCTGTTCCTGTGCTACAAGTCGATATCAATTTTTTATATGTGGCTCAAATATTGTGGCCGCAACGTCTGTCAATCTAAGGTGTGCACGTTTACGATTACGTTAACAAAATGACGCTATCCGCTAACGTTATGGGGTCTTATCGTTTTCTCCGTTTTTTCAAAAATACCGGCGAGTTTATCGGCTGAGCACAACTTGAGTGTTATTAGTGAGTTGCCCTGGCAGTATGCTAACTTTCTGCAGCTATTTATTGGGGGTCGCATGCATAGTTTGTCCACAATTCATTAACTGGAAGTGACTTTTCAGACTGTCATGGTTTCCCGGGAGTGTGCTAAATGCCGAAAGTTGTTACAACAAAGCATACATCTACTGTTACGGATTTGTTGCCCTGTTCCTGTGCTACAAGTCGATATCAATTTTTTATATGTGGCTCAAATATTGTGGCCGCAACGTCTGTCAATCTAAGGTGTGCACGTTTACGATTACGTTAACAAAATGACGCTATCCGCTAACGTTATGGGGTCTTATCGTTTTCTCCGTTTTTTCAAAAATACCGGCGAGTTTATCGGCTGAGCACAACTTGAGTGTTATTAGTGAGTTGCCCTGGCAGTATGCTAACTTTCTGCAGCTATTTATTGGGGCTCGCATGCATAGTTTGTCCACAATTCATTAACTGGAAGTGACTTTTCAGACTGTCATGGTTTCCCGGGAGTGTGCTAAATGCCGAAAGTTGTTACAACAAAGCATACATCTACTGTTACGGATTTGGTGCCCTGTTCCTGTGCTACAAGTCGATATCAATTTTTTATATGTGGCTCAAATATTGTGGCCGCAACGTCTGTCAATCTAAGGTGTGCACGTTTACGATTACGTTAACAAAATGACGCTATCCGCTAACGTTATGGGGTCTTATCGTTTTCTCCGTTTTTTCAAAAATACCGGCGAGTTTATCGGCTGAGCACAACTTGAGTGTTATTAGTGAGTTGCCCTGGCAGTATGCTAACTTTCTGCAGCTATTTATTGGGGGTCGCATGCATAGTTTGTCCACAATTCATTAACTGGAAGTGACTTTTCAGACTGTCATGGTTTCCCGGGAGTGTGCTAAATGCCGAAAGTTGTTACAACAAAGCATACATCTACTGTTACGGATTTGTTGCCCTGTTCCTGTGCTACAAGTCGATATCAATTTTTTATATGTGGCTCAAATATTGTGGCCGCAACGTCTGTCAATCTAAGGTGTGCACGTTTACGATTACGTTAACAAAATGACGCTATCCGCTAACGTTATGGGGTCTTATCGTTTTCTCCGTTTTTTCAAAAATACCGGCGAGTTTATCGGCTGAGCACAACTTGAGTGTTATTAGTGAGTTGCCCTGGCAGTATGCTAACTTTCTGCAGCTATTTATTGGGGGTCGCATGCATAGTTTGTCCACAATTCATTAACTGGAAGTGACTTTTCAGACTGTCATGGTTTCCCGGGAGTGTGCTAAATGCCGAAAGTTGTTACAACAAAGCATACATCTACTGTTACGGATTTGTTGCCCTGTTCCTGTGCTACAAGTCGATATCAATTTTTTATATGTGGCTCAAATATTGTGGCCGCAACGTCTGTCAATCTAAGGTGTGCACGTTTACGATTACGTTAACAAAATGACGCTATCCGCTAACGTTATGGGGTCTTATCGTTTTCTCCGTTTTTTCAAAAATACCGGCGAGTTTATCGGCTGAGCACAACTTGAGTGTTATTAGTGAGTTGCCCTGGCAGTATGCTAACTTTCTGCAGCTATTTATTGGGGGTCGCATGCATAGTTTGTCCACAATTCATTAACTGGAAGTGACTTTTCAGACTGTCATGGTTTCCCGGGAGTGTGCTAAATGCCGAAAGTTGTTACAACAAAGCATACATCTACTGTTACGGATTTGTTGCCCTGTTCCTGTGCTACAAGTCGATATCAATTTTTTATATGTGGCTCAAATATTGTGGCCGCAACGTCTGTCAATCTAAGGTGTGCACGTTTACGATTACGTTAACAAAATGACGCTATCCGCTAACGTTATGGGGTCTTATCGTTTTCTCCGTTTTTTCAAAAATACCGGCGAGTTTATCGGCTGAGCACAACTTGAGTGTTATTAGTGAGTTGCCCTGGCAGTATGCTAACTTTCTGCAGCTATTTATTGGGGGTCGCATGCATAGTTTGTCCACAATTCATTAACTGGAAGTGACTTTTCAGACTGTCATGGTTTCCCGGGAGTGTGCTAAATGCCGAAAGTTGTTACAACAAAGCATACATCTACTGTTACGGATTTGTTGCCCTGTTCCTGTGCTACAAGTCGATATCAATTTTTTATATGTGGCTCAAATATTGTGGCCGCAACGTCTGTCAATCTAAGGTGTGCACGTTTACGATTACGTTAACAAAATGACGCTATCCGCTAACGTTATGGGGTCTTATCGTTTTCTCCGTTTTTTCAAAAATACCGGCGAGTTTATCGGCTGAGCACAACTTGAGTGTTATTAGTGAGTTGCCCTGGCAGTATGCTAACTTTCTGCAGCTATTTATTGGGGGTCGCATGCATAGTTTGTCCACAATTCATTAACTGGAAGTGACTTTTCAGACTGTCATGGTTTCCCGGGAGTGTGCTAAATGCCGAAAGTTGTTACAACAAAGCATACATCTACTGTTACGGATTTGTTGCCCTGTTCCTGTGCTACAAGTCGATATCAATTTTTTATATGTGGCTCAAATATTGTGGCCGCAACGTCTGTCAATCTAAGGTGTGCACGTTTACGATTACGTTAACAAAATGACGCTATCCGCTAACGTTATGGGGTCTTATCGTTTTCTCCGTTTTTTCAAAAATACCGGCGAGTTTATCGGCTGAGCACAACTTGAGTGTTATTAGTGAGTTGCCCTGGCAGTATGCTAACTTTCTGCAGCTATTTATTGGGGGTCGCATGCATAGTTTGTCCACAATTCATTAACTGGAAGTGACTTTTCAGACTGTCATGGTTTCCCGGGAGTGTGCTAAATGCCGAAAGTTGTTACAACAAAGCATACATCTACTGTTACGGATTTGTTGCCCTGTTCCTGTGCTACAAGTCGATATCAATTTTTTATATGTGGCTCAAATATTGTGGCCGCAACGTCTGTCAATCTAAGGTGTGCACGTTTACGATTACGTTAACAAAATGACGCTATCCGCTAACGTTATGGGGTCTTATCGTTTTCTCCGTTTTTTCAAAAATACCGGCGAGTTTATCGGCTGAGCACAACTTGAGTGTTATTAGTGAGTTGCCCTGGCAGTATGCTAACTTTCTGCAGCTATTTATTGGGGGTCGCATGCATAGTTTGTCCACAATTCATTAACTGGAAGTGACTTTTCAGACTGTCATGGTTTCCCGGGAGTGTGCTAAATGCCGAAAGTTGTTACAACAAAGCATACATCTACTGTTACGGATTTGTTGCCCTGTTCCTGTGCTACAAGTCGATATCAATTTTTTATATGTGGCTCAAATATTGTGGCCGCAACGTCTGTCAATCTAAGGTGTGCACGTTTACGATTACGTTAACAAAATGACGCTATCCGCTAACGTTATGGGGTCTTATCGTTTTCTCCGTTTTTTCAAAAATACCGGCGAGTTTATCGGCTGAGCACAACTTGAGTGTTATTAGTGAGTTGCCCTGGCAGTATGCTAACTTTCTGCAGCTATTTATTGGGGGTCGCATGCATAGTTTGTCCACAATTCATTAACTGGAAGTGACTTTTCAGACTGTCATGGTTTCCCGGGAGTGTGCTAAATGCCGAAAGTTGTTACAACAAAGCATACATCTACTGTTACGGATTTGTTGCCCTGTTCCTGTGCTACAAGTCGATATCAATTTTTTATATGTGGCTCAAATATTGTGGCCGCAACGTCTGTCAATCTAAGGTGTGCACGTTTACGATTACGTTAACAAAATGACGCTATCCGCTAACGTTATGGGGTCTTATCGTTTTCTCCGTTTTTTCAAAAATACCGGCGAGTTTATCGGCTGAGCACAACTTGAGTGTTATTAGTGAGTTGCCCTGGCAGTATGCTAACTTTCTGCAGCTATTTATTGGGGGTCGCATGCATAGTTTGTCCACAATTCATTAACTGGAAGTGACTTTTCAGACTGTCATGGTTTCCCGGGAGTGTGCTAAATGCCGAAAGTTGTTACAACAAAGCATACATCTACTGTTACGGATTTGTTGCCCTGTTCCTGTGCTACAAGTCGATATCAATTTTTTATATGTGGCTCAAATATTGTGGCCGCAACGTCTGTCAATCTAAGGTGTGCACGTTTACGATTACGTTAACAAAATGACGCTATCCGCTAACGTTATGGGGTCTTATCGTTTTCTCCGTTTTTTCAAAAATACCGGCGAGTTTATCGGCTGAGCACAACTTTAGTGTTATTAGTGAGTTGCCCTGGCAGTATGCTAACTTTCTGCAGCTATTTATTGGGGGTCGCATGCATAGTTTGTCCACAATTCATTAACTGGAAGTGACTTTTCAGACTGTCATGGTTTCCCGGGAGTGTGCTAAATGCCGAAAGTTGTTACAACAAAGCATACATCTACTGTTCAGGGCTCGACATTAACGCTTGTCCGATTGTCCAGGACAAGTGCACACAGGTGTCGGGCAAGTAGATTCACCATACTACTTGTCCGATGGGACAAGTGAAAAATAAAGGTCAGATAAAAATAGATCAAATTCAAGACTTATACAGTCCCAAAAATATGAATGATTGTTTTATTGATCATACTTAATGAAATAATTATTCATTGATTGAACCAGAGACATATAAAACTTGTATAATATGTCTCTGATTTGGAGTATTGAACATGCTGGCAGCCATTGACCAGGGGGATATAAGTAAGGGGAAAGAAACCAATGTTAATGTATCTTCTTAGTATAAGCTTCCTTGAATTAGGAGCACCTCCATATGGAGTTTTACCTAAACTTTAAAATATTAAATTAAAGTATGTTTCATTTGATTTTGCTTTTATGCATAACAATACATTAAAAGAGGTTTTATTTGATAAGATCTATGACATGTGATATAAAAATTTAAGATGAAAAAAAAAAATCTTAAAAGGCTTGGGCCTGGTTTTCGAAAGTATCATAAGATATGTCATAAGATATATCTTAGGACATATTTTATGACCATCTTATGACTATCATATGATATGTCATAGGATGTAAATCAAAGCTGTCTTAAGAGAGTCATAGCTATGATGCTCTTATGACTGTCATAAGTGAACATTATTTTCTATTATTTTAAATAATGTTTAAAAAGTATAAAATATAAGAATAAAACTGAAAAGTTATTACTATTCTTAATATTTACGAATATTTTTTTTTCATTATAATGAACCTGAAATTTTATACAAAAAGGGATTGAAATATGAGTTTATAATTTGTTTAAATTTTGTTTGTAACATATATGTTTAATCTTGAACTTGTGTATCATCATACATGCATTGTTATTTAACTGTGAATACTTTTTAGATTCGGTACATCGAGTACCCGCTTAACGAAATGCCCGTGCACATACGTAAATATAGTAGTATTAAATATACTAGAAACGAAATAATATGTATATCAATTGTACAAAACCATAAGTTAGAAAAGAATTCCAAATTGTATGTTGCAGGAGATTCAAGTTTTAATTCACGTAGTAATAAAATCTTTACTATTTAGCTAACCGAGAAACACAACAAATATTTGTATTACAATTAATATGAAATTATGCCAAAAAAGTCATGAAAAGTAATTAAAATTTTAGTTGACAATCATAAGACCATCATAAGTCATGTCGCGAGAGGTCTTAAGTTTACGACAAAAGTTATGACAAATCGTAACTTAGGACACTTTCGAAAAATTATCTTACGACTATGACATGTCCTAAGACCACCATAAGACAAGTCACATGTCTTAGTCATAAGATACTTTCGAAAACCAGGCCCCAGATTTTTTAGTGAAATGTGTATGTACTTCATGATCATATATCAATGTATATACAAATCAAAATAAATTGTAAAAGCTTGTTTTGACATCATCAATAAATTAAAAAGGTTTACTCATATACATGTTCAAGGTGGCCAGGTGTATTTACATCCTTGGTTTAACCCATACCACTACTAAAGAATGAATAGGTCCATAGGGGAACGTAGTGGTTTGGGAAGAAATAATGATTTAATGATTGACAAATGATAGTGACATTGAGTCAGAGAACACAGTCTTGCAAAAAACTTTCATTCTGAAATAATGAAATGTATTTTGATGCGGTATTCATATAACATTACCAAATGCTCCTTTTATTAGGTACAATCAAAGCCCAAGTGTTATTATTGCATAAATCATCAATATGTTAGATTTTCAATTATGAATTCGGACAAGTGAGTTAAGAGTTCGGACAAGCTGATTTTCTTGCCACTTGTCCGAAGGGACAAGTTAGAAAAAATGTTAATGTAGAGGCCTGCTGTTACGGATTTGTTGCCCTGTTCCTGTGCTACAAGTCGATATCAATTTTTTATATGTGGCTCAAATATTGTGGCCGCAACGTCTGTCAATCTAAGGTGTGCACGTTTACGATTACGTTAACAAAATGACGCTATCCGCTAACGTTATGGGGTCTTATCGTTTTCTCCGTTTTTTCAAAAATACCGGCGAGTTTATCGGCTGAGCACAACTTTAGTGTTATTAGTGAGTTGCCCTGGCAGTATGCTAACTTTCTGCAGCTATTTATTGGGGGTCGCATGCATAGTTTGTCCACAATTCATTAACTGGAAGTGACTTTTCAGACTGTCATGGTTTCCCGGGAGTGTGCTAAATGCCGAAAGTTGTTACAACAAAGCATACATCTACTGTTACGGATTTGTTGCCCTGTTCCTGTGCTACAAGTCGATATCAATTTTTTATATGTGGCTCAAATATTGTGGCCGCAACGTCTGTCAATCTAAGGTGTGCACGTTTACGATTACGTTAACAAAATGACGCTATCCGCTAACGTTATGGGGTCTTATCGTTTTCTCCGTTTTTTCAAAAATACCGGCGAGTTTATCGGCTGAGCACAACTTTAGTGTTATTAGTGAGTTGCCCTGGCAGTATGCTAACTTTCTGCAGCTATTTATTAGGGGTCGCATGCATAGTTTGTCCACAATTCATTAACTGGAAGTGACTTTTCAGACTGTCATGGTTTCCCGGGAGTGTGCTAAATGCCGAAAGTTGTTACAACAAAGCATACATCTACTGTTACGGATTTGTTGCCCTGTTCCTGTGCTACAAGTCGATATCAATTTTTTATATGTGGCTCAAATATTGTGGCCGCAACGTCTGTCAATCTAAGGTGTGCACGTTTACGATTACGTTAACAAAATGACGCTATCCGCTAACGTTATGGGGTCTTATCGTTTTCTCCGTTTTTTCAAAAATACCGGCGAGTTTATCGGCTGAGCACAACTTGAGTGTTATTAGTGAGTTGCCCTGGCAGTATGCTAACTTTCTGCAGCTATTTATTGGGGGTCGCATGCATAGTTTGTCCACAATTCATTAACTGGAAGTGACTTTTCAGACTGTCATGGTTTCCCGGGAGTGTGCTAAATGCCGAAAGTTGTTACAACAAAGCATACATCTACTGTTACGGATTTGTTGCCCTGTTCCTGTGCTACAAGTCGATATCAATTTTTTATATGTGGCTCAAATATTGTGGCCGCAACGTCTGTCAATCTAAGGTGTGCACGTTTACGATTACGTTAACAAAATGACGCTATCCGCTAACGTTATGGGGTCTTATCGTTTTCTCCGTTTTTTCAAAAATACCGGCGAGTTTATCGGCTGAGCACAACTTGAGTGTTATTAGTGAGTTGCCCTGGCAGTATGCTAACTTTCTGCAGCTATTTATTGGGGGTCGCATGCATAGTTTGTCCACAATTCATTAACTGGAAGTGACTTTTCAGACTGTCATGGTTTCCCGGGAGTGTGCTAAATGCCGAAAGTTGTTACAACAAAGCATACATCTACTGTTACGGATTTGTTGCCCTGTTCCTGTGCTACAAGTCGATATCAATTTTTTATATGTGGCTCAAATATTGTGGCCGCAACGTCTGTCAATCTAAGGTGTGCACGTTTACGATTACGTTAACAAAATGACGCTATCCGCTAACGTTATGGGGTCTTATCGTTTTCTCCGTTTTTTCAAAAATACCGGCGAGTTTATCGGCTGAGCACAACTTTAGTGTTATTAGTGAGTTGCCCTGGCAGTATGCTAACTTTCTGCAGCTATTTATTGGGGGTCGCATGCATAGTTTGTCCACAATTCATTAACTGGAAGTGACTTTTCAGACTGTCATGGTTTCCCGGGAGTGTGCTAAATGCCGAAAGTTGTTACAACAAAGCATACATCTACTGTTACGGATTTGTTGCCCTGTTCCTGTGCTACAAGTCGATATCAATTTTTTATATGTGGCTCAAATATTGTGGCCGCAACGTCTGTCAATCTAAGGTGTGCACGTTTACGATTACGTTAACAAAATGACGCTATCCGCTAACGTTATGGGGTCTTATCGTTTTCTCCGTTTTTTCAAAAATACCGGCGAGTTTATCGGCTGAGCACAACTTGAGTGTTATTAGTGAGTTGCCCTGGCAGTATGCTAACTTTCTGCAGCTATTTATTGGGGGTCGCATGCATAGTTTGTCCACAATTCATTAACTGGAAGTGACTTTTCAGACTGTCATGGTTTCCCGGGAGTGTGCTAAATGCCGAAAGTTGTTACAACAAAGCATACATCTACTGTTACGGATTTGTTGCCCTGTTCCTGTGCTACAAGTCGATATCAATTTTTTATATGTGGCTCAAATATTGTGGCCGCAACGTCTGTCAATCTAAGGTGTGCACGTTTACGATTACGTTAACAAAATGACGCTATCCGCTAACGTTATGGGGTCTTATCGTTTTCTCCGTTTTTTCAAAAATACCGGCGAGTTTATCGGCTGAGCACAACTTGAGTGTTATTAGTGAGTTGCCCTGGCAGTATGCTAACTTTCTGCAGCTATTTATTGGGGCTCGCATGCATAGTTTGTCCACAATTCATTAACTGGAAGTGACTTTTCAGACTGTCATGGTTTCCCGGGAGTGTGCTAAATGCCGAAAGTTGTTACAACAAAGCATACATCTACTGTTACGGATTTGTTGCCCTGTTCCTGTGCTACAAGTCGATATCAATTTTTTATATGTGGCTCAAATATTGTGGCCGCAACGTCTGTCAATCTAAGGTGTGCACGTTTACGATTACGTTAACAAAATGACGCTATCCGCTAACGTTATGGGGTCTTATCGTTTTCTCCGTTTTTTCAAAAATACCGGCGAGTTTATCGGCTGAGCACAACTTTAGTGTTATTAGTGAGTTGCCCTGGCAGTATGCTAACTTTCTGCAGCTATTTATTGGGGCTCGCATGCATAGTTTGTCCACAATTCATTAACTGGAAGTGACTTTTCAGACTGTCATGGTTTCCCGGGAGTGTGCTAAATGCCGAAAGTTGTTACAACAAAGCATACATCTACTGTTACGGATTTGTTGCCCTGTTCCTGTGCTACAAGTCGATATCAATTTTTTATATGTGGCTCAAATATTGTGGCCGCAACGTCTGTCAATCTAAGGTGTGCACGTTTACGATTACGTTAACAAAATGACGCTATCCGCTAACGTTATGGGGTCTTATCGTTTTCTCCGTTTTTTCAAAAATACCGGCGAGTTTATCGGCTGAGCACAACTTGAGTGTTATTAGTGAGTTGCCCTGGCAGTATGCTAACTTTCTGCAGCTATTTATTGGGGGTCGCATGCATAGTTTGTCCACAATTCATTAACTGGAAGTGACTTTTCAGACTGTCATGGTTTCCCGGGAGTGTGCTAAATGCCGAAAGTTGTTACAACAAAGCATACATCTACTGTTACGGATTTGTTGCCCTGTTCCTGTGCTACAAGTCGATATCAATTTTTTATATGTGGCTCAAATATTGTGGCCGCAACGTCTGTCAATCTAAGGTGTGCACGTTTACGATTACGTTAACAAAATGACGCTATCCGCTAACGTTATGGGGTCTTATCGTTTTCTCCGTTTTTTCAAAAATACCGGCGAGTTTATCGGCTGAGCACAACTTGAGTGTTATTAGTGAGTTGCCCTGGCAGTATGCTAACTTTCTGCAGCTATTTATTGGGGGTCGCATGCATAGTTTGTCCACAATTCATTAACTGGAAGTGACTTTTCAGACTGTCATGGTTTCCCGGGAGTGTGCTAAATGCCGAAAGTTGTTACAACAAAGCATACATCTACTGTTACGGATTTGTTGCCCTGTTCCTGTGCTACAAGTCGATATCAATTTTTTATATGTGGCTCAAATATTGTGGCCGCAACGTCTGTCAATCTAAGGTGTGCACGTTTACGATTACGTTAACAAAATGACGCTATCCGCTAACGTTATGGGGTCTTATCGTTTTCTCCGTTTTTTCAAAAATACCGGCGAGTTTATCGGCTGAGCACAACTTTAGTGTTATTAGTGAGTTGCCCTGGCAGTATGCTAACTTTCTGCAGCTATTTATTGGGGGTCGCATGCATAGTTTGTCCACAATTCATTAACTGGAAGTGACTTTTCAGACTGTCATGGTTTCCCGGGAGTGTGCTAAATGCCGAAAGTTGTTACAACAAAGCATACATCTACTGTTACGGATTTGTTGCCCTGTTCCTGTGCTACAAGTCGATATCAATTTTTTATATGTGGCTCAAATATTGTGGCCGCAACGTCTGTCAATCTAAGGTGTGCACGTTTACGATTACGTTAACAAAATGACGCTATCCGCTAACGTTATGGGGTCTTATCGTTTTCTCCGTTTTTTCAAAAATACCGGCGAGTTTATCGGCTGAGCACAACTTTAGTGTTATTAGTGAGTTGCCCTGGCAGTATGCTAACTTTCTGCAGCTATTTATTGGGGGTCGCATGCATAGTTTGTCCACAATTCATTAACTGGAAGTGACTTTTCAGACTGTCATGGTTTCCCGGGAGTGTGCTAAATGCCGAAAGTTGTTACAACAAAGCATACATCTACTGTTACGGATTTGTTGCCCTGTTCCTGTGCTACAAGTCGATATCAATTTTTTATATGTGGCTCAAATATTGTGGCCGCAACGTCTGTCAATCTAAGGTGTGCACGTTTACGATTACGTTAACAAAATGACGCTATCCGCTAACGTTATGGGGTCTTATCGTTTTCTCCGTTTTTTCAAAAATACCGGCGAGTTTATCGGCTGAGCACAACTTTAGTGTTATTAGTGAGTTGCCCTGGCAGTATGCTAACTTTCTGCAGCTATTTATTGGGGGTCGCATGCATAGTTTGTCCACAATTCATTAACTGGAAGTGACTTTTCAGACTGTCATGGTTTCCCGGGAGTGTGCTAAATGCCGAAAGTTGTTACAACAAAGCATACATCTACTGTTACGGATTTGTTGCCCTGTTCCTGTGCTACAAGTCGATATCAATTTTTTATATGTGGCTCAAATATTGTGGCCGCAACGTCTGTCAATCTAAGGTGTGCACGTTTACGATTACGTTAACAAAATGACGCTATCCGCTAACGTTATGGGGTCTTATCGTTTTCTCCGTTTTTTCAAAAATACCGGCGAGTTTATCGGCTGAGCACAACTTTAGTGTTATTTGCAGCGGAATTAAACGTTTTAATGGTAACAAACCTTCTCCTTTTTTTGAAACTATGTATGCATGTTGCATTGTTATTTGTTTTTTTTTTGTGACGCTTCTGTGTTCTGTTATTTCTTTGTTTTTCTCTTATAGTTGATATGTTTCCCTCGCTTTTAGTTTGTTTTCTCTCAATCGAGTTATGACCTTTGAACAGCAGTATACTACTGTTGCTTTTATTTATATCTATGTTTATATTTATATCGGGTAATATAGTTGTCGTCAGTCTTCGGTAGGTTACCCTTATGGTTGACTAGATGTCGTCGAGACTAAAATATGCAAAAAATATTGATACATAATTTTGAGTTTATGTGTTTATTTCAGACTTCAGTTTTTTTTATAGTTGGATATACCAGAGACATATACTGAGCCAAAAAAGTTAAGCAACACTTTTTTTCCAAATTTTTGTTTGTTGTTTCTGGATTTTTTTTTTTATTAAATTTCATTAATATAATCCTTAGTTTTACCTGTAATTTTAAACAGTCGTTCTTTTTTTCCAGGATTTCGCGCCATTTCAGCTTTGCACGTGTAATTAATGTTTTACCTTCTGTACCTGTACGTTTAAAACGAAATTTTTTTTTGCACTAACGTTCAGAAACACACTATTGGTAAGAAAATCACATCAAAGTTTGAAAAAAATGCATGGGGCGTCAACCAGGCCTCTCCGAAAATGACCGTCAGATGGCTCTTGGAATGGTTGATGCCGGCATGAGTGTTGCTGACGTCGTGGTTTGATTTAATGTGCATATAAAGTCAACAGTTTAGGGACTAACAAACAGATATCAACAAATTGCAACAGCACAGGGTAGGTCGATATGTCGTAGACCAAAAACAACCATCGGCAAGGGAGGCGCTACGTTCGGTTTACGTCAATCCGTGACAAGTTTTTGTCTGGCCACAAGAGTAGTGCATTGACTAAGGGCAGCTGCTGGTGTGCCTGCCAATCCTCATTGATGCACTTAGAGCACGGCCGAGAAATTGATTTGAATAACACTATACTCATTTCCGTTGTTTCTTTTTTAATTGCTTTGAATTAGTGATGTAGAGTATCTTGTGTTGTTTAGCAAAAGTGATTTTCCTGTTATCTTCTCTAGTATAATGAAGAAGCCGTGCGTTAGAGAAACCCGAGGGGACAATCAAGTATGAATAACAACAGATATGGGAACCTGGAAATTAGACATAGAAAGTTGCATACATTTATCTTTATCCTGAAAAAATCATTCGTTTAACAAACCCTTTCTCACCGACACCGAAGTACATGGTTGGTATTAACGTCGGGAAAGCATTACAAATTTGTCCCTTTATGACATATTTAAAGATTGGGAGTTTGAGAAGCTAAATTTAAAATTTTGTAAGTATATTATTGGTGTTACAAAGATGTGCACAAATGTAGCAGTCCTGTCTGAATTGGGTAGATATCCTCTTTATATAAATTTGCTAACACATATGTTTATGTATTGGCATAGACTAGAGAATTCTCCATCTGATTTATTGAAAAATGCTTATGCTGAGTTAAAAATGATAGAAAGTAAAGGACAAACCAGTTCCAATAATTCATGGCTCTCTAATATCATTTTCTACAGTGAAAAATTGGGTATTGATCTAAATATATGTAAAAATCTAGGAAAAAATAAATTTAAAAACTTATTGAAAAAACAGCTCAAATTAAATTTTCAAAATGATTGGGAGAAAATGCGAGATTTTTATTTACAGAATCAAGGCAAATTGGACACTTATTTTTCATTCAAAAAGTCATTTGACTATGAAAATTATTTAGATTTAAAGCACCCACATAAACATTTGTTAACAAAATACAGACTTAGCAATCACTGTTTAAGAATAGAAACTGGCAGACATGAACGAATTACCAATGTATGTGGTAAATATGAAATATTACCTCGACATGAGAGGATATGTTTATATTGTAATACAAATTGTATTGAAAATGAAATGCACTTTCTTCTGGAATGCCCTATTTACAATAACCTCAGAAGAGATATCACTGATTATATAAAAAAATACCCCAGTTTAGATAGTTTAAATATAAATGATCTTTTTTCATGGATCATGATTAATGAAGATAGCAGATTTTTATCTATTTTATGTGCATACCTGGATAAAGGCCTGCAACTAAGAAAATCAGAAAATTAGTTAGATACTCTAAAATATATCAAAATTATCTCCCCTTGACCACTGATCCTTTCTTCATGCATTTGAATTTCAATTATTATTTTATGTTTCTTTAATCACTCTGTAATGTTTATGTCATGTTGTAATTAATGTTATGCTCTTAATGGGCCCTTTAATTTGGAAAATAAAAATATTGTATTGTATTGTATTGTATTGTATTACCAGATGCTCCCCAAGACTTAAATATAAAAATATATACGAAATGATTTTTTTTAAAAAGGCCGGAAAACAATACATGGATATACGATTGATACAATGCCCTTTTCAAGCTAGCTGTAGTCTTGTCCTATGGTTTCTAAAAATCAATCTGCCTTTAGTGTTTTGAATATCATGCTGCTTAATTCATCTTTGAAAATCATTAAAAAAAAACCATTAACGTCTTTATGTATTTATATTCAATCATATTAAAGCAATGTATAGATGTTCTTTTTTTATGAAAATAATGATTCTTTATCTTACGATTTTTCCAAACATCTTATTATCCCAGATATCATTGATTTGTAGACTAAAAAGCAGAGGACACAGTATAGTGCCTTCATGTACTTCAGTATCAACGGTGAACCAGTTGAGTTTGTCGAGCTTATCATGACTCTGTGGTAGCGGTATAGCATAGGAATGAGTCAATCCGACATAGTGTTTAACTTTATAGCCACTAACTGGTATAATTCAGATTTAAGTACTAGAAGTTTATGCAGGGTTGTGTCGAGGCTTTTTCAAATTTTTATATCAACATGTCTGTTTGGTGTCCTTCATCGATAATTTGTCCAATAATTGACGACTCTACATAGTTGTATTTACGAAATGCAACTAGTACAGATACCCGAATAATGATTGAGGCCAAATTTAGTAGTTTAATTTGGCCCAGTAGTTAAATTTAAAGCAGGTCATCCCTTTTTAGTCTTACAATAGTTACTGAAGACCCCTTTTCATTATTTTAATCAGTTTCAAGTTGTGATCATGTGAAATTGTGTTTTTTTTTTTCAATTTTCCCTTAGAGTTTTATAGGAAACCATGTTCTATTTTTATTTCTAATCATGATGGTGGCCTTGTTGGTTGAACTACGTGGTCATCGGATACGTTTTACAATCAAAATACTCTATTGGAAATTGTGGCTAAGTTTGATTCTATTTGCCCCGATAGATTTTTAAAAGTGGAGAAGATTTTGTAAAAGATTACAAAAATTAACGAAAATTTGACTACAAAGGCAATAACTCCCTAAGGGGTCAATTGACAACTTTGGTCATGTTGACTTATTTCTAGACGGACTATGGATGCGAATAGAAATATACATGTTATGAAAAAGAAACTAGTGTGTAGACTCTTCTTAGGTGTTAGGAGTAATTGCCCATTATTTATGACATTTACTCTCTTTTGTGTTTTGGGTAAAAACTAAAGAAGATAGAGAGAAACTGCATACAGAAAATGTTCAGCAATGCAAGATCAACAAAAAAGAAATATTAGTCATATCTATAAACCTAAATGTAGGTCGTTTTTTTTTAGCTGTTATATATTTCCAAATCCGTTTCCTTTTATCCTTGATATCGCCTACCCTATTTTACATAGCCCTTTCATCATCTTTGTGCATTTTAAGACTAAACTTATGCCCCGACTATCCAATGTTGGATTGGATAGTATGGGCTTAGTGTTTTTTTTTAAATGCACGTGGACGATTAAAGTGCAATATATCTGATTTCAGTCTATAAATACTTTGATGTGAACCTTTTGTGACTGAGTCACTGTTTTCTTGTATATATTAACTCTCAGTTTTACTTGATATTCCCGATTAAAAATACATATTTATGACATAATTGGTTTACGGCTTAAAAAAAAAAATCTTGACGATCCCTGCCAAGTGTTTGAATTTATTTGAAAAATACAGAGCACGCAAAATAAGCATTTGAAAATCACGATGCACGTAAAATTAAATAGACAGAACACGAGGCACCTGTCTTGCACGACTGAACGTGAAATAAACTTTGAAAAGTAAAAAAAAAAAAACCCACATTGAACGAGAAATAAAAAAAAAACGGCGATCACGTTGCACGAAAATAAACCTTTACCACCCGCTTTTCTAAACCCATGCTGCATCTTGTATATGATGTTATGTCTATCTGCGGTATTCATTATGTGGCTGGTGACCGTGAATATGCTCCATAATTTTGCAGCAGATGTCGGTACAACCTCACATTTTCCGGCCCCGTTTTTAAGTCTCATACAAATAAATTTCATATTTCAAGACACTATACGTATATTGTCAAATTATATGTAAAGCCATCTCTTTATTAAGCACTCTAGATGTCAAGTTATCTGGGCCTAGCTGCTGCTTTGTGTGGATTGAGTGCTTATAGTGTCACGGAATGGATGTTCCTTTATGATATAAGTTCCAACAGGAATAGATATTATTACAATGTTTATAACAAAGTTTCCATTGGAAATTCTGTTAGGTGGAACAAATATTCCCTGACAATAGTAGCTTTCCTTGTTGAATTTCTGTTAGGGAGCTACGATTTGATTTTTAGAAAGGGGGGGGGGGTAGAATGAAAAAACTTCTGCATTTTTTTAGTTGTAATCTTTGTCCTGCCTTTTTATTTTCGCTTTTTTCGGTCCTGCCTTTGTTTTTCTTAGTTTATCCTAACTTTTTTAAAACAAAACTCTTGTCCTGCCTTTTTCAAATTACATTCTAACCTTCCCCCATAAAAATCAAATGTTAGCTCACTTATGTTAACTTTGATGTCTGATATGCTGTTTCAAAGTTCCCAGTCATTTTGCATTTATGTTTGTATCCTCAGCTGGCAAATTCCTCTTTACTGGAAAATGCATCTTTGAACTGCTGGTTTAATATTAATATACTGCCTTTCAAGTTTGTATGATCTTGTATCATGCCAATATCAATGATTACATTTTAAATACCGCGGGAAATCTAAGAACTCTTTTATGTGAAGGTAATATTGGTGTTGAGGGCAATTTCTAGCACATGACAAAAACAAACACCTTACTTATATTCCCCTGCAAACACACATGAATTTTGATACAACATTTGCAGATTTCTTCTAAACGGTAAAATATTTAAAATTATGAATAAAAAAATTAATATGAGGCAGGTGTTTATCTGTATATAGTACGAAGTCCGACGGGATACATGGTAAACAGATAAATAAATAGCAATTTTCAGTGAAAAAATACTGATTTTTGCAAAATTAAAACCACTATAAATGATTTATCTGCTATAACACTGGAAGTATTTGACTGCACTGCAGTCTACCAGTCATTATAAAAATCAACATAAAGTATATTAATTATTGTTTTTTATTAAGAACATCTGTATAACTTGTATTTCTTTTGATATGCAACCTAATTTTTGTTTGTGTTCTTTTTTAATTGTTCATGAACATTAATAATGTGTTAACTGTCGATATTTATAGTCTTTTTTTCACAGGCACTTGTCTCAGAATTCCCCCCCCCCCCCTATATACCTTAATATAACATATATAAGATATAATTTAATATAACATATATAAGGTATAAAGGGAAAACAAATTCTGAGACAAGTGCCTGTGCTTTTCTTTCTTCATATTTATGGTCTTTTCTCTCTTTGCTGTGATTACCAGTCACTCTAAATTATAATAAACATATTTACACTTTTGGTATTTAGCTGAATCCTGCCTCCGAAAGACCTTAGATCTACTCCGAATCACCTTTTGATGTCAAGCAACAATCACTTTTAAGTTGTGACGTCAAATATTTTAAATTATGATGTCAAAGTTTACAGGAACCTATGTGATTTTACGTAATAGCGGACAAATTTGCATACAAGTGTAAATACGTCTATAGATTTATAATCAATTTAACTATTGTCAGTTTATTGTCTTAATTTTGTATGCCATAACCATTTAATGTAAATGTGTTTGTGCTAATAAATATTGTCTATTGTCTATAATTGTCTATTGTCTATTGTCTATGACATATGATACAAATAAATGTAAAATCACAACGCAATATAATTTATAACAACCGAAACAATCTGATAATGACAATTTTTAGAAACAAGACCATTCCATGGAGCCAGTTCTTCATTGGTTGATTTGGTTAAGGTTGTTTCGGCCATGTAACCATTCCGCCATGCCATAAAAGTAGTTTCAGTCGGACCTGGGGTCAATTACATGCCAAAGTAATTAATTATATTCCAATTATATTGATTTTTAAATGTAATCAATTACATCACAATTACAATGCCAATGTAATTAATTACATTTCAATTACTTTTATCCAAAACTTTCAGTCATATTTTTATTTCATATTAATAGAGATTTTGTTGTTTATACTATCCTTTAATCATGTTAATAACCTTTAATAACATGAAAACATAACTTTATTACACTTTTAGTCATGATGATTAAAAAAAAACAGTAGTGATAAAAACATGAATAATTACACAATGAATAAAATAGAGTAGAATATATTCCAAATTACAGGGCCCATAAAGAGAATATAATTAAATAAAATACAATGATTAACTTAATTAAGTCAGCAATAACACATTACTGTAGTAGACAATTTAAAATATATATCATAATAAGCCCCAGTCAGAATCAGAGCCAAAACAAAATTAATACATTTTACTTTAAAGTTTCAATTAGTCATGTTTCAAAAAAAATATGATTGTCAAGTATACAGCTCTCCTCAAAAGACCAAATGACATAGAAGTTATATCTATAGGTCACAGTACATGTACTACTGTCAACAATGAGCAAAACCAATACCACATAATAAAAGGCCCCGCTATGTTGACTCATTTTCCGTACCCAGTCTCTGCATGATACTTAGAAGGACATTTATACGTCCTTGATCATACTTGTCTAAGTTGTCTTAATTTAAAAGTATATATTTCCTATAGATATGGTTATTTACCTCTATTTTTTTTTTAATTCAAAACATTGATAGGACATAAGAGAAAAAATGTATAATGGACAGAAACAACCAAGACCAAACAAGTGTATAGCCTAAACTTTATAAGCCTGAACAGGTTCATGGCCCAAACATCTCAAAAGCCAATTTTAATAATAAGAAACTCTGAGCATGCGGAAATTTATATCTGTTTTATTTATAAACATCACCGACAGTTGATCTCTACATGTACAATATTTGTGGATGCTAAAATAAGCCAAAAATGAGTTCCAACAGACCCTGGAAGAATCAAAGTAGGCCTTATATCTCAAGATTTCAAGATTCTTTATTTCTCAAACACCATAAATTTACAATGGTACAAAGACGTTCATTTATATAACATAACACAAACACACATGCAAGAAAAAAGTATCCAAATATTGTGCTCGAAAATTTGCCAAAGAACTACACTGCAAAGTGTAATGAAATTCATCACCAATCTCGTTATAATGACATAAGTTACAATATCTAAGGTTTCGCTCAATCTTATTCCATCTACCAGTTTCGATGGGTAACTTATGGTTATCTCAGCACCTCATTAACAGGTTGTAGCCATTGTCACATTGGATGATATATTTCAGCACCTCATTAACAGGTTGTAGCCATTGTCACATTGGAAGATATATCTCAGCACCTCATTAACAGGTTGTAGCCATTGTCACATTGGAAGATATATCTCAGCACCTCATTAACAGTTGGAGCCATTGTCACATTGGATGATATATCTCAGCACCTCATTAACAGGTGGAGCCATTGTCACATTGGATGATATATCTCAGCACCTCATTAACAGGTGGAGCCATTGTCACATTGTATGATATATCTAAGCACATTGTCACATTGGATGATTTATCTCAGCACCTCATTAACAGGTTGTAGCCATTGTCACATTGGATGATATATCTCAGCACCTCATTAACAGGTTGGAGCCATTGTCACATTGGATGATATATCTCAGCACCTCATTAACAGGTGGAGCCATTGTCACATTGTATGATATATCTAAGCACATTGTCACATTGGATGATTTATCTCAGCACCTCATTAACAGGTTGTAGCCATTGTCACATTGGATGATATATCTCAGCACCTCATTAACAGGTTGGAGCCATTGTCACATTGGATGATATATCTCAGCACCTCATTAACAGGTGGAGCCATTGTCACATTGGATGATATATTTCAGCACCTCATTAACAGGTTGTAGCCATTGTCACATTGGAAGATATATCTCAGCACCTCATTAACAGTTGGAGCCATTGTCACATTGGATGATATATCTCAGCACCTCATTAACAGGTGGAGCCATTGTCACATTGGATGATATATCTCAGCACCTCATTAACAGGTGGAGCCATTGTCACATTGTATGATATATCTAAGCACATTGTCACATTGGATGATTTATCTCAGCACCTCATTAACAGGTTGTAGCCATTGTCACATTGGATGATATATCTCAGCACCTCATTAACAGGTTGGAGCCATTGTCACATTGGATGATATATCTCAGCACCTCATTAACAGGTGGAGCCATTGTCACATTGTATGATATATCTAAGCACATTGTCACATTGGATGATTTATCTCAGCACCTCATTAACAGGTTGTAGCCATTGTCACATTGGATGATATATCTCAGCACCTCATTAACAGGTTGGAGCCATTGTCACATTGGATGATATATCTCAGCACCTCATTAACAGGTGGAGCCATTGTCACATTGGATGATATATCTAAGCACATTGTCACATTGGATGATTTATCTCAGCACCTCATTAACAGGTTGTAGCCATTGTCACATGGGATGATATATCTCAGCACCTCATTAACAGGTTGCAGCCATTGTCACATTGGATGATATATCTCAAACAGGTTGTAGCCATTGTCACATGGGATGATATATCTCAGCACCTCATTAACAGGTTGGAGCCATTGTCACATTGGATGATATATCTCAGCACCTCATTAACAGTTGGAGCCATTGTCACATTGGATGATCTCAGCACCTCATTAACAGGTGGAGCCATTGTCACATTGGATGATATATCTCAGCACCTCATTAACAGGTGGAGCCATTGTCACATTGTATGATATATCTAAGCACATTGTCACATTGGATGATTTATCTCAGCACCTCATTAACAGGTTGTAGCCATTGTCACATTGTATGATATATCTCAGCACCTCATTAACAGGTTGCAGCTATGTCACATTGGATGATATATCTCAGCACCTCATTAACAGGTGGAGCCATTGTCACATTGTATGATATATCTAAGCACATTGTCACATTGAATGATTTATCTCAGCACCTCATTAACAGGTTGTAGCCATTGTCACATTGGATGATATATCTCAGCACCTCATTAACAGGTTGCAGCCATTGTCACATTGGATGATATATCTCAGCACCTAATTAACAGGTTGTAGCCATTGTCACATTGGATGATATATCTCAGCACCTCATTAACAGGTTGTAGCCATTGTCACATTGGATGATATATCTCAGCACCTCATTAACAGGTTGTAGCCATTGTCACATTAGATGAGTCTTACTAATTGAACTAATTGTTATGACAAATTATATTGACAGGAACTTTCCACAAAATGAACTCAGATGCTGCAAAATAATGATATTTTTAATGAGGTTTTTTTACATGGAATATATTAGTCTGTCACATAGAAATTTTGTAGTGAATATTAGGGGTTCTTTTTTTTACCTAGTAATGAGTATTACATACTTTATGTATGTGTAACAAGATCAGCCCTTGTTTTATTCCTTTTGTCTTTCTAGAGATTTAGATGTATATTTTTGACATGTTGTGGTCATTTGTAACACATGACCACAGAAGTATGCATTGATTTAGTGTTATTAGTGTATACATGTACTTTAAAAACATAGGCACATTAAAATCAAAATCATATTATTATTTGATTTATCAATTTGTTTTTTCTTACAGGTTTGACATAATGAGAAATTAAAATGGGATCAGACTTGAGAAATTGGGTGAGTTAATGCCCTAAATTATACAGAAAACTGATACTATGTATGAATCATTTGATATGTTTGTGGTATATAAAATATAACTAAAACAATTTGAAAATTAATCATTAATATGACAGCAACCTAGAAACAAAGGTTTGGAACATAAACATCTGTGAATTCTTTGAAGAACAAACAGTAATGATGCCATATGAATATGAGAGTTGGTAATGCTTTAAACCTGATCTTTAATATCCGTGGTTATGGTTTACTGACAAGTTATGGTTAAGTCAATCTGATGCAATCCAAACCTGTGACAATTAAGTGATTTACCCTAACAATTCAAGTCTTATGAAAGAAACAAGCAAAAATGATCGCCAATATCAAAAGAAAAGTATATGTGTTATACTAATCATACTTTATATGCCTGTCCCAAGCAAGGAGACTATATTCCAGTTGTTGTTCGTTGTAACTATCTCCCATATCGATTTTTGTTGTATGAGTAAATCAGGCTTTTCTTCTTTGAATTGATTCATATTTTGTCATGTCAGGGTTTTTTGTAGCTTACTTTACATATGAGTTTGATTTATTGTTGAAAGCAGTAGAGTGACCTGTTCTTTGATCACATACCGGTATGTATAAAAAAAGAAGATGTGGTATGATTGCCAATGAGTGTATATGACTACACTTATAAGCCATAAGACTCAAAAGTAAATGAAGAATTTGAATTTGATTTTTTTAGTTACAGTTGTTTGATTGGTAACGGTAAACCATACCACACCTCCTTTGTATAAGGCTAGAGTAGTGTTTATCTATTGTTTGATTGGTAACGGTAAACCATACCACACCTCCTTTGTATAAGGCTAGAGTAGTGTTTATCTATTGTTTGATTGGTAACGGTAAACCATACCACACCTCCTTCGTATAAGGCTAGAGTAGTGTTTATCTATTGTTTGATTGGTAACGGTAAACCATACCACACCTCCTTCGTATAAGGCTAGAGTAGTGTTTATCTATTGTTTGTTTGGTAACGGTAAACCATACCACACCTCCTTTGTATAAGGCTAGAGTAGTGTTTATCTATTGTTTGATTGGTAACGGTAAACCATACCACACCTCCTTTGTATAAGGCTAGAGTAGTGTTTATCTATTGTTTGATTGGTAACGGTAAACCATACCACACCTCCTTTGTATAAGGCTAGAGTAGTGTTTATCTATTGTTTGATTGGTAACGGTAAACCATACCACACCTCCTTTGTATAAGGCTAGAGTAGTGTTTATCTATTGTTTGATTGGTAACGGTAAACCATACCACACCTCCTTTGTATAAGGCTAGAGTAGTGTTTATCTATTGTTTGATTGGTAACGGTAAACCATACCACACCCCCTTTGTATAAGGCTAGAGTAGTGTTTATCTATAGTAAAACACTCAATTAACATGATTAAGTTTTTGTGTAAAAATATCAAGAACTCAAGAAGTATAAATTACTTCATCACTCCTAAAACATTTTTGTAAATATTGAATGTTTGATACCTTTTAATTATGTATTGTATTTAAGATAATGTTTGTTGCTTTTTCAGATTGGATTTTTCTTACTAGGATCAATCAATAATTTACCATATGTGATAGTGACATCAGCAGCCAATACTATTGCAGATAGGTAGGCTAACTGTACTATTTTCCAAAATCAAAAATGATATTACAGAATTATTACATTTGAAAATTTGTATGTCGGTAAAGATGGGTTGAGGCCTTATGTTCTGACAGGCACTAGGGGATGAGTGAAAGATAAAAATCATCTTATATCTCATCCTCTGTAGTAATCATTCCTATAACAGGTCTTTTTGCCTTCAAATGGTAAAGCTAAATTTAAACCTGGCTTAAAAGTGGTACTTTAGCAAATTTACATTTCAGTAAGCAGATCCATGTATATGTTGAATATTATATACATAATTATTATTGTATTATGTATTAAAATGTTTCATAAGTATTCCATCATTTTTATTGGCACACAGTAAACACATGATGTTTTTTTTTATTGTCACACAGTAAACACATGATGTTTTAAAGTCTTAGAAATAACTTTTAGAACCAAGTAATTGGTTTTTATTTGGTTTTAGAATTAAAATGTTGTAAGAAATTTATGTTTTTTTTGTAGGACTACTAAAATATTGACAGTATGGATATTTTGAGTTTCCCAGACTTTTGTGCCACTCACAAAAATATGTTTCATTCAATACTTAACCTCAATAAAACTACAAGGAGGCATTCAATTCTTCGTTAATTCCCAGACTACAATATTGATATGTTTTATTTTACAGTTTTGATCAAAGAAATAATGTTGGTGTTGTATTCTTTGCCAATGTGGCCTTGTCTGTCATAGTCAAAAGTAAGTAGTGATTAATTATGAGAAAAAAAATATAACTTCTCTAAAAATCAGAATTATATCAGCATTTTTTTTTTAGAATACACACATATTAAATAGTTTTTTGCCTCACGTTTTTGCTATGAAAGAAATTCAGTTAAGTTCATATACAAAATTATATACCAATGAAATGCACAATGTTAAATTCAATATGTATTTTGTGAGTTTAAGATGCTTCATGAAGCTGTAGTTGTTGTTGGTTTTTTTTTTAAATTTCCCAGAATGCTTTGAACAATTCATATTTAGTCAGCCTATATTCTATAAAAGGTCTGTACTTATTTTTGACCTACATTTGATATTATTGTCGAGCCTTCGACTTTAGTCGAAAAAGTGAGACTAAGCGATCCTACATTCCGTCGTCGTCGGTGTCGGCGGCGGCGTCCACAAATATTCACTCTGTGGTTAAATTTTTTGAAATTTTAATAACTTTCTTAAACTATACTGGATTTCTACCAAACTTGGACAGAAGCTTGTTTAGGATCATAAGATAGTATCCAGAAGTAAATTTTGTAAAAATAAAATTCCATTTTTTCTGTATTTTATATATAAATGGACTTAGTTTTTCTGCGGGGAAACATTACATTCACTCTGTGGTTAAAGTTTTTAAAATTTTAATAACTTTCTCAAACTATCCTGGGTTTGCACCAAACTTGGACAGAAGCTTGTTTATGATCATAAGATAGTATCCAGAAGTAAATTTTGTAAAAAAATAAATCCATTTTTTCCGTATTTTACTTTTAAATGGACTTAGATTTTCTGCCAGGAAACAACACATTCATGCACTCTGTGGTTAAAATTTAAAAAAAAATTAATAACTTAATTTCTTATACTATTTTAAATTTGTACCAAACTTGGACAGAAGCTTGTTTATGATCGAAAGCTAGCATCTAGAAGGAAATTTTGTTAATATTTTGTACCTGTGTATCTGTATTTTACTTACAAATGGACTTAGTTTTTCTTCCAGTTAACATTACATACAATCTGCAGTTAAAGTTTTTAAAACAATTATAAGATTCATAAACTATCCTGTATTTTTACTAAACTTGGACAGAAGCTTTTTACAATCAAATGATAGTATCCAGAGGAATATTTTTATTGATTTTTTTCCTCATTTTTGTTAAGCCTGCGATTTACAGCAAAAGTAGGCGAGACACTGGGTTCCGCGGAACCCTTCCAAATTTTTAAAATGGTTAAGGAAACTTGTCTGTTTTTTTCAATTACAGCAACTTATTGATGATGTAGATATATAAGGAAAGGTTAATGGATTTATATAAGAGCACTACTCTTGTTTCCTAATCCCAATTTTTGAAATACATGTACATGTACTTGTATAATTCATATCTATTTATTCTTGTTGCTATACATAACAAATTCATTTTATAAAATATATTTACACTGAAAAGGTCTTTATTTGACCTTGAACTAAGATCAGTCCATATACTAATAAAGACATAAAAAGTAAGAGAAGAGACATTCCTTTGTGTCCACATTATTTTTATTTTCCAGGTGTGAATGGATTTCTTCTGCTAAAAGTATCCTATGGACTTAGGATTGTAGCCAATGCCATACTAATGCTGATAGGTAAGAATGAAAGGGAAAATAGCTGCTTTAAATATGTATATCATTCAATCTTTCCTGTAAGGGCTGTTCCAGAAAATACTATGTCACCCCAGGGGACAACATTTTTTTTAACCCCCATCACCCTCAACAATAAAAATAAATAAGAACAACACTCTGACAGATTTTAAGAATGAGTTTTCTGAATTGTTTAAGTTTTCAATCCATTGAAAAATTAATATTTGATATTTTTTCGCTCTTTAATGCATCTTCAAGATTTGAAAATTCTGTGTTCAATGCATATAGTGCCTGTTACTGTTTCTACTAAATACATTGCTTGTTTTCTACATGAAAACATGTAAAATACTAAGATGAGATTTTGGAATGTATGTTCTTCTCATTTTACCCATATCACTTATTCTAGGACAAAATGTACATGCTTTGTGACCTCACAAATTCCTCTTTCATTTGCCATTAAATTTGGGGTTATCATATATGGATAGATGAATGTCGAATGTCAAATTGAATGCATATTCGGGACAACGGTTATCATAAACTGTATGCATATAAAGGGTACTCAAAGCTGTTGTGATTGATGAATACTGTTTTATATCTTTAACAGGATTATTTGGTGTGGCCTTTGCCTTTGATTTCTGGTTTGCAATTGTATGCATTGTAAGTATATGTGACAGGATTGCTTCCATTCATTTGTAGATACTGAGTCAGCCATAAGTGGTTGAGGTAAGGAGGTTCTTCTTTAGCTCAGTCTGCTAACACACTGCCTTGTAATACATTGGTCCCTGGTTTGAGCCTGCCTCAGGAGCCAGCAATTTTGTTATAAAAATCAGGCTATCCGGTTACATATATATGCAACAAGTAAAGTGAAAAAAATATAAATAAGTAATGGAAGAAGTTTTCTAGATATTGGCAAACAATGAATTTTATCATTTTAACAAAGTATTCTTTTCATATTCACAAGCAGAGTTATTTAGAGAGGGATAAATTGTGAAAATGTACAGGAATGTGAATTTTAACCCTGTTTTGAATAATAAATAACACACTTCAATAAATATAGATAAATTATATAAAAATTTCAGACATAAAAGAATAAGAACAAAAGATCCTGTTTTGGGATATGTCGCATGTATTTTATGTGTATTTTATATTGATGCTCAGGAATTTTAAATGGCTAATCATACAAACTTAAACAATCAATCTAATTAAAAACCGATCTCTCATCGCTACCTTTTCTGATATGTCACGTGGGAGATCTAACGAAACCGGCTTTGAGGTCATATGTGAGTGAACTAAAAGTTATGAATTTATAATGATATGCAAATGAGTTGACGACCTATTAATAAGCCAATCAAAAAAGTTTATGAATTATTTTGACTGACGATTTCGTCGTAAATAAAATGAGTTACATCCCTTTACCTTACGTTAAACTTTCAAGATTGTGGAAGACTCAATTTTATTGGTCGAAAAAGACACACCTACAAGGTTACTCACATGTGACCTCAAAGCGGGTTTCGTTAGATCTCCCACGCGACATATCAGAAACAGGAGCGATGAGAGATCGGTTTTTAATTAGATTGATTGTTTTAGTTCGTATGATTAGCCATTTAAAATTCCTGAGCATCAATATAAAATACACATAGTTTGATTTTCTATTAACAATTACAGGTTTTTGTTGGTGCAAGTGCTGCCTTTGGAGAAAAGTAAGTTATTGCATGATACATTAAACAGATTGATAAAAAAAACCAAAAAAAAACCCAAGTGATCTGGTTTAAAACATTCTTGATATAACAGATTCGTATGATATCAAAATTTTTCTTCAATATTCTTTCAAAACTATAAATTTGATCTTCCATCAGGATGACCATTGTATTTGGAAAGATTGTGTATGGTAATAATGTGAAGAAACTATGTAAGAATTAAGACAGGTTACTCCATGTGAATTTTATAGGAATATTAAACGACATTTTGTTCATACAATCAAGCTATGACTAAATTCAGATATTTAACACTGGAGTATTGTAATGTTTGGAAAATGAAAGCCAATGTAGACAAGACTAAAATCATAATCTTTTGCAGTGGTAGACAACCTGTTAATCTTAAATTTAGTTTTGGTAAATCTGATTTAGAAATTTTTAATGAGTTTAATTATCTTGGGATTTATTTTTCTAAAAATGGCTCATTTAAAGCAAATAAGAAGCATTAGTCCAGTCAATCTAGCATAAATTTGACCCTAACCTGAAAGTAATTGCAACAGAAGATTTTTAAGTTTTAATCTTTAGCATTATACCCCAAATATACACAGAAAAAAGTCCCATAAAATCTTACTTGAGGAAAACTAAAAAAATCACCATTTAAAATTCCTATGGAGATTTGCATTGAAAAGGGAAATAACTCTTGCAAAAAAGGCAGAAATATCTATAAAAATTGATACAAAATTATAACTTTACCGCTTCAATTCATCAGAATGTATTGATTCTTGATTTTTAAGCGGTCTTTAGAGTATAACAAACAACTCTAAAGGTGTTTTCATATATTTTATCAAGCTATAATCTAGATTTCGTAATTTATTAGTTGACCATTTTATGAATTTTTCAACATGTCAAGGTAAAGAATCTCAAATTTAATAAAAATTATGAAGCATGTATTCTTCTTTTTGTGGTTTAAAGTTTCTTAAGATAAGTAAGTTGCTGAAAAAAACATAATATACAGATATAAACAATACCAAAGTTTCACATTATTTTTTTTAAATGGTTACAAAGCTTCAAATTTGCAATTTCTTTAATGAAAAATATACGAAAAAAATAAAACTACCCATAGCACTTCTGTTTTGTACATTTCATGAGCAGAAGATTATATAATTTAGTCAAAAACAAACTTATAACCCCATCAAAGTATCATACTATACACAAATTTCAAGAAAAACAACCAAAAACTGACAAAAAAAGACTAATTTTTGCAAGAGTTATCTCCCCTCCCAATGTTAATTTCCATAGGAAATTTAAAATGCTGATTTTGAGTTTTCCTCAAGTTAGATTTTATGGGACTTTTTTCTGTGTATATAAAGGACATAAAACTATAGATTAGAACTAAAATATTTTCTGTTGCAATTAGTTTGAGGTTAAATCTTAGTTTGACTGGACTACATCTCGCAGAAAAAGCTACGAGAGCCATGTATGAAGTTAACAAAAAGGGGAGAAAGCATGGCTTATCAATAAGCTGTCAATTAGATTTATTTGATAAATTGGTTAAACCTGTTTTACTTTACGGCTGCGAAATTTGGGGATTTGGAAATAATGATGATATATTAGAAAGGGTTCATTTGAAATTTTGTAAACTTCTTCTGCATCTTAAATCTTCTACCCCGAATTGTGTTATATATAGAGAATTTGGACGTTATCCTATTAGTTTAGATATCAAGGTTCGCATGATTTCATACTGGGCGAAACTGATTTTTAGCAAATTCAGTAAATTATCAGCAATTGCATACAAATTAATGTTTAGTTTATCTCATGGAAATAATGTTAAACTTTATTGGATGAAATGTATAGAATCTATCCTTAATGAAACTGGTTTATCTTATGTATGGTTAATTCAAACTTGTATAAATGAAATTTGGTTAAAGACTGTTGTTAGAACATCTCTCCAAGATCAATTTAAACAAACATGGTACTCAGATATTCAAACTAACTCAAAAACATTAAATTACCGCCTTTTTAAGGACCTTTTTCGGATTCAAAAAGTATTTAGACATTTTGGAACCTCTTGATATTTATACTTTATGTCAATTTAGACTCATTAACCATCGATTACCTATAGAAAGTGGAAGATGGAAAAAAATTCAGAGGGATAAAAGAATATGCGAACTATGTGATTTAAAAGATCTTGGAGATGAATTCCACTATGTAATGAAGTGTAAATTTATAACTATAGAAAGACAAAAGTATATAAATAAAAAGTATATTGATTATCCAAACATAATTAAATTTAAGGATGTAATGAATATGACAAAACAATCATATTTAAAAAAGCTATGTACATTTATAAGGCATATTAATTCATGTGTGTGTTCTCCTGGCTAAATTCAACTTAGATTTGTAAATAGTGTGCATATTATGTTTTCTTTAATTCTATAACTGTGCTATTTATTATTTTTGACCTCTGTATACCATTGTATTGACGAAGGTTTATCAGAATAAAGATATATATATATAGTTAAGGAAGCAAAAGTCAACAATAAAATAGATTCTTTTCTGACAATTAGAATATTCAAAAGGTCTAAGTTTGTTTTTTTTTTAAATGTGTACAAATACTGAATACTTTACTGAGTATATATATTTTTTTAATGTTTCTTATTTACATTCTGTTTGTTCTGTTTTCAGTGTAGCTCTAGGATATCTAAGATTATTTCCCAGTAAATTTGTCAATGCTTGGTCTAGTGGAACCGGTATGGCAGGGGTGCTGGGATCAACTATATACATTATATTTGGTAAGTTTATTATCTTTTATGCTCTAAAACTTGGTAATTTCAAAAGGGTAAACTTGTTTTGTGTTGTTTAAAACTGCTGCTTTTGCTCAGAATTTTGTAACTTCACAAAATGATTGTGCTTCTTGTCAAGGTAAGCATCTCCTGCCTTGTTTACATCACTTAATTATTCAGAAATCAGTAATAAAGGTAATCATTTCATGGTTTAAATCAAATCTGTGCTACCAAGCACCTTATGTTTTTCCTTCCAATTCTTTATTTTTAATTTGTACAGGTTCTGCTGTTTGTGCAGGAAATACAACCCATCAATAGAGGTTTCACATGCATTTTTTAATTGATGTTTTGTACAGGTTGTGTGTGCTGTTGGTGCAGGGGACACAACCCAGCAATTTTACTTTTTCATTAATTTTTAATTTATAATTCGTATAGGTTGTGCTGTTGGTGCAGGAGGAGACAATACAGCCAAGTTAAAAAATTTAACAAAGTAAGTCTTGTCAAGTCCCATGTATTTTAGTCAAAGGGATATAAATATCCTGGCATATATATAAACTTAGCTATCTTTATACTTTTTATTACAATAGGACAAACATTTTATGCTTTTTTATAATCAATATATGAATTCATAAAAAAGAATTAATAAGCGTTTTTGACCGGCACATTTCCACAAAAACCAGAACAAAACAGGTAAATATAATTTCTAATTAGTCCATTCTTCATATTACATTTACGGTAGTAGGGTTCATATTTCCCCCATTTTATGAGGTAGGTGAATTTATATTACCATTTACTGAATAAAAAATGAATTTAATCTGAGAGATTTGTTTATGAGAGTAAATTTCCTCTATCAAGTGCAAATTACTTATTACAAGCAATATATCAATGAAGGATTTTCAAATAATGGTTTACTTTTACAAATTGTGACTTGGAAGAAGAGTTGTCTCATTGGCACTCATACCACATCTTCTTAAATCTCTCTACACCATCTTTTTTCCTTAATCACAACTAAAAGCAAAACAAATGAGTTCATTATTTTAGTGTCAAAGTAGACAAACAGTTGCTCTCTATCCACATCTAATTAAAATATGCTTGTATTCAATGTTCTTTAACAGGTATGCCTTTCTATTGACCTCCCCAGTTGTGGTTGTTTACTTGCTAGCCTATTTCTGGATAATACAGATACCTCCAGAAAGTGAAAGTCTTACCAAAGACGACAGTGATATACAGAAGGAAAAACAACGGCTGTTAGATAATGAAGATGGAGAATTAGATGAAATATCAGGTACTTTATCTTTAAACATTGATATTTTTGCCTTATCTAGCACCAATACAAGGTTAAATGTTTCATTTAAAAAAAAAAAAGAATTGAACTGTTCTCAAGTAAAGCATCAATGTCATATCTACCAAAATCAAAAATAAATTCATTAATAGACAATTAAATAGTAAAAGGCGCATGTGTATACACTGTACGAGTAAAAGGATGAAGGATGTATAAATATTTGGGTATTTTGTGTCTTCAGTGTCAGTTTGGACACTTACATTATTATGATTATACTCTAAACTTAGTTAATAAAATAATAAAAGTGAAGGAATACATGAAGTGAAGACCGATTGGTGGCCTTTGGCTGTTTTCTGCTCATTGGTCAGGTTGAGAATTGTAAAAGTTGTAAAAGCAGGAATTCATGAGATCATAAATTCCATTACAGAATCAGTAGAACCTGTTGAAGAATCAGCTCTAAAAAGAATATTGAGATGTTTTAAACTGGTGTCATGGGTATCATTAAACGTAAGTAAAAAAGACCACAAGAAATACTAGTGGCAAATTTTACACTATTTTGATTAATTAATACTGTATTAATTTAATAAATTAGAATCATCCATTGCACTGCACAATTTCTTTTTTGAGTCTTTATAAAAAAAAAATCTTGTAGGAATTGCATAATTACCATATTTTGTGAAAATAAGCATCAATGAATTAAAACAGAACTCTCATCTTGGATTCATTTAATTTTGATTGGAATGCCATTGACAAAATTCAGTGGACACATTTAGAAAACTCAATTTTCTTTCTTTTTATTGGTCAATATATAAAAGGGTCCTAGAGATATATATAATGGATTTTGTTCTCTCATAGATCTTGTTGTATGTAGGACTTAGAGTCAGTATGCCTTGACAGGATGCCATTGGATATGGTACAGCACTAAGCTGTCTCTGTTTGTCCACTCTTTACCATGTTTCTCTGGCATTAAAAAGTAACTTATAATTTTGTTGTTATCATAACATTGACGTTTGGAAACTTACTGAATCCTTATTTTTTAAATCTTTTCTTTGATCTTTTTGTGTGATAATTTTCCATCTCAAGCTACTCTACTCAGAATGCCTTTTCTTAGTCCATCAGTGAGAATCCCGTGTTGTCAACGCTCAACATCATTGTCATTGCCAAAGAAAATAGTGAAAAACAGGGTTTCCTTTTGATGAGATGATGTAGGCGAGATAATCCCTTCTATTTTCAAAATAGTAGATAATCTCCTTTTAATTTACTACTGATACTGTCATTGGCATTAATCCATGAGAAATCAATGAAAATTGCAAGCTTACAATAATTTGTATAAAAATAAGAAGATAGGGTTTCAGTGCCAATGAGACAACTCTCCACTGGAAACCAAATGACCTAAAATTTAACAAATTTAGGTCACTGCATGGCCTTCAACAATGAGTAAAATTCACCTGCCATAGAAATCTATAAAAGGCCCACAAATGACTATTTAAACAGAAAACTAACAAACTGATTTTTGTACAAACAATCAAAGAAAATAAAATATGATACACAGTAACAAACGACAACCATTGAATTACAGGCTCTTAACTGGATGTTACAGTATCACAGTATCATTATGTAGATTTATGTAGGAAACATTTATAAATTGTTTAAATATTGTTTATGTTGACAGTTAGCTGCTGTTTACATGTTTGAGTATGTTGCACAAGGAAGTGCAGCTAAAGTGAGACCAAAGTCTGAATATAATAAAGGATGCCCTGAATTATATGCCAGCCTGTCATTGTGTTATCAGGTAAAGTTAAACCAAAGTCTGAATATAATAAAGGATGTCCTGAATTATATGCCAGCCTGTCATTGTGTTATCAGGTAAAGTTAGACCAAAGTCTGAATACAATAAAGGATGTCCTGAATTATATGCCAGCCTGTCATTGTGTTATCAGGTAAAGTTAAACCAAAGTCTGAATATAATAAAGGATGTCCTGAATTATATGCCAGCCTGTCATTGTGTTATCAGGTAAAGTTAGACCAAAGTCTGAATACAATAAAGGATGTCCTGAATTATATGCCAGCCTGTCATTGTGTTATCAGGTAAAGTTAAACCAAAGTCTGAATATAATAAAGGATGTCCTGAATTATATGCCAGCCTGTCATTGTGTTATCAGGTAAAGTGAGACCAAAGTCTGAATACAATAAAGGATGTCCTGAATTATATGCCAGCCTGTCATTGTGTTATCAGGTAAAGTGAGACCAAAGTCTGAATACAATAAAGGATGTCCTGAATTATATGCCAGCCTGTCATTGTGTTATCAGGTAAAGTGAGACCAAAGTCTGAATACAATAAAGGATGTCCTGAATTATATGCCAGCCTGTCATTGTGTTATCAGGTAAAGTGAGACCAAAGTCTGAATACAATAAAGGATGTCCTGAATTATATGCCAGCCTGTCATTGTGTTATCAGCTAAAGTGAGACCAAAGTCTGAATACAATAAAGGATGTCCTGAATTATATGCCAGCCTGTCATTGTGTTATCAGGTAAAGTTAGACCAAAGTCTGAATACAATAAAGGATGTCCTGAATTATATGCCAGCCTGTCATTGTGTTATCAGGTAAAGTTAGACCAAAGTCTGAATACAATAAAGGATGTCCTGAATTATATGCCGGCCTGTCAATGTGTTATCAGGTAAAGTGAGACCAAAGTCTGAATACAATAAAGGATGTCCTGAATTATATGCCAGCCTGTCATTGTGTTATCAGGTAAAGTTAGACCAAAGTCTGAATACAATAAAGGATGTCCTGAATTATATGCCAGCCTGTCATTGTGTTATCAGGTAAAGTTAGACCAAAGTCTGAATACAATAAAGGATGTCCTGAATTATATGCCAGCCTGTCATTGTGTTATCAGGTAAAGTTAGACCAAAGTCTGAATACAATAAAGGATGTCCTGAATTATATGCCAGCCTGTCAATGTGTTATCAGGTAAAGTGAGACCAAAGTCTGAATACAATAAAGGATGTCCTGAATTATATGCCAGCCTGTCATTGTGTTATCAGGTAAAGTTAGACCAAAGTCTGAATACAATAAAGGATGTCCTGAATTATATGCCAGCCTGTCATTGTGTTATCAGCTAAAGTTAGACCAAAGTCTGAATACAATAAAGGATGTCCTGAATTATATGCCAGCCTGTCATTGTGTTATCAGGTAAAGTTAGACCAAAGTCTGAATATAATAAAGGATGTCCTGAATTATATGCCAGCCTGTCATTGTGTTATCAGGTAAAGTTAGACCAAAGTCTGAATACAATAAAGGATGTCCTGAATTATATGCCGGCCTGTCATTGTGTTATCAGCTAAAGTGAGACCAAAGTCTGAATACAATAAAGGATGTCCTGAATTATATGCCAGCCTGTCAATGTGTTATCAGGTAAAGTTAGACCAAAGTCTGAATACAATAAAGGATGTCCTGAATTATATGCCAGCCTGTCATTGTGTTATCAGGTAAAGTTAAACCAAAGTCTGAATATAATAAAGGATGTCCTGAATTATATGCCAGCCTGTCATTGTGTTATCAGGTAAAGTTAGACCAAAGTCTGAATACAATAAAGGATGTCCTGAATTATATGCCAGCCTGTCATTGTGTTATCAGGTAAAGTTAAACCAAAGTCTGAATATAATAAAGGATGTCCTGAATTATATGCCAGCCTGTCATTGTGTTATCAGGTAAAGTGAGACCAAAGTCTGAATACAATAAAGGATGTCCTGAATTATATGCCAGCCTGTCATTGTGTTATCAGGTAAAGTGAGACCAAAGTCTGAATACAATAAAGGATGTCCTGAATTATATGCCAGCCTGTCATTGTGTTATCAGGTAAAGTGAGACCAAAGTCTGAATACAATAAAGGATGTCCTGAATTATATGCCAGCCTGTCATTGTGTTATCAGGTAAAGTGAGACCAAAGTCTGAATACAATAAAGGATGTCCTGAATTATATGCCAGCCTGTCATTGTGTTATCAGCTAAAGTGAGACCAAAGTCTGAATACAATAAAGGATGTCCTGAATTATATGCCAGCCTGTCATTGTGTTATCAGGTAAAGTTAGACCAAAGTCTGAATACAATAAAGGATGTCCTGAATTATATGCCAGCCTGTCATTGTGTTATCAGGTAAAGTTAGACCAAAGTCTGAATACAATAAAGGATGTCCTGAATTATATGCCGGCCTGTCAATGTGTTATCAGGTAAAGTGAGACCAAAGTCTGAATACAATAAAGGATGTCCTGAATTATATGCCAGCCTGTCATTGTGTTATCAGGTAAAGTTAGACCAAAGTCTGAATACAATAAAGGATGTCCTGAATTATATGCCAGCCTGTCATTGTGTTATCAGGTAAAGTTAGACCAAAGTCTGAATACAATAAAGGATGTCCTGAATTATATGCCAGCCTGTCATTGTGTTATCAGGTAAAGTTAGACCAAAGTCTGAATACAATAAAGGATGTCCTGAATTATATGCCAGCCTGTCAATGTGTTATCAGGTAAAGTGAGACCAAAGTCTGAATACAATAAAGGATGTCCTGAATTATATGCCAGCCTGTCATTGTGTTATCAGGTAAAGTTAGACCAAAGTCTGAATACAATAAAGGATGTCCTGAATTATATGCCAGCCTGTCATTGTGTTATCAGCTAAAGTTAGACCAAAGTCTGAATACAATAAAGGATGTCCTGAATTATATGCCAGCCTGTCATTGTGTTATCAGGTAAAGTTAGACCAAAGTCTGAATATAATAAAGGATGTCCTGAATTATATGCCAGCCTGTCATTGTGTTATCAGGTAAAGTTAGACCAAAGTCTGAATACAATAAAGGATGTCCTGAATTATATGCCGGCCTGTCATTGTGTTATCAGCTAAAGTGAGACCAAAGTCTGAATACAATAAAGGATGTCCTGAATTATATGCCAGCCTGTCAATGTGTTATCAGGTAAAGTTAGACCAAAGTCTGAATACAATAAAGGATGTCCTGAATTATATGCCAGCCTGTCATTGTGTTATCAGGTAAAGTTAAACAAAAGTCTGAATACAATAAAGGATGTCCTGAATTATATGCCAGCCTGTCATTGTGTTATCAGGTAAAGTTAGACCAAAGTCTGAATACAATAAAGGATGTCCTGAATTATATGCCAGCCTGTCATTGTGTTATCAGGTAAAGTTAAACAAAAGTCTGAATACAATAAAGGATGTCCTGAATTATATGCCAGCCTGTCATTGTGTTATCAGGTAAAGTTAGACCAAAGTCTGAATACAATAAAGGATGTCCTGAATTATATGCCAGCCTGTCATTATGTTATCAGGTAAAGTTAGACCAAAGTCTGAATACAATAAAGAATGTCCTGAATTATATGCCAGCCTGTTATTATGTTATCAGGTAAAGTTAGACCAAAGTCTGAATATAATAAAGGATGTCCTGAATTATATGCCAGCCTGTCATTGTGTTATCAGGTAAAGTTAGACCAAAGTCTGAATACAATAAAGGATGTCCTGAATTATATGCCGGCCTGTCATTGTGTTATCAGGTAAAGTTAGACCAAAGTCTGAATATAATAAAGGATGTCCTGAATTATATGCCAGCCTGTCATTGTGTTATCAGGTAAAGTTAGACCAAAGTCTGAATACAATAAAGGATGTCCTGAATTATATGCCGGCCTGTCATTGTGTTATCAGGTAAAGTGAGACCAAAGTCTGAATACAATAAAGGATGTCCTGAATTATATGCCAGCCTGTCATTATGTTATCAGGTAAAGTGAGACCAAAGTCTGAATACAATAAAGGATGTCCTGAATTATATGCCGGCCTGTCATTGTGTTATCAGGTAAAGTGAGACCAAAGTCTGAATACAATAAAGGATGTCCTGAATTATATGCCAGCCTGTCATTGTGTTATCAGGTAAAGTTAGACCAAAGTCTGAATACAATAAAGGATGTCCTGAATTATATGCCAGCCTGTCATTATGTTATCAGGTAAAGTTAGACCAAAGTCTGAATACAATAAAGAATGTCCTGAATTATATGCCAGCCTGTTATTATGTTATCAGGTAAAGTTAGACCAAAGTCTGAATATAATAAAGGATGTCCTGAATTATATGCCAGCCTGTCATTGTGTTATCAGGTAAAGTTAGACCAAAGTCTGAATACAATAGAGGATGTCCTGAATTATATGCCAGCCTGTCATTGTGTTATCAGGTAAAGTTAGACCAAAGTCTGAATACAATAAAGGATGTCCTGAATTATATGCCAGCCTGTCATTGTGTTATCAGGTAAAGTGAGACCAAAGTCTGAATACAATAAAGGATGTCCTGAATTATATGCCAGCCTGTCATTGTGTTATCAGGTAAAGTGAGACCAAAGTCTGAGTACAATAAAGGATGTCCTGAATTATATGCCAGCCTGTCATTGTGTTATCAGGTAAAGTGAGACCAAAGTCTGAGTACAACAAAAGATGTCCTGAATTATATGCCAGCCTGTCATTGTGTTATCAGGTAAAGTTAGACCAAAGTCTGAATACAATAAAGGATGTCCTGAATTATATGCCAGCCTGTCATTGTGTTATCAGGTAAAGTGAGACCAAAGTCTGAGTACAATAAAGGATGTCCTGAATTATAAGCCAGCCTGTCATTATGTTATCAGGTAAAGTTAAACCAAAGTCTGAATACAATAAAGGATGTCCTGAATTATATGCCAGCCTGTCATTGTGTTATCAGGTAAAGTGAGACCAAAGTCTGAGTACAACAAAAGATGTCCTGAATTATATGCCAGCCTGTCATTGTGTTATCAGGTAAAGTGAGACCAAAGTCTGAGTACAACAAAAGATGTCCTGAATTATATGCCAGCCTGTCATTGTGTTATCAGGTAAAGTTAGACCAAAGTCTGAATACAATAAAGGATGTCCTGAATTATATGCCAGCCTGTCATTATGTTATCAGGTATTGTGTAATAACTTCACTTCTACAACCAACGATAAATACATTTAAGGACAAGCAGATTTCCCCATAGGCACAATAAGTTAAGTTGATTCAACCATCAGATACAGAAGACTTTAATTTTATTATAAATTTATGTAAGAGTTGCATTTTTATCCAGGAATCTTGTTAATTACTATTTTTTTTGTTTATTTGGGTTTTTGTTTTGGGGATATAATTCATGAGGATTGGATATTTCACTTTCAGCAGAGAGCTATCTGTTTAATATTCATTTATACGATAACAATAATTCTGATTTATAAATTTCAATATATCAAATACAACTCTTTATTAGTCAATGAATGTGCATGAACTATTTGCCACTGAACTTTAAGCAACCATTGCCAACAATCAATTTTTAGCCTTACCATTCAGTAATATCCTGAACCAAGTTATCTTTTATGGAAATTCTCCTTACTTTCGATTTTGAACGTCTCCCCTAGAATAGCTTATGACTTCTTTATCTTTTGTTGTAGGCAGGTGTATTTGTATCCAGATCATCGGTACAGTTATTTAAAATCAAAAGAATAGAAATTCTGTCTGTATTACAACTGATAAACATGATAGTATGGCTGATAGATGTCCATGTAAGTTTCCAGTTCTATTAGAGGTTATATGTTTTAAAAAAAATGAATAAATACCAGGCAGTTATGATGAACTGGTTCTGTAAATTTGCAATTGATTTGTGTAACAATGTTTTCTTGTAAAGATGATTCTTTAACTACATGAACCATAGGATTTACTGGGAGACTTGTGTAACTTATTCCATGTGGTTATATTAGGATTCAAACTCAAATACTGGGAAACCTTTAGACTATACAATTAGTAGTATGTTGACACTATGATAGTTGTCTTCAGCAGGCCTGGCAGCAGCTTTAGCGTTCATACAAGCAGCAGCGACATTATCTCATTATTAACAGCTTAAAATTTATAATGTATGTTTGATAGCATTTACTTTCATTAAAAATACAGGACAGGCGAGACATTTTTGTGTGTCCACTTTAGTATCATTGATTTTGTTGTAAAAAAAAAGAAATTCATAAAACAGGGTATTTTTACAAAAAACGAAGAAAACACTTCTAACCGGTAACTATAAAAAAAAAAAAGAGTGGAATGATGTCCACTTTTAAAAATACTTTCTTTTATTGTCAACTTTAAACATCTTTATTATTTTTAATTTTCAGACCAAGTTTATACCTGTTTACTTATTACCAGCCTATATGATATATGTAGGTTTGTTAGGTGGAGCCTCCTATGTCAATATATTCTATCTCCTACTGAATGATGACAAATACCCAACCAATGACAGAGAGTTGTGTATCAACATTGCTGCTTTATTTATAACAGTTGGTAAGTATGAAGATAAGCGATATATTATTTAGTGCCACCTACCAATACATCACTGTTTTGAACACTTCAAAATGATGAAAAAAGGCTAAGAGTTATAGGGAAAGATGTATTTCACCTGCAATTTCTGCTGTAATTGTAAAAGTACAATGTTGACTATTGATAACTTTTATTTTTAAAATTGGGATTTCACTTCAGATGCTATTTATTCAAGTTTTGTAACATTTCATGAAGATTTGACAAGTATGTCCAAGTATATTATATCTAACTACATTATAATTCTTTTTGAAACTAAAATAATTATATAAACTAGTGTTTAACTTCTAAGTCTGCCTGCCATCCAAATATTTTCCATACAAAGTGTATGCACATTCTCAAAATATGTCAGTGTATTATGACATTTATGAATATATATTTTATTTCATTTTAACAGGAATAGTGTCAGGAACAGCTGTAGAAACCTTGTTATTCCAGACAGCATTGAAAAATGATTAGAGAAAAACTCAAGAGTAAAACATTCCATTAGTGTCAAATTCAGGGTTGTCAAATACTGTAAAATCAGAAATTATTTCAAGGTTTTATTAATGAGAATAATGGAACTCTCACAATAATGAGTGCATTTTGATATCTAGCAGATATATGATCATATATCTGTATGTTGCTTTTCCTAAAATCACAATTGTATAAGTAACATTTTTGTTCATTCTTCGGCAATCACAATTATCAAACTTGCATTTTTGTACATTTTTAACAATAGCAATAATACTTGCACACAATAATTTCTGGATTTGCAGTACATTTTTGATTTGAACCATGAGATTAATTGTTATGTACATGACAAAGTATTTTTATTTTTGTAATTTTTTATATTTTATTGAAAAATTGTGCAATATTGTTAATATATTAAAAATATGAAGCAAAACACATCCGTTATTTAGAATTAACTATACTTATTTCTGATTGACCATTTATGTTTTGTATTGCTGGTTGGTTTAAATATGTTGTTATTTGAATTTGAGTTATTTCTCTTGGCAGTGATGTTTAATTGTTAAAGATGTAAATGGTTGATTTTCTTATTTGAAACAAGTCTGATAAGAGATCAGTACTATCTTGTAGTGATGAAAAAATCAAAGCTTAAAGAAATTAAGATAGTTCAGAAAACAAACTTTTCTAAAGCTATCAGTCATTATAACATGTTGACTTTGACTGATTAAAAAAAAATTCAAAGTCGGGTTGTTGTCTCTTTGGCACATTCCCCATTTCCATTCTCAATTTTAATATTGGGACAAAAGGGAAATAACTCATGCAAAAATTGTGCCAATCAGAAACTTGCCATTGTTTATTTTAAGTATTTGTATGAGGCTATAACATACAAGCTATATTATAAATGTCATTTTTTGCAATGTTATTATAGAATTCTTTATGTAATTTGGAACTGACTTAGTCTAATAAATGAGACATTTACCACTTGTGTAACACAGGATAAGATTTTAAATGTTACACTAGGGAGTAAAAAAAAATATATTTCACTATAAAAGAAGCAGGACCTGCAGACCCTTGCTGAACATGTGTGTCATACAATTGTTTATGATACTAAGTTGCTCAATCGTCAGTATTCTATGTTATATTTTGTTATTATTGTCGATATTTTAAACCTCACTTATGCTCAGTTTAAAGATATTGAAAAAAAATGTCTATCCCTGTTAAATGAGCATAGAGCATGACATGAAAGAAATATTTCTTAATTTAGACTCAATCTCCACTGATAAATTGCAATTATTACATTATTGTATATGTAGAATAGTATTCAGAAATTATTGTTCTGGTTCTCTATTATCTTTCACTAAAGCACAATGTTATATACTGTGGGTTTTTTTATTTCTATTTGCCTTGTTTTGTATGTAAAATATGCTTGTTTTCCATGATAAGTTGCTTATTTTGTCACTCCAATATAGCAGGATGACATTGAATCCAACAAATTTTAAGAAGCTACATACTATTTGTAGTTCATAGAAAAATGCAATGAAAATTTCATACATATCCATTATATTGTAAGTATTTGATTAACAGGAACTTGTTATACCCCACGCAATGAAGTTGCGGAGGGTATAATGTTTTTGACCCGTCCGTCCGTCCATCCGTCAGTCCTGTTTCTTGTCATCGCAACTCCTCTCATACCACACAACAGAATTTCACGAAACCTTTTCAGATAATAAGGACATACTATGTAGTTGTGCATATCGACGGGAAATTGCGATTCAATTTTTTTTCTAGGAGTTACGCCCCTTTGAACTTATTTACTTTAATGTGCTACTGCAACAGTTTTTCATCGCAACTCCTCTCAAACCACACAACAGAATTTCACGAAACCTTTTTAGATAATAAGGACATACTATGTAGTTGTGCATATCGACGGGAAATTGCGATTCAATTTTTTTTCTAGGAGTTGCGCCCCTTTGAACTTATTTACCTTAATGTACTACTGCAACCGTTTGTCATCGCAACTCCTCTCAAACCACACAACAGAATTTCACGAAACCTTTTCAGATAATAAGGACATACTATGTAGTTGTGCATATCGATGGGAAATTGCGATTCAATTTTCTTTCTAGGAGTTACGCCCCTTTGAACTTATTTACTTTAATGTACTACTGCAACAATTTGTCATCGCAACTCCTCTCAAACCACACAACAGAATTTCATGAAACTTTGTAGATAATAAGGACATACTATGTAGATGTGCATATCAACAGGAAATTACGGTTCAATTTTTTTTCTAGGAGTTATGCCCCTTTGAACTTATTTGCCTCAATGTACTTCTGCAACAGTTTGTCATCTCAACTCCTCTGAAAACACACAACAGAATTTCATGAAATTTTGTAGATAATAAGGACATACTATGTATATTGACAGGAAATTATTATTCAATATTTTTTCTTATACAATTTTTTTTTCTTATACAATTTTTTTTTCTTATACTTATTTAATTTCTCCAATGACAATGTGGGGACGTGGGCTATCTCAGCGTGCTCACTAAGGTTCTTTAATTGAGCAATGAATCAGAAACTATGTCACATGGTTTAACATGAAGCCTGATTACAAATTTCAGGCAGCTATAATTTGAAGTTCCTGAGAAATATGCAACAGACAGATATACTGACAAGTAAAACTGTATACTTTGCTTCCTTCAGAGCAGTGATACATAATTAACTCTAACTTGAAAATGAATTCAAACTCCCATATGCATATTCGTGACAAAGTCTCTTTTTTTCTTTTGAAATTTCAACTATTATGTGAGTTGGTGTATAGAATGATTGTAATGTGATATGTCCTTCTGACTTTGACTTACATGGTTCATTTGTCAAACAGCAATATTTCATGGTTTTGTTTGTTATTCGAAATACGGTAAGCAATAATTGCATGGTGTAAATGTTGTCTGGCATGGTTTTTATAACCTTGACCTCATTTTCATGGTTCATTAGTTTATGTTCAATTTTTGTAATTATATTTCATTTGATATATGGGTTTCTTGCAAGGTCTACATGTCTGACAGACAGGGTTCATCTGACTTCAACCTCCTTTCATGGATCAGTGATACAGGGGTCACCACACCAGGTGAAGTAAGCAACAAAGTCACTCTAGGTCTCCCCACTTTGCTCTAGAGAAGCTCCAGGGAGAAGTTTATGTCACCCTCATTTTCAATAAAATACCCCTATGTCGCCTCATGATTTTTTGAGAAATTCTCTATCTAAATGTAAACGACCAATAGGTAATGAAATACAATTTTGTTATGTTTGTTTATTGTTCAACATCTTTGTAATTGAAAATTATAGATGGCACCATTTTGTTTTTTCAACTCTCATTGTTGAAGACAAGGACTTACTTCCTTAGCAATTGTCATGCAAAAATGATTAGAAAAATAACAAAAAGGTGCAGATTCTAAAAAAAAATTATTCTTAAAAAGTAAACATGATCTGTTGATTTTCCCTGAGGTCTCCCTGTTGGGCCCTCACTTCTCCCTGTTTGGCTGCCAGGGAGATGTCACTTCTGTGTGGTGACCCCTGGTGATAAGGGTAAGTTGGTATATGGATTCCTTGCAAGATCTACATGTTGGGCAGACAGGATTCATCTGACCTCAACCTCATGGATCAGTGATAAGGGTAAGTTTACGTGGTAAAGTTATTATCTCGGATACTATCAGCAACAGGTCAATTATATTTGGCATATGTGATGATTGTATAGTGTATATGCCCAACTGGTAATTTTATTTCATGTATGGTCTATTTGTTGGAACTATAAGCAATAGGTCAACTATAGATGGTGTATAGAATGATTGTTATGTGATGTCATCCAGCAGGTTTCATCTGACCTTGTTCTAATTTTCATGGGTCATTTGTAAAATGTTATGGAATAATTGCATGGTGTATATGTTATCTGACATGGTTTATCTGACTTTAGTCCTTGACCTCATGTTCATAGTTCATTTGTTAATGTTCAACTTTTGTAATTATATTTGGTATACGAGTTCCTTGCAAGGTTTTACTGACTTCACCTCTTTTCCTTATTACTTGGTCAAGTCAATTTCTCGGGCACTATAGCAATAGGTCATCTATTTTTGCAGTATGGAATTATTATGAATTTCAAACGTCGACGTCTGACTAGCAGGTTTCATTTGTCCATGACCTCATTTTCATAGTTCATCTGACAATTTATAGTTTTTGTGGTTAAGTCTATATCTTCGTTTCTTTAAGCAATAAGACCACAACATTAGGTGTATTGTATGATTGTAAGGTGTACCATTGCATGTCCTGCTGGTAGGTCTTGTTGGACACTGACCTTATTTTCAGGTTTCATCAGTCAATGTTAAAGTATTTTGTGGTTTGATCTTTTTCTCTGGTACTATAAACAATAGGATAACTGAATTTGATATGCAGAATGATTGTAAGGTGTTCATGTCTGCCTGCAATGCGTCATCTGACCTTGACCCCATTGTCATGAATCATCAATGTTAAGTAACAGTGAATGAATACTGATAAGAATCACATATATTAAGGATTCTGACAAACATAGAAAAAGGGAAAGCTTTCAAATTTTTATTTAGTTGACTGGTTTTATAGGTGCTCAAACAAACTGTGATATACGAATACTGTAAATTATGAAACAAAGAAGAACATAATAAAATATCCAAACTGTATTAACTTGTTTTTGTTATATTTTTATCAAGATATACCATTGGACTAGAATTGATCAGAATTGGATTTTTTTACATGCAGAAGTCCAATAAAAGAAAGGCAAAAGATACCAAAGGGACATTAAAACTCAGTCAAAAAATAACTGACAACACCATGGGTAAAAAACAAAACTGATAAACAACAGAACACAAAACACAACATACAAAACATAAGACTGAGCAACAAACACTCAGGTGCTCTTGAAGGGTAAGCAGATCCTGCTCCACATGGGGCACTGTCAGGTTGCTCAAGAAGACATTACTAAGTCATAAAACTTGTGTCTGATCTATTTGTCATTTTAAACAAGAAAAATATGTTTAAACTAAACTAGGTTGCTCAAGTAAGTATATAAGAAGGTAATTGATTGGTTGCTAGAAAACTTAGTTGGTATGAGTTGATACATTTCCTACCACTGGAAATCAATCTATCTATCAACATTGCATTAAAATTTCAAGAAAACATTTTTAAGATCTGTGAATCTCAAAGGACATACCACATAAAAAAAATAAGGCTTGTAAATTTAAAATAAGATCTTGAAGACAAACCAAAGTATAATGAACACATTTAGAGTACTAGGAATAACGTTGTGGGAGGAACTGAATTTAACAGTGACCCAAAATTGTTAGCTTTCTTTTAGTGTTTTAGAGGCTGTCATGTTATAAGCAAATCATTTCCAAAACATTTCTATATCTGAAAACCAAAAAGTATCATGAAAATGATATAGACTACATTCTATTTCATAGGTGTCACAGATTACACAGGTTTAAGTGAAAAAACAACAATCTGACAAAAAAAATCATACAACACTATTTTTATTTGAATGAGCATTCACACTATTTCATTTCAACATTTGAACATTGACCTATATTCATTTACAATCACATTAATACATGTACTATTTCATGATGATGATTTTATATCATATACATGTACACGAATGCTCTTGCCCGAAGAGCCTATTCTTTTGTCCATTCTGACATTGTTCTATTCTTCATGAATCTCAGGTGTTGAAAAGAACTTTCTTTGTTCTAGAGTTTGGTAAATGATTTCTATGCTTCAGTCGTCTAACTGATTCTCGTAAATGTTTGGGATGAATTGGTCCTGGTTCTGACCACTGTTCCATGATATCAAGAGCTGAAATTCAAATAGCAAAACAAATAAAATTTCTTGTACATAATGATACATTGTATAATGAGGTTTAAATACATTATAGAAAATTAAATAATTACTTACAACAATGAATTAAAGTTTTCATAACAAGCTACGTCTATCTATACTCTATTCTACATTTCACTCCACCTCATTTTTTCTCATTACATTAACCACAGCTACATGTATATTGCAACTTTAAGTAAGGATTTGATACTTTATATATAATGATAGCTCTATGTTTTGGCTTTGAAAATTATACAAACATAAACTTTATTAATATTTTGATTTTCTATCATGGTTAACTCTCTTTGTCTTAGAATCTACAATTTCTATCTATAAAATTAATCCTGTTGGGTCAAAATTTAACAATTTAGAAATTCCCAGTTGTCTCTGCAATCTGCAACTGAACCCTAATCCCAATAGTAGTAAATTATTTAACTTCCAAATAATGTTTATTTCTAAAACTATAAAACACCTAGATCTATCTATAGCTGATAAAGATTGACATCTAGAAATCAGATGGCTTCAACACATAACTATCAGTCATTGACTGGAGTATTGATTTATGACACTTTTCTCCCAGATTATTTTTATTAATCAATTTATGGTCACCATAATCAATTAGTAACATATTATTCTATGGGCTTTGATGAGCTTAACATTGTTAATAACCCAAAACTGTGGAAGCGATATTGTAACAGAATTTTATGTGTTCCCTATCAGAAAAGGAACTTAAAAAGTTATATATATATATATATATATATATATAATTATATAATAAAAACTAAAAAGGAACCTGATGTTCAGTAGTTGTTGTTTGTTGGTGTGATTCATAAGAGTTTATTGTTTTTTACATATAGATTAGACAGTTTGTTTTCCCGTTTGAATGGTTTTACACTAATCATTTGTTGGGCCCTTTAATGCTTACTGTATGGTGTGAGCTATATAACACAATTTTCCATATATTGCGGCATTATAGCCTTTTTCATTGGAATAAACAACAAATACATTGCTTGGATACATGTACGTTAATCCATAATTACCACTGTGACATTTATTTGCCACGTTTTTTACTGTTTTTATGAGTATTTTCACTAACAATCATACAGGATGTTGAATCCATCAGGTTCTAAAAATATTTTTTCATCCAAAATTTTTCAGTTTTTCTGCAAATATCTATGCCAAATGTTCTTTCAGAAGTATTAAAGAAAATACAACCTCATACATGTTACTGTGAGAACTATCTCCAACAAACCAAAAGTCTAAAATTATTATCCATATAACATCAAAAAGAAGTACAAATGTATTACCTTCTTCCACTACTTCACCAACAAAGACCTTGGCAATGCCAGACATCGCTATGACAACATTCTGTGATACACTGGACTTGGTGATGGATTGCATCAGCTACAAAATCATACACTATAATCATAAATAGGCAGTAAAAGACCTAATAAAAGGTTTTACATTTGTCATTTCTGGGCTTTTAATTGCTTGTTCGATGGTATGGAATTTGCTGATTGTTGGAGGCTGTATGGGTGCTAAGCTTCTGTGTCATTTGGTCTCTGGTGGAGAGTTTTCTATTCAGCAATCATAATTATATCTTTCATTTTTATATTTGACAGTTTTAACCAAAGCACAATGGACTGAAATAAAACTTATTAATTACTGAACTGGACAAATGGCCTTGCAGTGTTCTGCCTCAGGCGCTTGTCATCATTGTAATGTGATGCTATATTTAAGGAATAACAGTACTGTAGTTGAAGAGTTGCCACTGTCAATTGTAGATTTGACGGTCGCAAATGCAATTTTACTGGCGAAGTGTAGCGATAAAACTTGGAAAAATACCTAAATTTGACAAATAAAAAAAAATCTGTGTAACTTCATGAATGATTTTGGCGCAAAGACGTCATGGGTAAAGGTGACGTCATACAAATAAAAACTTACAAACTGGAGGTTATTATATTACCTGTAACTTCAAATTCGGATAAAATAACTTTAAAACAGCGAATTCGAGGTAAATGTTGTTTTATTTTGGATTATATAGTAGTAATCAAACTTTTGTTGATTCAATCATTTCAAAATGGTTGTCCCTCCTTAGTTATGCCTGGTCAACTGTGGATTTGACGGCAACTTTTAGCCAATGAAAAAAATTGTTACATACAATTTGCATTAGAATGCTTGATATGCTATCAGAAATTATTGTTGTAAAGGTTATAACTATCACTAGATAACATTTTGGATGTGATTCTCTTAGGCCACAATTAAAAATATTTTAGTTTGCCCAAACCCTACCCAAGGTTGAGACAGTGGGTAGGTAGGTAGGTATTTTCTGTTCTTTTTTTTATTTTAATTTTTTAAATTTACGTATTGGATGTTTATTAGTCAGAATAAATTCATGCCTATCTGATTAAAAAAAAACTTCTTCAAATCAGGACAATAAAAGAATTTGAGTAGGCAGTTTTTTCTGGGTAGGTAGGGTTTGGGCAAACAAACCTATTCTTTTCTATGGCCTTATTCACAAACTAAGTTTTTTTCTCTTTCAAATGATTCATTTTTTACTTGTTTAATAAATAAAGGGCTGCGCTTTAGCGCATGATACGCCCGTTGCTCTTTTAACTTGTCTTTTATGCTTTAAATGAATTTATATGATCAACTAGAAATATATCTACAAATCAAAAGGGATGTTTCATTAATATATTCACCAAAGTTTCATAAAATCCCCCTTTTTAAAGTATAAAAATTCATTACCTGAAAGTGTTAGTTATTGTCCCAAAATTGGAAAATCCCCCCTTCTAAGCATAAAAATTCATAACACGGAAATGTAAAAACTGAAATTTATAAAAATTGAAAGGGAGCTTACATCAATAGATATAAACAATTCACCAAAGTTTCATGGACATTGGTGAAAGCCTTTTTGAGTTATTGTCCGAAGTGTTGAAAATCCCCCTTTTTTTTATGAATAAAGCCCCATAAATCCAAAACTTAAAATCTGAAATTTATAAAAATTGTAAGGGAGCTTACATCAATGGATATAAACAATTCACCAAAGTTTCATGGACATTGGTGAAAGCCTTTTTGAGTTATTGTTCGAAGTGTTGAAAATCCCCCTTTTTTTTTATGAATAAAGCCCCATAAATCCAAAACTTAAAATCTGAAATTTATAAAAATTGAAAGGGAGCTTACATCAATAAATATAAACAATTCACCAAAGTTTCATGGACATTGGTGAAAGCCTCTTTGAGTTATTGTCCGAAGTGTTGAAAATCCCCCTTTTTTTATGAATAAAGCCCCATAAATCCAAAACTTAAAATCTGAAATTTATAAAAATTGAAAGGGAGCTTACATCAATAGATATAAACAATTCACCAAAGTTTCATGGACATTGGTGAAAGCCTATTTGAGTTATTGTCCGAAGTGTTGAAAATCCCCCCTTTTTTATGAATAAAGCCCCATAAATCCAAAACTTAAAATCTGAAATTAAAAAAAAACTAAAGGGAGCTTACATCAATAGATATAAACAATTCACTAAAGTTTCATGGAAATTGGTGAAAGCGTTTTTGAGTTATTGTCCAAAGTGTGGACGACGGACAACGGTATACCATAATACGTCCCGTCTAAAAGACGACGGGCGTATAAAAAAGTATATGCCGCTTTTACTCATTAACTAGTTCCACTTTTCAATAGAGAATTTGTAACAGTTACGGTGTCTTCCTCGAATGCCAACATTTTATATGTTATCTATTCCTGGAACGCCAACAAAAATATTTCTATAGATGTTTATATAAGAACAATAGGTGTTTTCATAACTATTTAAATCATTTTACAAGTATTTAAATGTAAAAAATAATTAGAGAATTTGATAAAATTGCAACATTTTATCACTTTTTGATAAGAAGAAAGTAGATTTTTTAGGTTAAAATTATCATGAATATTCAAAAAATAAAAAAGAAAATAAAAACGTTTTTTATTACTTTTCATTAAAAAAAAATAATTTTGGAATGGAAAGGTTTATTAATATAAGACATGTTTAAAAAAAATAAAAAAAAGTCTACTTTAATACGATTATTTCAAACTAGAGAGGATATAAAATATTTATTTAAATCCATATCATTTTAAATATTTTATTAGTTAGTATGAACTACTTATAATATGATTTTTTCACAATTAGTTAAACTTTACACTTGTAATAGACTCTTAAATGTGAAAATTGCTTGTATAGAATATTCAACAATAGTTATCAGATCACATATGAAGATGTGTGCTTTTTGTCAATCTTCTTATATGTTTACTTATGTTATATGTATTGTTTTCTGTATATAAAAAATAGAAGATGTGGTATGATTGCCAATGAGACAACTCTCCACAAGAGACCAAAATGACACAGAAATAAACAACTATAGGTCATCGTTCTCTGTCTACAAACAAATAAATACTGTTCAAAATGTTCTTCTTTTTATGCTATGAAAAAGTATGAGAATATCCTCCATAACTCTACAAAATTTCAAGTCCATAAAATATGGTAACAAGAATTCTGATGAATTGCTAACATAACAAATACCTGAACAATATATTATAAATGACTTACAATAAATAAAAAAGGGTGTAATATTAAACCCAAGAAAAATAGCCTGAACAACTGAACAAAATAAAACATAGTAATCTAACATTACATACAAAGTTTCGAGAAATTCAACATAAGGATATGACAGTACACACAACTATAGAAATATTGGAAAAAAGTATCCAAGTCCAAAAACTTTGTGATGCAATAAATTTTGAAGTTTTATTTTTAGAGAAGAGCATACTGGTTTAAGCAGTTACAGCAAAAAATGATTTTCAACAACTTTACAAACATGAATGTGATTTAGCTACCTGGAATATACCTTTCTGTTTAATTAGTATAATTGTTTGATAAGCATGCACTTTTGTTGTGATAACTACTTGCACCTATTCCTCGAACGCCAACATAATTTTACAGGTAAATTGTCGGTAGATCAAAGGATGTTGGCATTCAAGGAATAAACCACAGTTACATGTACTAAAAGTAAGTACCTGTACATATTATAATACAGGGCAAACAATAATGTTTAACCAGCTTTAGTCGAATTGTTGGTGATGTTTTAGTAAATGATGAACGCTAAGACAATAAAGCCAAGTCACTGTGTAAGTTTAAATTATAAATCATAATATGTTATTTTTTACAATGGACGTTAAGCAACCAACAATCAATCAAATGATATTTTTCCTCATTTGAAAACAAAGCTTATTCCAATCCAATGACATTACATTTGTATTTTTTAAGTTATATGTATTTTTTGCAAAATATAGTACAAATAAAATTGATCATAACATATAGACAGAATTATGTGCATTTAAGATTAAAAAAAATGAGTGAGTTTTATTGTAAAGTTTTTTTTGTGAAACATCTTCCTGTATCATGTGTATGTTATTTGACTGAAACTTGAATTGTTTCAAAGAAAACTTCTTCATACATACAAAGATGTCTTATATTAATGGTTTTGTTTGTTTAGTGGACTTTCTCTTCTTTAAAATTTTGTAGTGGTGTTGTTTGTTCTGTTTCAACATGTAAATGTATATATTTAGATTGACCCATTTGTACTCAATAAATTTGTTGTTTTTTATGTAATAGAAACGGCATTATATATGCATGAACAATTTTATACCCGAGTGATACTTCATAGAATTTTTGTTCAAGGCACCATACAAAAAATGTACATGTACATATTTTATAATAATTATTTATACAAAAATTATATATTACCCTTTTGATTGAAGCTTTTGGAAATGCAGCTCTTCTGTACATTTCATATCTATTAAGTTGATCTTCTGTAAAGTTTGACACTAAAACCCTGAAATACACATTCAAAATTACAAGACTTTTTCTTTAAACTGCAATTAAGTTCAATTAAAATCACAACTTTAACGCTGAAAAATAAGGTTAAAAGTGGAAGAAAATAATGTATCTATCTTTACTTTAGAATAAGGTCCGGAACACAATTACCATCCCTTGAAACAACTTTGTCAACAATAGTTGCTAGTGAACATAAGTTGGGCTAGTTGGAATACAAGAGTGGGTTGAGTTAATGATGAATGGACGATTTGATGTGGGGCACCAATGATCTCCATGGATGAAAATTTATTGATCCAGCATCTACAGTGAAGTGTCATGGAAAGAATTTAATTCCTTTATTTGCATGTAAGGAATGGTGAACAAAAAACTTCAGCAGCCCCTTTCCAAAAAGTATTTAGCGAATTTTAACAAAAAATTTCATTGCAACATACTATATATGCAATACATATTTGTTGATTATGAATGATAACCAGATGTTTTAAAAGGATTGTAAAATAGATATGCTCTCTAAATTCAGATACAATGTTAGAAATTTCTTCAGATTATCAAGTTCCAGTTAATATTCATGTATTTACTTTTTAATTTGTACAGGGATTCAATATCATCCCTTATTGATTTGCAAGTGTTCTTGGTACCAAATTATGTTTTCATTATGTCTTACTTTTACCTGTTTAAAAAGGGGAATGCTGATTGCGTAAGTCAGTATAAAAGCATGTGTTGACTGTTTTTGTTATTTTCTTTTTTTCATTCAAATTTTGTTAGCATTTGCTGAACAAAATAGTGCATTCAATTGTCTATCTTAATCAAGTGTTCTCCAGTCAGAATCCGGGTCCGTTCGCGCCCATTCACGTTCGCACCCACTCATGTTCGCCCCCTACATGTTCGCACCCAAATTCCGTTCGCACCCCGCTACGTGTTCGCGCCAAATTAAATTGGTTTTGTGTTTAATAACTTTGTAATCAAGTTTTTGCAAGTGTATTCTTATAAGTATAATTGTTGTCATTGTCTCAAAATAAAGTGAGACAGCATTTTTTTGTGTTGAATCATGATGTTTTGGATAGTGTTTATTGTTAATAAAATGATAATCCTTTCTTAATAAAGTGAGATTCTGTCAAAGTTTTATTTTGTGTTGAATAACAGTACTCTTAATCATGCTTTGGTTAGTGTATTGCTATAACTATTAGCTAGTTTCATTGACTTGTTTCAAAATAAAGTGAGATTCTGACTTCGGGTTTTTTTTGTGTGTTGAATAAATTTTATCATGTTTTGGTTATAATAGTTACGGTATTGCTATATTTTATTGTTTCATTGTTTCAGATCAAAGGGACCAAGCTGTGTGTTTTTCATTTAAAATCTTCAATGTTTTACTCATACCAAGCTGTAAATACAACAACAATCATGATTTTCCAATTATTCAACTGGAATTTGAATTCAAATTGGGCGCAAACATGTAGAGTGCGAAGGGACCTTGGGTGTGAACGTGCGAGGTGCAAACGTGTAGGGTGCGAAAGTGTATTGGGCGCGAACGGACCTGATACCCTCCAGTCAGGTGTGTCAATCTTTCTGTACAAGCTAGTGATTAGTGGTCTTTTGCAGGATATTATCCCTCAGGAATCAGGAAAATTAAATTATACTTCAATAAGCTTACGGATTATGCAATTATGTACAACTGTTTATAAATGCAGAAATAAATGGCGGCAAGAGAACGAAACAAATTTTTACAATGGGGGGAATCATTTGACCATGACAGATAATGATTTAACGATTGCAGGGATAATTAGAAGAAGGCTAGGCTCATATAGCAGGTCATGGAGATCCCTGAGGCGATTTGCCAGTGGCGAGAGGTTTGATGAATTCATTATACACCTTATCGCTATTTGTCTGCCGTTACTGGATATCACACAGGTTCCCATAAAATTTTAATGTCATATAACATAATATCTGACGCCAAATGGAAAAGTGATTGTTGTATGCATCAAGTTCAAGCGGTCGGGACAGCTGGGATTACAATTAGTTGTATTCAGATTGGTTGTTTGTACAATGTCAATGACGTCCATGACATTGACAATGTAGATATTCAGTGTATTCAACAAAGGTATGCCATTCACGTATATAACATTAAGAGCATACAACTGATTGTTTATTACGTACTGCATCTTTAATCGTTCTTCTTCTTGTTTTTCTTTTTTATGTTTATTAGCATTTTCCTCTTCTGGTGTTTCAAGCTTTCTTTTTCTTTCCTGAGATGGGCTAACACTTGATGCCTTTCCATCAGTTTTTGTCTCCTTTAGTTGCTTCTCTGGTGTTGTTTCACTCTCTGATCCAGATTGTCCTTCCTTCTCCACATCTTTTTCCACTTTTATAGGAGAGATTTTCGGTGAATCATTTGGCTGGCTCATTTTGTTTTCACCCGGAAGTGAATATCTGAGAACAAATGCACTTTCAAGTTTGATGTAATTTATGTTTGTATTAAACACATGTGTGACAGGACTAATCTCAGATGAAGGATTTCAAAAGTTGACGTTACGTCATCTTTTTTTTAAAGCATTGATCTATTAGCAGAAAGTAAAATACTCAAAAGGTATATGATGACTTTAAAGTTCAACACTTTTGACCAAAAGTGCACTTTTCTCTCCGCCGAAAGCGTATGAATAAGAAGTGCCCAAAATGTAAACAAAGTTTCAACATTATGTTTCATGGTTCAAACTTTTTATTTTTTCTCCTTTTATTAACTCTTAGAAGACAATGATATGATTCTATTGTTCATTAATATGGTTGATTTCTCAGCTGATTAATACTTAACTGGGAAAGTTTGATGAACTATTTAATGACATGATCGGCGGATGACCTCATTTCCGGTAAGAGTAAACAGTGAAATCACCTGGACATTTTATCAAGCAAGGAAAAAGAAGGGGAAAAGAGCCTGACAGTAATCTTTTCCATGTGAATTTTCACTTAACCGCTGAAATTTGGAGACTTAAGAATAAACTCCTGAAGGCCCGGGTAAGTAAATTATCAACCGTCAATACTTTCGCCCAGAAAACGGTTCAGTCATCATGAGTGATTAAAGCCCCACGTTATTCTTTTGGTATTGTCTGTTCAGTATGAAGAAACAATAGTGTCATATTCTATACCATACAACTAAGATACCAAAATTAAGACTTGAGGTAATTTGGAAGTTTTAAGATCAAAATGATTGGATGTCAGACTTATTCAGAAACTTTTTGAATGTCTGTGCGTTTCTTTAAATAATATTAATAGACAAGAGAAAACTTATAGCCTAATATAGGAAGTAAAATTGGTCATTGGAAAGGCTAAAACAATAAGTTTTAATAATCTCCCATATTTATATCTATGTCAAATGTTAGGGATAAAGCATTAATTTCATTTAAAATTAATTTTCTCCTCGGTCTTGTCATAACACCATATATGAGGGCCATAATACACTATCATGACTATAGGCAGTAGCATTTGCACTTACGATCTTGGAACGTCAAGATACACCATACCACACTCCTCAAAGCAAAGTTAAAGCTAAAAGGTCAAATGAAGCAGAACCACACAATAGGTAGAAGCCAGTCTGCAATATCCAAACAGGATAGCCGGACTGAAAAATCCACATATCATCATCATGACTATATCACTATTTGATCGCAAATACTGAACATCACTCGAGTTCTCGCAAATTTTGATGTCGTACATGTAGTAGTGAATGTCTTGACGCCACAAACAAAAAGTAATAGTTGGTTGACGTCAATAGTTCATGTGTAATAGATTCTAGTCAGTGTCACGTTTTACAGATTCTAAAAGTGTGATAAGGTCTTTTGGTGTACCTTCATAACAATAGACAGTAATAAAAAAATGTTGCCAAATCATGGTAATCTTGACTTTAGTGCCTGACATCAAAAGTGCATTTACCTCATGGCATAAACAAAATCGATTTTGAGGGATTACTTTACAAAATGCTTTAAATTCTTTCCAAAATTCACAGTATTAACAGATACAGTACATTTGTACATGTAAATATTTCAGACCTCTGATGACTCGCAAGAAGAATAATTTGCAAATTACAATAAGATTTTAACCAATTTGATGCTTAACATCTAAAGGCAGTCGAAAGTGACCATTTGACGACTGAAGGTAAAGGCCATTCATACCCTCATGTATTGGATAACCACTTTCATCCAAAAATATAAACACCTACCAATTAGTTCTATATTGAAATGGCTCAGATGTAGCAACATAATGCTGGAACATATTAAAGCTATTGGAGCAAACACTTTTGGTTTGCACGTCTGCCTTTCACATGTTGTTACACTGTCAGAAGTAAAATCAAGCTTACTATCAGGCTTAAATTAAAATATTGTTTGTTCGCCCTTTACCGACCGACCCTATAAATTCGTTCCGCCTGAAAATCTTTTATTTGTATTTATCAGCAAGATTTTATTTTATTTTTTCGTTCCTACCAAAAATCTTTTATTTGTATTTCCCGCTCAAAACTTTTTTACCGGAATCCTCGGGTTTTATCTTTATCGTGAAAGGTCTAGTCCGTTTGGTATCACGTGAGCGTTTGACATGAACACTTGCATTTAGAGTTTCAAAGCATTTGTTTGAAATCGATGTTGAACGCTTTGAAATCATGATATGACGTACGTTAACTCTGTATCTTTATACTTGAAGAGCTGGGTTCATTTACAAAAAAGTTCGTTTAATAATACAAAATTATCAACGTGTGTACAAACCGTAGTATTTTGTGTAAACGGACGTTGTATTCTATGTAGGGATGACCTTTTGTGATCCGTAGATCAGGAAGACTATGTTAACGATGCCTTCGACCAGCATTGCTATATTAATTATATCTGACATGAACCAAAGGTGACAAAAGCCTGTGAAGTGGAGAATATTTGGCAGTAAAATCGCCCAAGTTTTCCATACAGATCATTTATAAATGCATTGTAAAATACGTGACAATTGAGTTTAAGTCTTTTAGCATTTTTATTAGAAACATAGGCACACACAGAAATTTAAACACTCTAGGGACTTTTTCTTCTAGTAATGTATGTCTGCCCGGACATATTTTACCAGGACAAAGTTATCTCTTACAGAAAACCTTTAGGTAGAGGTAAGCGTTCAAGGTACGTAGTACAGAATATTAGTGCAAGTTAAAACTCTTTAAAGTTCCAGGCATATATAAACGTTGAAAATATGCGGCACAGCTCTATATTTTGATATTTGAAAACAAAATAGTAGTGCATATGAATTAACTTCACATTCTACATGATTTTTTTTTTCGAAGCGTAGTCCCAGAAACTTATTAGCAAAAGCAAAACAGACAAAAATGACATTATGCAGATTTTGAATCTATAAAATAAAATATTATACCTACCTGCCTACCCATGAAAAAAAATATACCGAGCCAAGTTATTTTTTTGGGGAAAAAAATAAGATATTTTACCTACCTACCTACCCTGTTTCAAAACGTAGGGTCGGGAAAGGGCAAACAAACAATATTTTAATTTAGGCCTCAGTGCATTTTGGAGACCAACAAATAGTCAGAAAACTATTTTCCGCCATTGCAATTATTACACAGATTGTAAGCTTAAACATGTTAAATTATGAAACTAAACTTAAAAAAGAACTACAGTCACAACCAAAGGTCGCTGCTCACAAGGAATGAATATTCTGCACCACTGTATCATTTCATCAATCTATGTCTCTTCAGTGATGTTCACAGCTGGAAGTCTGTCTGAATTTTGTGTGCAGAGAATGTGATATTCCTCACATGAAGCTTGAGTTGCTACAGATTAATACCAATCACCTTACATTTGTAATTCTAACAATTGCAGTGAAAGGCTTTGTAAATAGAAACACAAACAGACACCTCCCAACCCCACAGGATTCAGGTGTGAGACTAATATGTTGCTGACACATTGGTTTTTATATACAATGTACAATGTATTAGTTTATTAGATGGTGTACCAGTATTATTGTATTCTTTTTCAAAACTACCTCTACTGTTTTTTATTGGGAAAATGTATATTTTTTTATTGAAACCGGATCTCAAAAGTGCTTCCTAATATCAAAATAATAACATGAATACGAAATTTACAAACATTACTACCAATGCCATCACTGTTTGGGGAAAATGTAAAACTTTTTGGGAGGAATTTTAAACATTTTTTTTAGTAATTGGGAATTTTCTCTAGGGGAAAAGGCTGAATTTCCGCTGTTATATGAGGCAAACAATATCACTGTGTACATATATGCCACCACTTTCAACTTACATGTACATCATTTATCTTCATTGCTTTGATTGGTAGAGCAATTCCTAATCAACCAACAACGAACTCTTTCAGATTAATATTCCCATCAAAAAAGTTCCTTCACACAAGAAAGTTGATTTCCTATGACATCATTTCACAAGCTCTTTCACATATACACAAAGATCGATCAGACAAGCTCTTTCACACTGATGCAGAAATAATAATTTCCAAATCCAACAAGCTCTTTCACAGGAAGATTGACATTCCAATCCCATAGGGCTCTTTCACACACACAAAGATTGAATTCCTAATCTGACCAACTTTCTTGAATTCACACACAGGAAGAATGACTTCCAAATCTGACAAGCTCTTTCACACACACACATATCAATTTCCTTTATAGCAAGCTCTTTCACATAGATGGAAGATTGTTTTCCCAATCTGTAAATCTCCTTCACACAGGAATGCTGATTTCAAAATCCAACAAAACTTAACCAAAAATTGTTTTCCCTTCTTTAGTCATGATCATGGTTATAGAATTCTGTTAACTGTTTTCAAAGCTGTAATCAAAAGCAAAGAATGCAACACATACATGTATTCTTTGCTTATTGATAGAATGGACATTTTGTTGCATAAAGGTGGGAACACTGCATCGTCCAATTCAGTATTACTAGCAGTCTACATGCTAAACCACAAGTCCTACAGCATTGGCTAGTAAAATTCTTTTCTACGATTAAACAGAATCTAACTAAAATTTTCAAAAAATTGAGCTTCTGGCTCATGTGGACTCAAAAAGTTTTAAGCGTGAAGGTTGTAGTAATATAAATACTGAACATTTGATTTGTAATGAGGTAGGTCATTTATTCGACATTGACACCTGTTCATTTTACAAACAAATACTATAAATTACTAAACATAATTAGTATACATTCTGAAACCTGCACAAACTTTATGTTAGCTTTATGTCAACAAGAAAATGTTAAGTTGTTTATATAATTCATTGATAGAATTAATTACATGTACATAATTGTACGGGAGAACTATATTAGACAAGAGGAGAACAATACAGATATTTGATGATGACCGCATACATGTACAATGATGTATATGAATTACATTGTATTACATAATATTTGAGACTGCAGAATTTTGTCCTTGGTACAATGTAGGCGTTAAGATATTGATTTCATTTAGCAGTTGATCTGTGTTATATATTTTATTGTATAAATTTCATTAAATGTTAATATGACTGTGGATATATTCTTCAATTGTTTAAATTAAAGGAGATGAAGGGTAAATCATTAATGACAAATCATTGTCCATGAAACAACAAATTAACACACAACTTTGTCTTTTATTGCTAGTACTTTTCCCATTTTAAACAAGTCATTGGTACCCCTTGATTAAGAAATGTCAATATACATTGTATTATGTAAGGTATTCATAGAATAAATAAAAAAGTTCCTCTCTAAAATGTTCGAAAGACCTACCCTACATTAAAAAAAGTATCAGAAGGTAACATTATAGCCTTAAACAATGGATAAGATATATACCATTCTGTATGACAAACATGAAATTGTTCAGGATTTAAAGAGCTTATTTATTCACTCAAATTAGAACACCAATAATTGGTCCAATTATCTGACATGAGGATAATTGTATTCTTAGAACTGGATTATCAGCGGTACCCTTTTAGATCAGTTTTATATTGAAAAATCTAAATATAAACTTTTTTAAAATGTCTCAAGTTAATAATAAAAGTATTACACAATACCAAAACCATATCAAAGTATGTTTAATATTACAATTTATATTCATGTATATAATAATTATGCACCTGTCGTTCTAGAGTTATGCCCCTTTGCAAATGGAAAAATTGCTGAATCTTGTTTCTGCCACCTTACTTAAGTTTGCTTCAACCAAATGTTATAAATGAAACTAATATGCTATGCTTATTTTATAACCATTAAATACAAAACAAGTTTGAGTTTTGGCGATGTCACTTTAAATTTCTAGAGTTATGCCCCTTTACAAATGGAAAAATTGCTGATTTTTCTTTTCCGTTCTCTAGCTATACATATAGTTTGCCTAAACCAAATGTTAAACACTTATACATTATGCTTATTACCACAAAACTCAGATCAAGTACCAATTTGGGTAGTGTCACTTTTACTGTTCTTCAGTTATGCCCCTTCATAACGTTATATGATATGCAAGCAGGCCTAAGGGCATCATGTGTGTCCCATGGACATATTCCCCATTTTGTAACATGTACAAAGATTGGTTGTAATAGTTCCTACCTTGAAGTTCTAAGTACAGTACTCAAAAGGGCCTTGCAATTGCTGGACAAAGTACTGTGTTACTAGCCTGTAAAAACTGAGGTTGTGAGTTTGAATCCTGCATGTGACAAGTTTGCTCAAAGTCAATCTTAGGATTGTAAGTTTTCCTACATTACTGCAGGTCAGTAGTTCTTTAGGCACTTGGGCTTCCTAGGCTTCTACCAATAAAAACTGACTGCCAACAAACAGCACAAAAGTAGAGTTAAAAAAACACCCACCAATTAAAGTACTCCATTATTGGTGGATAATTGTTACAACAGAAGATTTGTCATTGTTGTTTATTTATTTGCATTTGAACTCTTCTTTGAAAAAATCTATAGTTCTGAAAGAGAAATGAATATAGTAATGTCTATTATTGCTATCAGTTTGATTTTAACTTATACATGTTATGTGTTCTAAATAAATGATTTTTATACGACCGCAAAATTTGAAAAAATTTTCGTCGTATATTGCTATCACGTTGGCGTCGTCGTCGTCGTCGTCGTCGTCCGAATACTTTTAGTTTTCGCACTCTAACTTTAGTAAAACTGAATAGAAATCTATGAAATTTTAACACAAGGTTTATGACCACAAAAGGAAGGTTGGGATTGATTTTGGGAGTTTTGGTCCCAACATTTTAGGAATAAGGGGCCAAAAAGGGCCCAAATAAGCATTTTCTTGGTTTTCGCACTATAACTTTAGTTTAAGTAAATAGAAATCAATGAAATTTAAACACAATGTTTATGAACACAAAAGGAAGGTTGGTATTGATTTTGGGAGTTGAGGTCCCAACAGTTTAGGAATGTAGGGCCAAAAAAGGGCCCAAATAAGCATTTTTCTTGGTTTTCGCACCATAACTTTAGTATAAGTAAAAAGAAATGTATGAAATTTAAACACAAGGTTTATGACCATAAAAGGAAGGTTGTTATTGATTTTGGGAGTTTTGGTCCCAACTGTTTAGGAATAAAGGGCCCAAAGGGTCCAAAATTAAACTTTGTTTGATTTCATCAAAAATTGAATAATTGGGGTTCTTTGATATGCCGAATCTAACTGTGTATGTAGATTCTTAATTTTTGGTCCCGTTTTCAAATTGATCTACATTAAGGTCCAAAGGGTCCAAAATTAAACTTAGTTTGATTTTAACAAAAATTGAATCCTTGGGGTTCTTTGATATGCTGAATCTAAAAATGTACTTAGATTTTTGATTATTGGCCCAGTTTTCAAGTTGGTCCAAATCGGGGTCCAAAATTAAACTTTGTTTGATTTCATCAAAAATTGAATAATTGGGGTTCTTTGATATGCCAAATCTAACTGTATATGTAGATTCTTAATTGTTGGTCCCGTTTTAAAATTGGTCTACATTAAAGGCCAAAGGGTCCAAAATTAAACTAAGTTTGATTTTAACAAAAATTTAATTCTTGGGCCTCTTTGATATGCTGAATCTAAACATGTACTTAGATTTTTGATAATGGGCCCAGTTTTCAAGTTGGTCCAAATCAGGATCCAAAATTATTATATTAAGCATTGTGCAATAGCAAGAAATTTTCAATTGCACAGTATTCAGCAATAGCAAGAAATCTTCAATTGCACAGTATTGTGCAATAGCAAGAAATCTTCAATTGCACAGTATTGTGCAATAGCAAATATTTTCAATTGCACAGTATTGCACAATAGCAAGAAATATCTAATTGCACAATATTGTGCAATAGCAAGAAATTCCAATTGGATTTCAATTGGAGTTATCTTTCTTTGTCCAGAATAGTAGTTGAATCAACTTAAATCATTGTTTTATACAATATACAATGTATATTCACTTTTACTACCAACTGATAGATTAAAACAATCTTTACCATTCAGTAATAACAAGCACTTTTTTTACATTTTAATATTTTATGATGTATTTAAATGAGTGGTTATTGTTGCAAACTTCATTAGAAATTTGAATTGAGATCAGTTTTGAAATAAGGGAAAGGGGGATGTGAAAAAAAAATTGGGGGGTCAATTTTTTTCATTTCAGATTTCATAAATAAAAAGAAAATTTCTTCAAACATTTTTTTGAGAGGATTAATATTCAACAGCATAGTGAATTGCTCAAAGGCAAAATTTTTTGTTTAAGTTCATTAGACCACATTCATTCTGTGTCAACTATTTAATCACAATCCAAATTTAGAGCTGAATCCAGCTTGAATGTTGTGTCCATACTTGCCCCAACCGTTCAGGGTTCAACCTCTGCGGTCGTATTATGCTGCGCCCTGCGAAGCAACTGGTTAAATTTGTATTTAATAGCTATTTAACTTAGCTACATGCTTGCTAAAAATATGTCTTTATGTGGTAACATAAAGTATTTGATTTTTTTCAGTGAGAACGCGCTAAAGTGCCCTTTTTAAAAACGTGCCCCTCTATTTTCAAATCCTAGCTGGAACACTGTTGTATATAAGACCCATACATAATTACCAGACCTGCTGGACATATAATTTTATATTTAGATCTTTTAATAACTGAGGATATCATTACATTTTGTACATGTAAGTTAATGTTATGATGTTATGGTTTAAACCTTTTAAATTTTAAACAGTTATTATTATTTTTGATTTGCATGACATTAACTGTTTATTTCTGACGAATTTGAACCCCATGTGAAATAATACCTTTTTACACTTGTTCTCTTAAAATCTGCTGTTGTATTTCCAAATTACTCATAAATATAGCAATACAACGGGTGCCACATGTCGTGTGGAGCGGGATCTGCTTACCCTTCCAGTGCACCTGAGATCACCCTAAGTTCTTGATGGGGTTCATGTTACTAAGTCTTTATTTTTGTATGTTGTGTTTTGTGTACTTATCTTTTTCTCTTTAAGCTATGGTGTTGTTGTTTTATTTGCAATGTATGAGTTTGAATGTGCCTCTGATATCTGTCGCCCCTCTTTTATTTCTGATGGAGATTTAAATCCATATGGCATGGCACAGGTATTTGTTAATTTCTGATCCTTATTTACAGGAATTTAAAAACTTGTTAAATATAAGGCAATCAAACAGCAACCCTTTATAACATGTATAAAAAACCTGTAATAATCAGACTACATGTACATCTTGATCTAGAGGTCAAAATATATTGTGCAATTTTCAAACTACCCACAAAACTTATATTGATACTTAACCTATACATGTACATGTACTAACAAAACCGCATTGCTTACCAATACATGTATATATTATAATTACTGTATAGGGTGTTTATTGAGTGTGAAAGCAATGACTTGGTAAAACTTCAGTTTTGTTATATTAGTATATATATTATTATCCTTAAGTTATTGTTGTGGTTTGTGGTCTATAATTAAAAGGTGATCAAACCCCAGTAATATATGGTGTATATTTAAACATAGGTAGTGTTTTGTTACACTATACCTATATTTTTGTTGGGAATGATAATATTTTTATTTCATTAAGAATTCAATAGACTACAAGGGGTATACATTGTATATATAGGTACATTTTGTATCTGATGATGCATGTTTTAAACAAATGTACCTGGTAAAGAAAACTTTTGTGGTTTACATTCAGGTTAAATGAAAGTTTTGCCAAAAATTCAGAAATAAGGACAATTTCATAAATATTTCTTTTGGGAAAACATGTGTTAAAAGTTAATTTTGTAATTATTTACCATTCTCTGGTCGGTGTTATAGATCTAGGGTAAACTTTGTTGATACAGGAAAAACTATATAATTTCAATTTGACATTGAATATATATATATGAACATTTAGATACATGCATACATTTTTGTCATACTGACAAAATTAAAATGAGAAATATTTTTTTCAATAGATATTTTATTCTCTGGCAGTTCGGTTAATTGCAATTATTTTATAGTGAAAGCAGTGTTTTCTGAAGCTCAACTTTAGTTTGAATCTGGAATATGTACAAAGTTTAACTTTTTAATTTCACTTCAGATACTGTTTTAACCTTCTTCTGGTATGAAAGTTATTATGAATAAGAGGCTTGAATGTTTAAGTAAAACTTTCACAATAAATTTGTGTCCACATCTTCGTGATCTTTAAAAATCAGTAAAAGTCACAATCTGCTGCTGGTTGTAAATTTAGTGTGTGGACATTTGTTTTACCTTCCAATAAAGCCATAAATATATTAATTATGTGGACTGTGATGTAGGTTTGGTCAGAGACAGGTGTCTGTAGAGATTGTAACTTGTCAAGGAAGTCAATGTCAGACATTCTATTACAAATGTCATCATAAAAACTGGACAGGTACAACATGCTAATTACTACTAAAACATACCTGGACACACATAACAATTATTGACCACAAGATTTTAAATCTTATCACATTTAAATGTGAGCATGGTTTATTTTTGTGAATATGGATTTTACACTGTTTTTCTCATTGACTATTAAATGAAGAAATTGGCACGTTTTTTTAAGGTATGTATGTATGCCTGTTAATCATGCTGTCTTAAGTGCCAATAATCACTTATTCAATAAAATTGCAAAAGTTTGAAAATTAAAACAAAAAGCTTGTTGACATGTAAAGTCAAAGACGCATTCTTATTCCTATACCTGCTGCTGTTATGTATATAGTTCTATTTATTGACCTTAATTATTTTACTGTGGATCAATTAGTTAATAACGATTAACATAGATAGGATTAGATATATATAAAAGTTATAAATAGCCTTCAGGATATATCAGAAAAGACAATCGAAAAAGTTTAAAAAGTATATCAAATGGCCATATGCCAGAGACAAGTTTAATCTTTTAAGAAGATTTTGGTCGTGTGCACAGAAATGTGTATACAAGGTTATTTAGTCGATGGTATTAATTTTGTCATTTACTTAAACATAAAATACCATTTGTCATTAAGTGCCTACTGCTTATTCTTCATGTGCATATAAATGTCAAGTTGTACAATTCAAACAGAAATACATTCCCATTTGTAAAATGGATTTATATCAAATATCAAATTAGTATTTGAATATGGATAAACCATTTCTTTTGGATCTGGTCTCAAAGTTATTTACTAAAGAGCAGGTATGGAGCATTTAATTGTTTTATCTTTAATTTTGTTCAAATAAAAAGATTTGGAGTGTTTGTAAGTTGTTATAAGTTAAGATTTATTGCTTTGTTTGTTGGGTGTTAGACAGTACATGGTACTACACCCATAAACATATACCATCTTAGAAGGACCAGAGTTCACAGGCATAAGTACATAATTGGCCTTGTGTGTAAAATGATTAAATTGTGACTTATTTCTTTTTTTGCAGAAACTCAAGACATTTATTATTATTTGCTTATTTCTAACAAAGGTTCTTGTAGGCTTTTGATGTTGTGAATCCAGATTTCTGGAGGGCGGGGGAGAATTTTTGTGGCTATGGAAGTGAAATATTGTTTTACCCCTTTTCTTTTTACTTTTTACTGTTCTGTGCCCAATGTGTAAACAAACCATGAAACCATGAAATATTCAAAGATTCCATGTCAAAATTACAGTTTTCACTCATTTATAGATAATTCGCAGAATCCTTGTGGTGATATGCAAGGACTCCTGTATAACTGCAAGGAGACTATGTTTTTCCCTTGTTACTTTGTCATAAAGCAGAGCAGGAGGAAGGGAAATTTTAATGTCTGATAAGCCATCATTGTTTGTGCTCTGTTACCTTCAGTTCTAATCGGATTTTAATAAAAAAATTTGTCAAAGATTAACATCAGCAGTATCACAAATAATTGGAAACCAGCAATGATCAAATGTTTTAAGGGAGTTATAGCCTTTAGAATATAGATGACATTAAATATTAATATTGTTTACAAGCTTTCAGGGTTAGAATTGTTTAGAACCTGTAGTTTTACTGAAATATTTGGCCCTTATAACTTATTTTGATTCAAGCATCACTGATGAGTCTTTTGGAGACAAAACATGTGTCTGGTATTTAAAAGAAGTAATAATCTGGTGTCTATGATGAGTATATTTATAAAGAAGGTTTACTTCATTGTTTTTGAGGTATAAATTTATCATGATTTTCTTAAAACATGTGATTCGAAGAAAAATTAACATGTATGATGTAGCTTTCAAAATTTGTATCATTCTTAGAATTTGAACTTTGCAATTGTCCAGTTTAACCTTTCATTGACCTTGTGATTAATACAGTATATAAGTTAGAGTTCCAGCTTCAATGTAATTGACAGAAAACACATGTGAATATTCTTTATAATTTGCTGTCAAAATTATGGTCAAATAGCTTTGTTCTAATATTTAAACAGTAGTTACCCTCATTCAGATGTCATAAAATACTAGACCAAAAATTGCTTACTACATGTTTTGTATAATTTTTGCCAGTGAAAGGAAATTTGAAAAGACATGCATGAAGTTAAGAAAATTGTTGGGCTAAAAAAACTGACAGTCTGTGTTCTTCCCGGCATTTTCAGATAGCACCAGCATTGGTCTTTATACAGCACTGTTTCCCTACAATTATTGCAAGCACATATGATACCAGTAGGTTCTATTAATAAAATCTTTCCACAATGTTAGCATGGCTAAGGTGCTTTAAAACCCTGGGGAGAATAATTGAAAATAAAAATTCAAATAAAATTCAAATAGAAATATGCAGCTAATTGAGATATGGAGATATTTCCATTAATATTTTTTTCTAAGTTGTGGTCAAAATCTGCACTAATTTGTCCATTCTGTTTTATTTACAAGACTTCTATTTGTAGCTAAAACATTTATAATTAATCAAGATTAAATCTAATGCTTATTCAACCTTTCAAAAATCTAATCATTGCATGTTATTTAAATTTTAAAAGCAACACTTTGACAAAACATTACCTTTCTTAAAGCCTTTCTAAAAGCCAATGTTGTTGTTGGTAATTGTCTTGTTTTGTATCATAATAAACCATTCAATTACTGCAATTACTGCTATAAAGGATGTGTAGGTCTGCATTAACCATCAGCAAGATCAGAACCAAAAGTCATGACATCCAAATATTGTTATTCAAATTTATCCTTGTTTTGAAACAATGATCTAGAATTATAATCTAATTTGAATAAAATGCTTTAAACTTTCTTCTCTTAACCCTCATCAGGAAAAACAAAAGGCTAACTTACTACAGATCATACCTTGCTATATGTACATTTATATATACATGTAGTATAGGGAAACTTACTGTGTCAGCAGATCCTTTGAAGTTTTCTTCTAGTACTTTGAAGATATGCATACCTGCAAATTGTACACTGTAACAGTAAAGAAAAATTCAAAGTATAAAAGTAATCCTATTTACAGGCATGACAGGGTCACTGTAACTGAATATGGCAATTTTTTGTTTGGCATTACATGTATCTATCTTCAACATTTTTGTTGTTCTGTAATCCACTACGTGCTGGTTATATGAAACCTTGTATGAACAGAGCAGTAATAAATGTAATATTTCACAATGCCATCTTTGCTGTTCACAAAACTAATGATTTATTACATTTCCAGAGTCGCCGCTCCAAGATGGCCACAGTAGGAGAACAATCACAAGTGGTCAGTAACCATACAAAAGATAAAGCAACCAAGGCAAAGGTCACTCTTGAAAACTACTACTCAAACCTTATAGAATCTTACCAAGATAGAGAAAAAAGGTAAGCTAAAGGTCATGACAAAGGTCAAAGGTCAAACTTGAAAACTACTACTCAAACCTTATAGAATCTTACCAAGATAGAGAAAAAAGGTAAGCTAAAGGTCATGACAAAGGTCAAAGGTCACTCTTGAAAACTACTACTCAAACCTTATAGAATCTTACCAAGATAGAGAAAAAAGGTAAGCTAAAGGTCATGACAAAGGTCAAAGGTCAAACTTGAAAACTACTACTCAAACCTTATAGAATCTTACCAAGATCAAGTAAAAAGCTGGTAACCTGAAGGTCATGTAAAGGTCAAGGCAAAGGTCACTGTTGAAAATACTACTGAAACCTTAGAGAATCAGTAAGATCTAGAAAAAAGTTAAATTGTGGCATATTGATATAGAGGTCATGGTGAAGGTCACAAACTACAACTTACCATTTAGATTCTTACATTTAAAAAGTACCTGTTACTTGAGAAAATCCTTTTAAAATTTATTTTATTACATGCATGTGGACAACTTCAACTAGAAAAAAAAACTGACAATGGCAGAACAAAAATTGTTGAATAATTTTGTTGAAAATCTTGTTTAAAAACATGAAGGTTTGTTCATTGATGAGTACATTAATAAGATATACAGATATACACACAATCAGTAAGTCATGCTTGTTTTAGCATTCATTGTACTTGTACAGGCTCAGTACTATTTTTATATGTAAAGTATCACTTCAATTGTTCATGATAATAAATTCAAAATGAAGTAAAAGAGGATGTAACATTAACTGCAGTTTACAAATATTGCTTATCCAAGCTACAAATAACAACAGAAATTCTATTTTGTTATGGAATTCTAAATACCCGATATTATAAGGCAAGATAGCAGCAAATTATGGATGGTATTTTAGGTCTGAAATAAGTCGATTAAATTAACATTAAGATACCAAAATGGAAATCCAATTTATATATATGTACTTTAACAATAAAGAAACTTTATTTATGGGTTATTGTAAGAATGATTTTCTGTATTCTATATATAGTAATAATTATATATGATTATTTTACCTGATTAATCAGTTTGACTGGGATGGCCAGGTGTATTTAATTAGACATCAATAAACACAAATAGGTATTTTCTTTGTGCAAAAAGATGCCTTGATAATTGTCATAAGATTCAGTATAGGATCAATTTATGTACCTATATATGGAAATATATTTTGTGATTGAAATTTCATCTGATGCTTTAGCCCTTTAATAAAACTGTAGACTTGAGGAGTAAAAATCATTCTAACTGCTATATGAGATTTATCCTGGGAGTTAATGGCCATGAATAATAAAGTCTTGTCACTATAAATGTTATGCCAGAAGCCCATACCATACGCAACTTTAATACTTTTGAATATAATGTACTAGGAAGTGGGGTTGAGAATTGAGAATAGAAAAATAAACTATGTTTTTTAAAGCCTAACCCGTTGAGCTTGTGGTGTGGTTAACAATTATAATACTTTTGAAAAGGTTCCTTGAAGCTCAAATTTATCACATCATGATATCCAAAATAGCTTATTTGGTTTTAGGTTTTAATCTTGATTGCTTTTATTAGAATTATAATATAATGTTAAAGGTAACAAGGAACACCAGAGGGTTTATTGTTTACGTAAAATTAATCATGAATTTGTTTCTCTTAATCTTAAGTTGCATTATTTGTCCAAGGGCATAATCTGTACTTCTAGTTAAGCACATATGTTAAATGTCATATCTGCAATATAATGTTTTTAAAGGAGCCAGCATTTATGATTCATACATATTAGATTTCTATATAATTTATCTTAAAGGGCATCAAAAGTTGTCTTTGCTTTCATGTTTTATACAGTATTTGAACTGGTTGTCTGTTTGTCGAAAAGATGTGCCAAGCTTGTTTTGATGCATTTTAAGGTTATTTTGAAAAAGAATTGCTTTTCTTTAATTTTAAAAGTTAGAATGAATTTTATATTTTGACTTATGGCCTTAACTAAAAGTTAAATAACATTGGTTTTGATTTGATTCTTCATACAATATGGATTTAAGAAGATGTGGCATGAATCGTATGATTGCCAATAAAACAACTCTTGACAAGAGGCCAAAATGACACAGAAATTAACAGTTACAGGTCACTGTTAACAGCCTTCAATAATAAGTAAAAACCATATTGTCTAGTCAGCTATAAAAAGCCCAGAAAAGACAAATGTTAAACATTTCAAATGAGAAGATATTTTAATTTTTTATGCAAGATTTGTTAATTTAAAAATAAGTCCATGTCAGTATAATTATATTTTTCACTTTTTTAAGATCATTTGAATAAATAGAGAAGCTAAACAATCTTGTACATGTACCAGTACATTAGATCTAACATGGACCTCTTGTTGTATTAACAAGTCTTGCATAAAAATGTAAAATAGCTTTGCATAAGAATCAAATGAAGGCCAATTATACCAATCTTTCGTGTATAATTTACATAAATCTTTAAAAAGACAGGATATTAAAACAAGTTTTTAATAACCCTGTAAATAAAACTTTAAATCTGCTGTTGGTATTTTTTTGACAAATTAGTCTGAATGATATAATGCATGTTTTAAACAAATCTGGTCTGTCATCAAACCTTAGAATTACCTTATGAATGACAGAGTCCACCTTACCACACATTTGTTTTGTAATGTGTCTCTATGACATGTGTTTTATGTTAAAAATCAAAGGGAACAGTTACAAGATTCAACAGTTTGAATAATATTAAGTTTAATTTTATTGTCTTGCTTTAAAACTATCAAAACAAGTTTAGATTGTACAAAAGATAAAAATTAATATATATTTGTTACTTCCTTGTGTTTTCATATATAGTATTCTGTTTTATGTGCTGTTAAGTCTGAACGACTTGTTCTATTCTTTAAGATTACCTGACATTAAAAAAAAAAAAAAAAAAAAAAAGAAACAAGAAACTTGTTATTCCTGAACACTTCACCATAACTTTAGATTAAATTTTGTTATTTTGAAGAGAGCCCCTGTACTTAAAATTTAGGTATTTATGTTTATGAAACAGCAAACCAACAACATAAATATACAGAAGACATCTTTAGGTTAACATAATGAAATGTATTCTTTAGCAAATTACAAAGGTCTATACTAAATATCACAATAATTTCCAACCTTGACATTTAGGGTACGATATTTGGGCCCCAATCCCAAAGAGCAGTATGCTCTTTTTTTTCCAATTTTCAGCTCTAAAATTCCAAATTGTAAATTTACATCGTGGCAAGATTTTGTTGGTGTCGTATCGTGGTTTTTGTCTACCAAGATCTTGTTCTTGTTTGCAATTCAAGCGGTTATTCCTTCTGAGGATGCATAATTTTGTACCTTATTTTTCAAAATTTTCTTGATGGGCATGTCCCCAAACCCCCTTAGCATGTTGCACACAGCTGACAGACTAATAATATTCTCCCCAATCCCCAAATCCAACATTTCATGAACATTTATTTCCATATGCACGGGCCTTGGGCCCCTTCCCCTAAGCACTAGAAAGGTTTGATCTGTATATTACCCTGAGTCTATTAAAGTTGTCATTTACAGAGACTTTCTAAAAAATCTGTCTTTTAAAACATAATTTTTAACAAATTAAACCTACAGTGGCTTAATGTAGCAAAACATAGACTAGTTTAAGATAAACAGCATGCATTTTTAATGGTCTTAATTTTGCATAGCATAGAGAAGTTCAATTTAATTCTGATCACAGTAATTGCCCTTGTATTTCATCTTTTGTTTTGTAATTTTATTATTTTTATTGCATGCACATGTTATTTGCTATTTTGATAAAAGTGGATAAAAAATTTAAAACCCAAATTTACAATGTAAAACACAAATTTTCTTTGTCATTTTTGATTTATTAAATGCTGACAGAGCATTTCTATGAGTTTACTCATTCATATGATACAGTTGTTTTTGTAACAAAAGTCCCAATGTTCCTACTTTTAAACCTTTAAACACAGTAGTGATTTAGTGTAGATAATCTTTGATGTTATAGATGGATCATTGAATGGTCCCATTGCCAAACTTAAAATCAGCTACCTATTTGATTGTACAAGATTTGGAAACTCTTTATTATACCATATGATTAAGCATGCTTATAAGTTTGTTTTTTTATGCCCCCACTATGGTAGAGGGTGCATATTCTATAAGCGTTAACATTATCCGTCCCTAGATCCTTACACACATCTTAAAATTAGCTTCCAATCTCTAACTTAAGTTTGCCTCAACCAAATGTTATGAAACTTATACTCAATACTTAAATTAATACCACAACATACAGATCAAGTTTGAATTTCACTTGCATCACTTTAAACATTTTTGAGTAATATCCCTTGATAATGTTATAGAGGGGTCATCATTAGTGTCCCATGGACAGATTCACCCTGTATTTTATTACTTTTTAACCGGATTTTTGTGACAAAAATGTCGGTTATTGATTTGGGGATGTACGGCGGGCGGGTGTGCAGTCGGGCTGTCGGGGGGGGCGGCAATCAAATGTTGTCCGTGCATTAACTCATGAACCGTTCAACCAAAGCTTTTAAAATTTTAATATGTTATTACTGACAACTATACGAAGGTCAAGTTCAATAATGGCGATTTTGACTTTTACCGTTCAGGAGTTATGGTTCTTGAAAGATTGAAAAATGGAGTTGTACGTGCATTTACGCATGAACTGTTCTACCAAAGCTTCCCAAATTTTAATATGTTGTTACTAATGAAAGAATGGAGGTCAAGTTCAATAATGACGAATTTGACTTTTACCGTTCAGGAGTTATGGTTCTTGAAAGATTGAAAAATGGAGTTTCCAGTCGTGTCCGTGCATTTATGCATGAACTGTTCTACCAAAGCTTCCTAAATTTTAATATGCTGTTACTGAAGACAAAATGGAGGTCAAGTTAAATAATGGCGATTTTGACTTTTACCGTTCAGGAGTTATGGTTCTTGAAAGATTAAAAATGGTTTTTCCCGTCGTGTCCGTGCATTTTCTCATGAACCATTCAACCAAAGCTTTTAAAATTTTAATATGTTGTTACTGATGACAAAATAGAGGTCAAGTTCAATAATGACGATTTTGACTTTTACCGTTCAGGAGTTATGGTTCTTGAAAGATCGTAAAATGGCGTTTCCATTCAGGTTGTTGCATTTACTCATGAACCATTCAATCTAAGCTTTTCAAATTTTAATATGTTGATACTGATGACAAAATGGAGGTCAAATTTGATATTGACGATTTTCACTTTCACCATTCATCAGTAATGGTTCTTGTGATATAGCCAGGACACAAATAAATGTTAATAAATCCGGTTTGCTGTCGTTGTGACAGCCTCTTGTTTAAATTCAACTACAAATACATAGTTTTGATCATGTTGATATGCACACATATGTCCAAATGGAGATTTAGTTTTGCAATCCACTTTAAAAAAAAAAATATCGCAGTTGAAAATGTATCAAACCATGAAAAAAACGGGTATCATTCTACTAACGTGTTTGATACTGTGATAAAGTAAAAATCTTCTTTCATTCCAAAAATTTGTAATTTTTACCGGCAATTAGGAAGTGATGTATATTTCCATTATAACCGATTAAGTATACAAAGAAAAAGATCAAAGGCAATGGCCATCAATCATATGTCTAGTTATATGTACTATGTAATTGTTTTTACAATATACATGCTGTGGTGAGGAATAAATCTTCCTCTAATCTCAGATCCTATAGTATATAAATGTAACTAGATGGCTTTTATAGAAATAGATATCATACTTATCTGATCTTGTCAATGATCAACAATCAGGATGTTTTTACCTGCACCTCTTACTTTCTGTGTGCATGAAGGACAGAATGATTTAGTGAACTTCTATCAGGTCTATATGGCATCTGCTATTACTATCATGGCATTTGTGTGCACCTGTCCTAAGCCAGGAACCTGATGTTCAGTAGTTGCTGTTTGTTGATGTGGTTCATATATGTGTTGCTCTCTCTTGCTTTTTAGAGATTAGACCATTGGTTTTCCCGTTTGAATGGATTTACACTAGTCATTTATGGGGCCCTTTTATAGCTTAATGTTTAGCGTCAGCCAAGTTTCCGTATCGAAGACCATATTTTGACCTTATTGTTTTTCTTTAACAAATTGTGACTTGGAAGGAGAGTTGTCTCATTGGAACTCATACCACATCTTCTTATATCTATGAAACTGTAAAGATCAACTGTTTGTTTGCTGTTTTTATAGTGGACATAAGATCTTTGCAGTATTATGAATAGGCAGCAGATGTGTCCTTGCAAAGTCTTTTGGTGGTTTTTTTTCAAGATGTTCATAGTATTTCATGATGTTCGTAGTATTTCAAGATGTTCGTAGTATTTCATGAAAATGTACTTGCATCAATCTGTAAAATCTCTTGATGTTTAAATGTAATATAAAGTTATAGAGATTTTATTTGTCTCTTGCTGATCTAATGTCAATAATGCCTGTTAGATTGTATCATGTGATTATTATACATTTCTTGCTTCATATGATGATAAAGGCAGAATCGAGATTTAGATGAACTAAATCGGACGAGAGATCATTATGCTGTTAGTTAGCAGTGAGTGCTTCATTTATGTTAGCAATGAACGATGTTGGTAGTAGTCTGTGTAATATTTGCTTTTCTTTATCCATGGACTCAGACTATGCTAGTCTGTTTTACTTTGCCTGTTGGATTGCTCTCTGTCATTTACTCAACAGATTTCTTTAGGCTTAGCCGTTGGTAGATCACTGTTCACAAATGTCGGATAATATTAAAAAGGTGGCATTATTCACTAAGAACTTCCATCATCTGTATAGTCTATATATAATATTCATTTTGGAAAACTAATTAACATTGGTAAAAAATTCCTCAAATTATTCTTATTTTGTTTATCAAACAGCTCATCAGATAGATGTGCATAAAAGCTTGGGTTATATGTCTTAAATACAGTAACCAGAGAGGAGAAAAATAAACAATTCATTGAGTGAACATATTGTCTCCAACAATACACAATGCAAGTGTTTATACAATATTTTGAACTTTATTTGTGCAATCACTGAAAATATAGAACAATATTTATATTTAATCAAGATATTAAAATTTCATAATTTTCGAATTAAACCAAAATCCCCAGAGAAATAATTACAATGTATTATAGCAGACAATCAGACTACAACATTGAAAACTTTGCATCCCATCAGGGTCTTGTACAATCAGTTTAACGATGTACAGTTCAAGTGAACCTAAGGCTTCTTCTCAATAATATCTAACTGATTTTGTTTCAGTTTGCTTAAGTTGCAC